>NW_024870740.1:1200000-1627500 GCF_019054845.1 Dipodomys spectabilis
TTATTACTAAGTTTTTTTTTATTGGGAAAATACCGTTCAGAGGGGTTACAATTA
Source organism: Dipodomys spectabilis (assembly GCF_019054845.1). Taxonomy (NCBI): domain Eukaryota; kingdom Metazoa; phylum Chordata; class Mammalia; order Rodentia; family Heteromyidae; genus Dipodomys; species Dipodomys spectabilis. Next base: position 1,200,055 of record NW_024870740.1, read on the forward strand.
CACGAGCAAGGTAATGAGTACATTTCTTATCAAATATTGTTGCATCCTCTTTTGTTTCCCTTTATCGTCCCATTACAACTTTACAAAGTTGAAAAGTTTGTTTTTCCACATAACGTCTTATACATCTCATTGTTGCAATGGGTCCACCTGTATCCCTATTTTCCACGTAATTCTTATAGGAGTGTGTCTGCAGCTAGCTATGGAAAGAAAAAAGGACTGTGCAGAAATAGGCATCCCAATTTTGTCTTCTCAAGTTTACCAATCATGTAGGTCCTTCTATCTCCTCTAGGCTTAAGTGGGTAAGTAGATAGGAGTATGGACCAAAGAGACAGCTCTAATTCCACAAACAGCCAAGAGTGAGAAGTTCCTCCTCTCCAACTACTATTATTTCCACTGTTTATATTACTAGATTCTCTTTGAAAACTAAGCATAAATTTTTATTTAGGCATGGTGCAGTAGCACATATCTGTAGTCTCAGCTCTTAGGGAGGCTGAGCTGGAGGATCCCTTGAGCTCATGAGTTCAATATCATCTTGGGAATCATAGAGTTGTCTTTAAAATAATCAAAAAAGGGAGCTGGGAAGGTGGGTCGGTTGTAGAGCGCTTGCCTTGCATGCCTGAGGCCCTGCGTTCGATTCCTCAGCACCACATAAACAAAAAGAAAAAAGCTGGAAGTGGCGCTGTGGCGCTGTGGTAGAGCGCTAGCCTTGAGCTGAAGAGCTGAGTGAGGGACAGCGCCCAAACCCAGAGTTCAGGCTCCAGGAATGGACACAAAAAAACAAAAAAACAAAAAACCCCAAACCCAAACCAAACATGTTAATATGATGATCATGGTGTGGCTTGCCTATCTGACTTATTTATCTAATGTTTACAGTAATATGGAAGAGTAATTAACTCTAGAATTAATTAAAAAATCTCTTTGTTTTATTAATATCTGTCAACTGAGTGCCTTTACGAGTTTGTAGGAGTCAAGGAGAAGTACGTGCAAAATTTCAGGAGTTTTAAGTATTAAAAAAAATGATCTGGTAATTATAAAGGAAATCATTTTACTTGATTTATGGATATGGTCCTTGAAGTCAGAGCCTACCAAAATTTTATGTATGCTACAGGTTACTGTTGATTATTGATGAGACATGGATTTTTTTAGTACTGAACTATTTTTTAAAAATCACACTGTGGAGAATGATAAATGTTAGACTTTGTCAATATTATTGGTTATTGGACTCTATCTATATTCAAAATTAGTTCCTCAAGTGTATTGATGTGCAGAAGGATAGTTAAGTTTTTGATGACATAGTGTTTAGATGAGATACATATGGAGCAGAAAGGCAACCAGGTGCTGGTGACTCCTGCTTATAATCCTAGGTCGGCAGGAGTCTGAGATCTGAGGATTGATGTTCAAAAGCAGTCTGAGCAGAAGTGTCCATAAGACTCTTATTTCCAATTAACCACCAAAAAAGCCTGAATTAGAGCTGAAATAGAGCACTAGCCTTGACTGGAAAACCTAAGGAAGAGTGTCCAGGTCCTGAGTTTAGGCCCAAGTACTGGCCAAAGAATCAAAAAGGGAGCAGAGGCAATGGATATACAAGCAGGAGAGTAACACTGATTTTCTGGACATAATAATATATAAAAGAGGATCTGCATCCAAATAAAATGAGATTTAAACATTCAAGAGCCATTATTCTGATAGGTTTTGCACTTCTTTGTATTTACACCATTATAAAGATACTATGACAAGTTCTTACTATTCATGAGCTTATAATAATATACTTGAAAATCCAGTGATTCTGGGGACCAAAGGATGAAAACCTTTCAAAGGGACTTTTGTATATTAGAACTTTATAGTATTTCCACAGGCACTTAAGATGCTAAAACTTATTACATGGATTCTAAAAATCCAGGTCTTTGTATGAGGGATTTTCTAACAAGAATTTATTTCTTTTAGTGAATAGAGTGCAATTAGTAACTATGAAAGCAGCAAATATTTGAGTTTGGAAGCACAGGAGGTGTGAGCCCACTGTGGAAATTAGAGAGTGATGTTCGAGAGTCACAAAATGGTGTGCACTGACATGAGGATGCCTGGAATCTGTTACGGTTGTTAGAAATTTTGTTTTTGTTAGGAGTGTGTGTCCTTGCTCCAGTTATTATACCTTTTAACTGGCAGTTTTCTCATTTGTAAAACTAGAAATGCTAATTAAATAGCAAATGGGATATAAACAGTCTTGCAAAGTAGTTAGCGTTGAATTGGTCCTGAGTGCAATATTTTCCTTTCAAATGGAACTGTAAATTGTCTCTGACCAAGTTATCACCCTTATTAGATAGATCAGCTTCTCAGTATATCTTTTAGCTTTGCTCAAAACATGGGGAAATGATTGTCTTATCTAATGGAATTAGAAAGGGCTGTTCTTGGGAAGTAAGAGGATTCAAACAACTAGAGAAATGGCCCAAGTTAGGTGCTGGTTGTTCACATCTGTAAATCTACCACTTGGGAGGCTGAGAACTAGAGCACCAAGGCTTAAGGCCAACCGTGGGCAGAAAATGTTATGAGGCCCCTTCTAAAATCATTGTTGGGCACAGAAGTACATACCTGTCATCCTTAGCTATATTGAATGTTGACACTGGGAACACCAGTACCAGGCCAGTCAGGGTAAAAACGTCCCTGAGACTACATTCTTGAAGGAAAGTCGGGTGCAGTGATATCAGGCAGCCTAAATATAGGCAGATTACTGCCCACATGTGTGCTCAGAGGGGATGAAAGTCTTTATCTTAGAGCAAAGCAAAACAAAATGAAACAAAACAAAGAAACTGGCATATACCCAAATGATCACAAACCAGGCCATACTAAAGCTACCAGCACAACTTTGTTTATTGCAGCATTGTTTACCATAGCTAAGATATGGAACCATCCCAGGTGCCTCTCAGTAGATGAATGGCTTAAGAAAATGTGGTACATATATATATATATATATATATATAGTGTATATATATATTGTGTGTATATATATATATATATATATATATGTATATACACAATGGAATTCTATGCTTCCATCAGGAAGAATGAGATAACTTCATTTGTGAGGAAATGGAAAGACTTGGAAAAAATTATATCAAGTGATACAAAGGCTCCATGGTTTCTGTCATTAGTAATAATTAGTACATGTCTAGCATAGCTCTAGCAGAAGATCACAATAGCTCAATAACTATATTCATATGACCATATAAAATGATGCTAATTGAAATGAACTCCAAGATATAGAAATAAGAGGGCTTTTGTTGTTGCTATTGATGTTGTTGTTTTTAATGTACTGTATGAAGCTATTTCTTTTTTCCTGTTGTCACTGTTTTTGATTTTGGTACCCTGTGTCTTGTATATACATTTATCTGATTTGGGGAAGGGAAGGAGAATACCAAAATGGTGAGACAAAGGACAAAGGGTGAACCAATGCAACAGCAATACTCACAAGGCAATATGCTGGAAATGAACTTTATTATTTGGGGGGGAGGGAAAGTGGGAGAAAACGTGGGATGGAGTAACACTGTTCAACAAGAAATAAACTCATTACCTTAGTTATGTAACTGTAACCCCTTTGTACATCACCTTTACAATAAAATAAAGTTAAAAAACATTTAATCCTCCCCCCCAACAAAAACAAAGAAACTGGAAAACAGGATTGGAGGTATGACTCAGGAGCTCATATGAGCTTAGTTGTCAGCAAGAGCAAGGTCCTGAATTTGAATCCTGGTACTGCCAAAAGAGAAAAACATGGCCTGGGGAAAGTACAAATCACAGCTTTCATTTCTTACATTTTTTTCAAATGTAGATAGTATGGAATCAAGTGCTCTATCTTTAGGAGAGGATTGATTTGGGGTAGCCTCTGCTGGAGTCTATTCAGCAGAGCCAAGATTTGGACTGTAGAAGACTGTCACTGGGATCAGAAAATTATGCACAACAGAATGTATTATGAGAGATAAGGCTAGGGAAAATTATCAGGGGTTGCATTATTAACAAAATTTTGTTTTAATTATTGACAAAATTTTTGTGTGTCTACTTACTATTTTGTTTACTAGAAACTGAGTGGAAATGGAACTAAGACAAATATTCCCTGTTTAACTGCCATGAATTTGAAAGAGAAATTTATAATAAAATGAACCAAACAAACAAAAGGAAGAAAGAAGTCCTCTTTAATTCCTATATCTTTTGTTATTTTGGATCAACAGTGTATTTGTAGAAAACTGCTCAGTATGTCAGTATTTCTAAATTTATTTGCATCAGCTTGAGGAAAATAATTTTTCATGATATTTTTAACTGATCAAAAGAAGGGAAGCATATCATAAGGTCTCATGATACATTTTTTTACTATATTAATTTTATTATTGAGGGGAAATTATTGAACATTTGCTATAAACCTAGCATTCTTCAAGAACTTCATGATTAATATAACAGTAAAAAAAAAGCTCCTATTAGCTAGGATTATAGGAATGAGCCTCTGGCGCCCAACTAGGAACTTCTTTTTTTTTTACCCCTGAGTTCGATTCCTCATACCACAGAAACAGAAAAGGCCAGAAGTGACTCTGTGGCTCAAGTGGTAGAGTGCTAGTCTTGAGCAAAAGAAGCTCAAGGACAGTGTCCAGACCCCGAGTTTAAACATCAGGACTGGCAAAAAAAAAAAAAAAATGTTTTAGTGAATCCAAGACTGCATATAAAAGATAACAGATATGTGAAACAATGGTTACAAAACCATCCAACATTATGTATCAGTTTCACCTATCAAACAATGATATATGGACAATTTTCCTTGTTTTCCCTCAACCTTGCCAGCAAATATAGCTGGAATAGTTCATATTGTTACACATATTACTGCAAAAAGTAATTGTTTCTAATCCTAATAATGACCTTGACTGTATAATTCATGTGCCTGGGTTTTTTCATCGGAGGATAGAATTAGACCATTTGTTTTTGAACTGTGTCTTGTAGGGTTTTATACACTAGGAACACAATAGTTTTACATACACTTCTGCGCTGAATGTAAAAGGAGCTCAGAGACAATGCGCAGGCCCAGAGTTTTAGCCCTCAGACTGGCAAAAAAGGAAAGAAAAGAATAAAAAAGAAAACATTGGTGAGGTGCTAGGATGCTTCTCAGTGTTTGTCCCATTCAGAAGAGGCTCAGCCTTAATGGAGTACCTTGAGACTCTTCGGAGAGAAAATTTGTCAAGCTATACACGGAAAATAAATATTTTGTTTTATTTACTTATTGGTGCTGGTTTTGTACTCAGTGGCTGAGCACTGTTCCTGAGCTTTTGTGCTCAAGGCTAGCATTCTACCACTTGAATTACACCTCCACTTCTTGCTTTTTGGGTAGTTCATTGGAGATAAGAATCTCATGATATCTTCCTGCCCAGGCTAGCTTTGAACCAAGATCCTTAAAGCTCAACCTCCTGAGAATGTAGGATTATAGGTAAGAGTCACAGGTGCTTGGCTTATACATGCAAATTTTGAATAAAAATAAAAATGAGTTGAAAACTCATTTTAAAATAAAAATAAATAAAAATATGCAAACAAAAAAACCTATCTGTAGTGTCTACTAGTATATACCACTGTACTACACAAAGCAATGAATGTCCTCACTTTCTAACCTGAACACCCATTACTCATTGTACCTTTGTTCAGCAAAATTCAGTGAATCTCACTGGAAATGTTCAGGTAGACTTTTCTTATACTCTTGAATAAAATTATGAAGTTGGTTGATAGTACTGGTGCAGACTTGACTGTCAAGAGCTCTGAGTGTGCTCAAAAGGATCATATTGTAGGTGGGTCATATTCAAAAGTACAGCAATTTCCTTCCGATGTCAATGTGTCCCTTACATAATTCTTTCCAGTACCATATAAAAACCTCAGACAAGAATGCAATTAAAGCACTGTGGTAGATATGTAAGCAGCAGATAGATTTAGTGAGTCACCTAGAGGAAATTGAGTCCTGGAAATAAGGAGATTTGAATAAGATTTCCTTGTATAGGTCTTACAAAACTTTATATTAGTTTAGTGTGCTTTTAGATATTATCTTTGAGCACTGAGGTGTTTGTCACTACCTGTTAGAACATTGACAAGGTTATTTATTTATTTATTTTGTGCTGTCACTGGGGCTTGACCTACGGACTATTTTTCTCTCATGGGGCTGGCACTTTAACACTTGAACCACAGCTCTACTTCAGGCTTTTTGATGGTTTATGAGAAATAAGAGTCTCATGGACTTTCCTGCCTGGGCTGGTTTCAAACCCCAATCTTCATATCTAATATAGGATTCCAGGATTGCACCTATGAGCCATGAAGGACTTGTTTTACTTTCTCTTTCTCTCCCTCTCCCTGTCCCCCGCCTCTCTCTCACTTTCTCTTTTCCTTTTTCTATAAGTGGTACTGGGGTTTGAACTCAGGATCTCAGGCATGTGCTCTACCACGTGAGTCAGTTACTCAGCTGGTTATTACATCTCCTTTTTCCCACCAAGAGCCCTTGAATTTTAAACTAGAAGCAACAAATGAAACAGTCAATACTTCTAATACTTCTGTATACAATTTTTTTAAACCAATTTAAGTCATCTTTTTTTTTTTTAAATTGCTTGCTCTTTGAATTAGTCATTGGTTAACCTTTGTCTGAAGAGAGTGTGACTTGTCTTCAGGGGCAGACCAATAGAGAGGAATGGTAGGTGAATGCAGTCATAATACCCAGTGTGCTTATGTGAAAATGGACCCAAGTAACTTGAGAACATGATAGAATTGGGATAGATGGAGGAGAATATTGGAAAGGGTGATATTGATTAAGGCACATTATATTCATAACTTGAAATGTTGAATTGAAATCTGTTTGTACAACTAATTTGTACAAAAACTGTGAGAAATAGTTTTTTTAAAAAAAACTGACCACAAAAATAATAAATATTTTTTAAAGCCCCTTTTTAGGTTCAGGTAAAAACTTAAATCCTTTATCTGTTTATAATTAAATTGCTGAATATTCAGTAAGTCTAGAAACCCAGCAATGGTATGTGACTTGAACATGCAGAGGCATGGTAAAATAAAGTTTGAAGTGAGTCATTTATGATCAGGCAACAGCAGCTTTTCAGTTAGAAGGAAAGAGCTATCCTGCTGTATTTTTTATATACTTTATATACAGTTGTGTGTATTTCTAAAAGCAATAAATGTTGGTTTGTTAAGATCTTTATTTCTAATAGGTAGAAAAAAATTTTCTAATTTCATCTTAATAAGTCAAATAATAGATGGCCACTTTCTTTTTGTAGTTAAAAAAAAAAAAAACCTACCAAAAAACCCTTCTTCTTTCTTTAAGTGGCTTGTGCGCTTCGGAGCCTGTTAACTTTACTCAGACCCTTTCTCCATAATAGGTCTATTAACATAAACTGAACTGAGGTGCTTGCCCTTGATGATCAACCATTCCTCTCAGCCTTTGTTGTTACCCTGCCCTCTGCATTCTTATCCAGTGACTTCACAGTCTGTATTCTATACTTTTCCCCATTATAAATTCTATCTCTGTGTAACTTTTGATGGAGTTCAATATCATTCATCTGAAGCTGGGTTTATTTAATGATAGGTTCAATCCCTTAAAAAATAAGACAAACAATAAAATTCAAGTAAAGTGTGACACTAAATTATGTCAGCTGTTCTCCTAAAACTTATGGTAATGGCACCCACTCTAGGGTTAAACAGATTCATTTCTTAGTAAATATTTGCTAAAGATGCTTAGAACTATTATTTCTATTGGTATATCTTTCTCTTGCCTTGACAAATGATCTTAGTTCAGTTATCTGAGCACATGGATGTTTTCACAGGAATAGCTCCTAGGATTTTCACAGCTGCATCATCATCATGATCATCATGATTATAAATTCAAAATGGAAGTAAAGCATATTCAGATTAGAAAAGTCAAGTGGATGGATACCTTTCTGAATGTTTGGCAAAATTGGTATATCTTTTTTACCTGATCTTGAAAAAAGGGACTCCACCCCACATGGATATGGTACTTTGGACTACATTGAAAGAAACATATCAATTTTCAACCAGTCTTCCAGCCCTAAAACATACTTAGCTCAGGGCCCTGCTAGAACCTGGAATTCTCTGCTCAGTTCTCTTCTTATACTTCTTCACAGGACTATTTCTCCAAATTCCAGTTATTTATTTGTTTGTTTGCCTATCTATCTATCTATCTATCTATCTATCTATCTATCTATCTATCTATCTATCTATCTGTCTGTCTGTCTGTCTGTCTGTCTGTCTGTCTGTCTGTCTGTCTGTCTGTCTGTCTGTCTATCTTTGTGATGGCATTGGGGCTTGAACTCTGGAATTCTGACGCCTTGGCTTCTGACATTTTGCTGCTTACTTGGAGTTTCTGCCCTGGCTGGCTTTGAACTTTGATCTTCAGAACTCAGCATCTTAAGTACTAGGATTACAGATGTGGGCTATCAGTGTCCAGACATAACATCTTAGGACAGTTATTTTTTTCTAAACTACAGGGTCACCGAACCATGTTTTATTCCCTTTTGTGTTCTTTTTCACTTATATTTTCCTTTGTTTCCCAATGTACTACAAGTACTACTGGAGCAATGGCCCTATCTTGTTTGCTTTGTGTCTGTCAGTAACTGGGACATGGAATGAAATCAGTAAGCATTTGTTAATGAGCCCGATCTGGGCAAGTAATCTCTTTACAACTTCGAAAAAAATCTTATGAAAACAGGGCCATCATTATCATACATTAAGACAAGGAAATAAATTTTAGAGAGAGAAAATTGTTCAAAGTGATACAGAATATAGAATATAGAATATAATTTTAACTGGATGGCTTTCAGTGTCATCCCCAAGCTCCTAGCCTATAACAAATAAGACAACCATATGTTGCTGAACATGTAGTAAATGGTCATGTTTGTAGGTCCTATATTCATGTTGTATTACAAACTTTATGTTAAAGTGCAAATTTCATATGGATAATTTATTAACAATAATGCCTTTCAAAACATGTTGGATTCTGAAGAAAATATATGAATAAAGAGTAGTAGAATTGAAGGGTTTATTTATTTATTTATTTATTTAGGTCGGTTGTGGGGCTTGAACTTGGCTTGGGTACTGTCCCTGCGCTCTTCAGCTCAAGGAGAGCGCTTTACCGCTTGAGCCACAGTGCCACTTCCAGTTTTCTAGTGGTTTATTGGAGATAAACCACTTTTAAACAGACTTTCCTTCTGGGGCTGGCTTCGAACCGTGATCCTCAGATCTCAGCCTCCTGAGTAGCTAGGATTAGAGGTATGAGCCACTGGCACCCCGCTCAGATTTATTTAATTTTTTTTGCACACAATTTTTTTGTTTCTCAAGTTTTTGACATCAAATATATATCATGTCACATAAAAAGGAAGAACATTCTCCAAGTATATTTGTACCAACATGATGAAGCAAGGAGTTTGTCCAAATATTTTCATACCAAATTCTAGTGTTTTTATTGAGTAAATAGACCAACCAAAAGATAAAATACGTATTGTAAAGTTGGTAATCACCTTATGAATTGGTGTACAACTTGCAATTAATTAATTGTTTCTGGGTAATTTGAAATCAATATTTAAAACATGCTTTTAAAATTTTCAATGGGAAAGAAAATCTATGTTAGAGGGAATTACAGGAATGCAAAACAGGAAGCCACAGTGTTTCTTTTTTCTTTTGCATTTTGTAAGTTGGAATTACTAACATCAATACGAAGATGCAATGTGCTGGCATCCAAAGTAAAGACTTTGTAAATATTATCATTTCTTTTTTTTTTTTCAAAATCTGAATCACTGTGATACTTTCATGAATATAGGGTATATGGAGTTTTGGGTTATGTATCATTTCACTTGAAACATTGTACAAAATTAGAATTTTACACATTTCCTAAAAGATAGGCTGAGAATACATACTACTTGCATTCCAAATTTATATCTTTACTAATATCAGCACAGTTTCTGTGAGTATGCACACAACTTCGGGCTGAGTTTTAATGGCATCATGACTGTTGTCTGACTTTTTCATTGTGATTCTGTAGTGGCTTCTAATTTGCATAAAACATTTCAATGTTTCATTGAAGCCAACAGGTAGAAATTATATAAAGCCCTTTGGATAATGTTATAAAAGAAAAAAAGAACTAAGTGAGAGAGAAAACATTTTTGCTTCATTGTTTACTATGAAATTTAAAGAATATATATGGAGTAAAAATTTTAGAATGCCTTATTTTTTTCAAGACTTTTTGTAGCATGTTTTTTTTTTTTTTGGGGGGGGGGTGTCTGGTCGTGGGGGCTGAACTCTGGGCCTGGGCGCTGTCCCTCAGCTCTTCAGCTCAAGGCTAGTGTTCTACCACTTGAGCCACAACACCACTTCTGGCTTTTTTCTTTTTGCTTATGTGGTGCTGAGGAATCAAACCCAGGGCCTCATACATGCAAGGCAAGAGCTCTACCACTGAGACACCTTCCCAGCATGTTTTTTATATGATCAAATTCAGACACCTTAGCATCCTATACTCTAAAATCTTTTGGCCTAGATTTATTCTATTATTTGTATACATGTTTATAAAAATAGTCAGTGTACAAAAGCCAAATTGCACCCTTTTGATTTTGCATTTTATCCCCAAATAATGTGCAATATGAAGATGATAGACATCACCAGTGTTTGTGTTCTACATAAAAGTTTAGCCATAATGCTATCAAATTTGACTTTGGTTTTCTGCTATATGAAGAAAATTCCTATTATCAAGCACATCAAGCTTCTTGATTTTTTTTTTAGGATATTTGGGCATATATCTTGCCAAAAGCCAAATTATGTATTATGAGTTCAAAACCTGCACACAAATATTCTCATTAGTATTTAATGTCTTCAATGTATTGTTGATAACTCTATCTTTAAAAACTACTTCTATTTACAAACTACAATACTGTAGATGAGTATAAATGCTTGTATACTCAGCCTCTGTCTTTAGAGTATGTTTATAATTATATGTTTTATAACACAGAAACTCGTACATAAAGTTTTGAGCTGGTTTATTTACTTTTAATCTTTCTAGTATTTTCTCTCTTGCAATCAAATTTGTATCACTCACTTTTAAAGCTGCACCTTTATTTACTGTAATTATTAGTATATATAATAAGCTTGCCTTTTATTTTATCCTATTTTATTTTTTTGTGCTGATATTGGGGCTTGAACTTTAGGCCTGGGTGCTGTAGCTTTTTCAGTCAAGTGGCTTTTTCTGCCACTTAAGTGGTTAATTGAAGATAAAAGTTTCATGGATTTTTCCTGCTTGAGCTGACTTTGAACAGAGTGCAAGCTACTGGCACTGGGCCACCAGCACCCAGGCCCAAAGTTCAAGTCCCACGACCGACAAAAATAAATAAATAATATATTTAAAAGTACTTGAAAGTTACCAAAACAATATAATTTAAAATATGTATACAGATTACTCTGTAGCTTTCTTCACACATTTTCTTTTGATTTTCTTTCTATGATTGCTGAGACAATTGTCTCTGATTTTAAAGTAGGTACAAATGAGCAAAGACACCTCTGGGCTGTGATAGTCCTGGTGTGCTAGTTTTGACAGGACTAAAGTTTTTACTTTAGATCCCTGAATTTTGTCTGAGGGTTTTGAGATTTTTGCATTTAGTACTCCTTAGAGTTAAATTATCACCTCCCTTCTCAGCCCCTGATACTGTTTTTTTTTTGTTTTTGTTTTTGTTTTGGTTGTGGGGCTTGACCTCTGGGCCTGAGCGCTGTCCCTCAGCTCTTCAGCTCAAGGCGAGCGCTCTACCACTTGAGCTACAACGCCACTTCCGGTTTTCTAGTGGTTTATTGGAGATAAGAGTTTCACGGACTTTCCTGCCTGCGCTGGCTTTGAACCGCGATCCTCAGATTTCAGCCTCCTGAGTAGCTAGGATTACAGGCTTGAGCCACCGGCGCCCAGCTCTGATATTGTTATAGCTGTTAGACCCACAGAGTTTAGCTCTAGCTTTCCACTTTGCTTGCTCAAAAGCATCAAATATAAACCCTGTGTGATTATATAGGACCTATTATTAATCAGAGCATATATCAAATTTATGAATGAATATCAGCTTCTGAATTAACCAGGTCCTTAATTTCTAGCTGTATTTGCTTGACAACCACATTAGAATTTCTGAACATGATATCACAAATGACCCTTGCTGTCCTTTCTTTAAACATTATCCTGAGGATCAGCCTTTGTCAAATTAGTTTCCCTCAAATTCTGCACATTTTATATGTAACTCTTCATTGTCTCTCATGCAGATTAGCTGTTTTTTACTTGGACCTTGACAAGATCTTTTATTTTAATAAGATTTCAATAATCTAATCTAGCCAACTTTTCTTTCATTTTTGATTAGGTACATGTTGACATATGGTATATAAAATAGTGAACTAAAAAGTGAAATTCATAAAAATGGTAGTGTTTATTTTACAGAATGTGACACTTTAGTTCAATTAATAACAATTCTCCATTTGCAAAAGTTAATTCTGTAAATGGAACCTGGCCAAACTCAAAAATCAACATTTTAATAAGCATTTAAAACACTTAAAAACTTCCTATAGGCTTAATATTTAAAAAAAATTTTTTTTTGGGGGGGGGGTCTGGTTGTGGGGCCTGAACTCTGGGCCTGGGCGCTATCCCTCAGCTCTTCAGCTTAAGGCTTGCGCTCTACCACTTGAGCCACAGCTCCACTTCCGGCTTTTTTCTTTTTTCTTATGTGGTGCTGAGGAATTGAACTCAGGGCCTCATGCATGCAAGGCAAGCGCTCTACCACTGAGCAACCTTCCCAGCCCAGGCTTAACATTTTAAGGTTGGTTTTGTATGTATGTATTTGTATGTAGTAAATATGTGTACATTTAGTTTTTAAGTTTTTCATTTGGGTCATTCACATCATATGACTTACCTGTTAAGAAAACATATAATGTCTTCTAATCACTTATGTAAACAAATCTGAAATTTCCTTCCTGGCTCTCACTCAGACTTAGATTAAGTTATCTTCCTCCTGCTCTATCACAGCAGCCTAGTACTATGCATAACATTTTAGGGTTAGTTTTGAAATTTCGTGTATTGAAAACTGGGAAGTTTTGTTATCCCACTTTACATCTAACAATGTAAAAATACTGAAGCTGAGAAAGCTGATTGTTTCTCCATGTATCCATCCTTCCTAACCTCTTCTTGTCTTTTCATTTCTCTCCTCCCCTCTTATCCCTCCCTTTCTTTTTTTCCTTTCTTGTTTCTTATTTTCTTATTCTTATTTTTCTTTCCTTTTGCTTTTGGCTGTACTGGGTTTGCACTTGGAGCTTCACACTTTTTAGGCAATTACTCCACCTCCTGAGCCATATCCCAACCTTTTTTGCTTTATTTGTTCTCAGCATAGAGTTTTTCTCCATTCATTCACTTTTCTGGCGAATGCTTGTTAAATATTTGTGTGTGAGGCTCTCAGGATAAGGAGTATGGATCCAGAGATGAAAAAGAAAGGACTATAAACAACAGAGAAAAACATTTTTGTCCAGGTCTCCCTAGATCTTGATTCTCCTACCTGTTTCTTTTGTGTAACATTGATTACATGTGCTTACCACATCTGGCTTGTGTGCTGAGAAGGGGTCTTGTTAACTTTTTTTGTGAAGGTTGGCCTTGAACTGTGAGCTCTACCTCTGTAGTACCAGAGTCCAAATGTGAGTCACTGTTCCCAGTTTCCTGTATACCTTCTCACACACTCATTATTTCCTTTTTTTTTTTTTTAATTTAATTTAATTTTATTTGTGAACATACTGTACAGAGGGGTTACAATTACATGGGCAGGATAATGCGTACATTTCTTACCAAGCATTGCAGCCTCCTCCTTTGGTTTACCCTTCACATCCCTTCCCAGCCTCCCCCCTCCCCCCCAATCCCAATCCTTCTCCTTCCCCCCTCTTCCCCCCCCCCCCCCCGGCCCCCCCCCCCCCCCCCCCCCCCCCCCCCCCCCCCCCCGGCACCGACGTTGTAAAGCTCGTTTTGGACATGACAACTTGTACTTCTCATTGTTGCAACAGGTCCACCTGTATCCTTAAACAACTGGTTTTTCCCATCTCCTCCACAAGTTATACTGACATCAAATATAGTGAAAGCAGGGGTTATACTGTGGGGGAGGGACATACAAAGCAACAAAGAGATAATCTTACAAATGCGTTAGAAACACATGCATGAAAAGAAAAAAACATTAAAATACATACCTAAGGGTTCGTTTTCCTGACATCACATTATCTGACCTTTTCCGCTTGACTCATACATATACTAGATATTGCAAATAAGGGAAACCATGGGACTTATGTTTCTTTGGGCCTGGCTTACTTCACTTAATACAATTTTTTCCAAGCCTTTCCATTTCCTAACAAATGGGGAAATGTCATTCTTTCTGATGGAGGCATAGAATTCCATTGTGTATATATACCACATTTTCTTGATCCATTCATCTACTGAGGGGCATCTGGGTTGGTTCCATATCTTAGCTATGGTAAATAATGCTGCAATAAACATAGTTGTGCTGGTAGCTTTAGTGTGGTCTTGTTTGTAAACATTTGGGTAAATGCCCAAAAGTGGGACTGCTGGGTCATAGGGGAGTTCTATGTGAAGTCTTTTGAGGAACCTCCATACTGCTTTCCAAAGTGGTTGAACAAGTTTACATTCCCACCAACAATGAAGTAAGGTTCCTTTCTGTCCACATCCCCTCCAGCATCTGTTGTTGTTAGAGTTCTTGATTTTTGCCGTTCTAACTGGGGTGAGGTGATATCTCAATGTTGTTTTGATTTGCATTTCTTTTATGGCTAGGGATGTTGAACATTTCTTCATGTGTCTATTGGCCATCCTTCTTTCTTCTTCAGAGAAGTTTCTCTTTAAGTCTTTCGCCCACTTATTTATTGGGCAGTTGTTTCTTTGAGGATTTGTTGTTGGGGGGTTTAATTTTTTGAGTTCCAAGTATATTTTAGATATGAGACCCTTGTCCATTGTATGGCTAGTAAAGATCTTCTCCCAATCCGTGGGCTTTCTATTGATCTTGCTAGCTATGTCATTTGCCCTGCAGAAGCTCTGCAACTTTATGCAATCCCATTTGTCCAACCTTTCTTTGATTTGTTGTGTTTCCGGGTCTCTATTCAAAAATTTTCGGCCTGAGCCAAGGAGACCTAGGGTTTCTCCTATTCCATCCTGTAATGTTTTCAGAGTGTCTGCTTTGAGTTCAAGGTCTTTGATCCATTTGGAGTTGATTCTGGTGCAGGGTGCTATATAAGGATCTAGCTTTAGTTTTCTACATGTAGTTAACCAATTTTGCCAGCACCATTTACTGAAGAGGCTGTCTTTCTTCCTTTCTATTATTTTAGCTCCCTTATCGAAGATTAGATGGCTATAGGTCTGTAGGTTCATTTCTGGGTTTTCAATTCTATTCCATTGGTCCTGAGGTCTGTTCTTATGCCAATACCAAGCTGTTTTGATTACTATGGCTTTATAGTAGAGTTTGAAATTTGGTATTGATATTCCTCCAGCAATGTTCTTTCCGTTGAGAAGCGTTTTTGCTATTCGGGTCTTTTATTGTTCCATATGAATTTTTGGATTGCCTCTTCTATTTCCTTGAAGAATGAGGTTGGAATTTTGATAGGTATTGCGTTGAATTTGTAGATAGCCTTGGGAAGTATTGCCATTTTCACGATGTTAACCTTTCCAATCCAGGAGCATGGGAGGTTTTGCCATTTTTTTAGTTCTGTGTTGATTTCCTTTTTCAAGATTTTAAAGTTTTCATCGTAGAGGTCCTTCACTTCTTTAGTTAATTCCTAGGTATTTTATTTTTTGTGGGGCTATTACAAATGGAGTTGCTTTCCTAATTTCAGCCACACTTTTCTCATTGTTGGCATACAGAAAAGCCATTGATTTTTGGGGGTTAATTTTATAACCTGCTACTTTGCCAAAGTTTTGAATTAGCTTGAGTAATTTGGGAGTGGAGTCTATGGGATTCTTTAAATACAAGATCATGTCATCTGCAAAGAGGGAGAGTTTTATTTCTTCTTTCCCTATTTGGGTCCCCTTTATGTCTGCATCTTGTCTTATTGCTGTAGCTAGGCATTCTAATACTAGATTGAAGAGAAGTGGAGAGAGTGGGCATCCTTGTCTTGTTCCTGAGTTAAGAGGAAATGGCTTTAGCTTTTCACCATTGAGTATAATGCTGGCTGTAGGTTTGTCATATACAGCCTTTATTGTATTGAGGAATGTTCCATGGATTCCTAATTTTTCCAAAACCTTCATCATGAAGGGGTGTTGGATCTTGTCGAATGCTTTTTCTGCGTCTGTTGAGATAACCATGTGGTTCTTATTCTTGCTTCTGTTGATGTGATGAATAATATTAATTGATTTGCGTATATTGAACCAGCTTTGCATCCCTGAAATGAATCCTGTTTGATCGTGGTGTATGATTTTTTGGATGAATTGTTGAAGTCGATTGGCCAAAATTTTGTGGAGAAGTTTTGCATCAATATTCATCAAAGAAATGGGTCTATAGTTCTCTTTCTTTGATGAGTCCCTGCCTGGTTTTGGGATGAAGGTTATGATGGCTTCATAGAATGTGTTCGGTAGTGAGCTTTCTCTTTCAATTTCATTGAAGAGTTGGAGGAGTATTGGTGTGAGCTCTGCTTTGAAGGCCTTGTAAAATTCCGCTGTAAAACCATCTGGTCCTGGACTTTTCTTAGCTGGGAGGTCTCTTATTGCTCTTTCTATTTCAGTGCTTGATATGGGCCTGTTAAGATAGTTTAACTCATCTTGGTTTAGTTTTGGCATGTCAATATTTGCTAGGAAAAGGTCCATTTCTGTCAAGTTCTCAAACTTATTAGCATAAAGCTTTGAGAAGTATTCCCTTATAATGTTCTGAATCTTGGTTGTTTCCCTGGTGATGTTTCCATTCTCATCTCTGAGTTTATTAATTTGGGTGTGTTCTCTTCTTTTTCTGATAAGATTTGCTAAGGGTCTGTCAATTTTGTTAAGTTTTTCGGAGAACCAACTCTTTGTTTTGTTGATTCTTTCTATAGTTTTTTGGATTCTAATTCATTTAATTCTGATTTAATTTTGATTATTTCTTTCCATCTAGTGGATTGGGGTTTATCTTGCTGCTCTTTTTCAAGGAGGTTTAGATGTGTCATTAAATTGTTAGTTTCAGATCTCTCCAATTTGTTGATGTAGGAGCTCAGAGCTATAAACTTGCCTCTGAGTACTGCCTTTGCTGTGTCCCAGAGGAGCTGGTAATTTGTGTGTTCATTTTTGTTGAATAGCATGAACATTTTAATTTCCTTTCTAATCTCTTCCATGACCCACTTATGATTCAGCAATGTGTTGTTCAGCCTCCATGTGATGCCGGACTTTCTTTGGTGGCTTTTGGTGTTGAGTTCTAATTTTATTCCCTTGTGGTCAGAGAGGATGCTAGGTATAACTTCAATGTTTCTGAATTTAGACAAGTTTGCTTTGTGGCCTAAAATGTGGTCTATTTTAGAAAACGTTCCATGTGCTGCTGAGAAAAACGTGTATTCTGATGCTGCTGGGTGAAATGTTCGGTAGATGTCTGTTAAGTCTAGTTGATCTATGCAGCTGTTTAGATCTGCGGTTTCTCTGTTGAGTTTTTGCCGAGTTGATCTATGTAGTGGGGAGAGTGGTGTGTTAAAATCCCCAACAATTAATGTCTTTGGATCTATATGGGATTTGAGGGAAAGTAGTGTTTCTTTGATAAATTTGGGTGCTCCATTGTTTGGCGAATAGATATTTAGACTTGTAATATCCTCCTGAAGTAGAGATCCTTTAATTAGTATGTAGTGACCTTCTTTATCTCTTCTCACGAATTTTAATTTGAAGTCTATTTTATCTGATATTAGGATTGCAACTCCCGCCTGTTTATGGGGGCCGTTTGCTTGGTAGATTTTGTTCCAGCCTTTAACATTGAAAATGTGTTTGTTTTTACGGGCAAGATGTGACTCCTGCAGGCAGCAGATAGAAGGGTCTTGTTTTTTAATCCAACTAGACAGTCTATGTCGCTTAATTGGAGAATTCAGTCCGTTAACATTAAGAGATAGGACTGAGAGGTATTTGGGAGTTCCTGCCATGTTATCCACCTTCTTGGAGGCTGTGAAAACTGGGTTCTTCCTATGGTTCTTGGATTCTCAGTTTGGGTGCAGTTTCTTGGCCTTTATTGCGGTCTTGTTGGTTTTCTATGTGTAGGACATCTTTAAGAATCTTTTGTAGGGCTGGTTTGGTGGAGATGTATTGTTTCAATTTTTCTTTGCTATGGAAGGTTTTTATTTGGCCTTCAGTTATGAAGGAGAGTTTAGCTGGTTACAGTATTCTTGGTTGATAGTTGTTTGTTTTTAGGGCATGGAATACCTCATTCCAGGCTCTTCTTGCTTTGATTGTCTCTGCTGAGAAATCTGAGGTGATTCTAATTTGTTTCCCTTTATAGGTGATTACCCTTTTCTCCTTGACAGCTTTAAGGATCTTTTCCTTGGTCTGAGTTGATCCTGTGTGGATTATAATGTGACGGTGGGATGTCCTATTCTGGTCTGGTCTATTTGGGGTTCTAAAGGCTTTTTGTATCTGAATAGGCTTATCTTTTTGTATGTTTGGGAAGTTCTCTGCTAGGATCCTGTTAAACAAGTTACCTAGACCATTAACTTCTGTTTCTAGTTCCTCTACACCCATTATCCTTAGATTAGGCCTTCTGATGGTGTCTTCCAGGTGTTGGATAGATCTATCATATTTTTTGGACTTGTCTTGGATGGTTGTATGTTCTTTCTCTATAATATCTGGGCTGTCTTCAATCCCTGAGATTCGATCTTCTGCATGGTCTAACCTGCTGCCAAGACTCTCTACTTTGTTTTTTTATCTCTTTTCCTTCTAATTGGTCAGCTTTGATGGCTTCAAGTTCTTTGTTGAAGCTCTGTTTTAGGTCTTGTATGAATTTCTTTACTTCCTTAATTTGGTGTTCAGTGTTTGTTCTCAAATCACTTAGTTGATTGGTTATGGTTTCTTTGGACTCACTTTCCTTCTGTTGGGTTCCATTCAGCATTCCCTTTGTGGTCTCCCTGACTTCCTTCAGCTCTTTGTTAATGGATTCTATGAATGCCTTTAGTGATTTTTGTGTATTCTCTACCTGGTCTCTCAGTTCCTGTATTACTCTTTGATTAGCTTCCTCCCGTTCGTGGGATTCCTGTAGTTCTCTTTCCTCCCGTTCATGGGATTCCTGCAGTTCTCTTTGATTGTTCTCAGCCTGCTCACGCCATTCCTCCCTTTCTCTTTGAGTAATCTCAAGTTGTTCACGCAAATCCTGTAGCAGTTTTTGAGTAGCTTCCTCACGCTTATGATATTCCTGTATAAGCTTTTGGGATGCCTCCTCTCTCTCCCTTTCACGCTCATACAGAGTCCTTTGTAAGTTATCAAACTTCTCATTTATCATGTTTGCCAGTAGTGTTTGTAGAGCTATTTGGGAACTCTCCTCTGGATTATTCATTATCTGTTCTGACCCCTGCTTATCAAGATTGGGAATTGAGATATCCAGATTTGCCATTTTTCTTGTGTTTTTCCGGCTTACTCTGCCCATTTGAGATGAAAATAGCACCAGTTTTGTGCTAGAACACTATCTTAAGGCAACCATCAAAGTTTGCATTTGTACAGTCAATAGTCTACAGATACAATCTAGTTCAACAGATACATCTATTCAACATCAAACAACTATATGTTAATGGGCTTCCAACCGCAGAGAAGAATTTGGAAAACCAGAAATTATTAGGGTTAGGGAGAGATGTGGGTAAAAAATAGGAATAGGTTGGTGTGGGGAGGCACAGGGAGAGCTAACTATGTCCTAATCCCAATGCAGGAAATAGGTTGGGTAGGATGCAAGTAGAGAGAGAGAGAGAGAAAAAGAAGAAAGGGAAAGGGAAATGAAAAGAGACCAGAAAAAAATAGAAACGTAAAAATTAATATTATTATGGAGATTAAAAGACCATCTATTTAGAGAGGAATGTGAGTATATTAAGAGAAGGGAAGGGACATAGAGGAGAAGTGAAAAACTTAAAAAAAATGCTTAAAATATTATATAGGTATAAAGAGGTAGTACTGCTATTAAGGAATTTAAGTTTCAGAGGTTTTGAATTGAGTAATAAATTTGTGGATTAAGTGTGTACACAATGGGGCATAGGGTCTACTAGTTAACTACGGGTTTATCTGAGGATGTGCAGGACAAGAGTTAAGTCACATAAAGAAGATCAAAAGAGAGGAAAAGGTGGAAAGGATAAGAAAGGGAGAAAAAAAGATCAGAAGTTCAGTAGAGCTAGACAAAAAACAAAAAGATAGTTAAGAACGAAAGAAAAAGAGAAAGAAGACAAGAAAAGAAAGAAAACGCACATTCACGTATTCCTAAAATAAAAATTATAAGAGGAAAAAAAAAGTTACTGGAAAACAATTATTTTTTCAAAAAAGGCAAAAATTAAAGATTAATAAAATTTTTAGAAAAGGAAAAAAATTTTTATATATATATAAGGTACCAAAAAAAAAAAAGAAAAAAAAAAGTTCTTTGATTTTTTTTTTTTTTTTTGATTTTTTTGGGAGGGGTGGGAAGAATCCTGTATCTCCCTTTTGTCTGTAACCAGCCTCTTGTTGGAGTCTCTGGTCAGCTTGAGGTCCTCTGGCTTGATTGGTTTCTTAAGTCAGTTTGTTCGAACAGGCAGAAAAATGCTCTGCTTTACCCAAGATTTTGAGATTCCTCTCTCAGATTAGTTTAATGGGAGGGTGATCTGCTTTGAGAAATCACAAAAGAGGTGGATGCAGTGGTGAGGCTTGGTTCTGGGTAGAGTTGAGGCCTTTCAACAATCAGTAGCTTTTCCCTGGGGCTATTTTGTGAAAAAACTCACAGAGCCCAGCCTGAAGCCATTCTCAGGGTTTCTGTTTTTCAACTGATTGTTGAGGCTGCTAGAGGGAGGGGCAGCCTCTGGCTCTGGTTACCCGGTGAGGAGAGCCACTCCAATGGCTGGCGCCTGAGCTGGGTGACTTTTCCCTGGATGGAGCTGAGTCTGGCAGGTCACTTCACCGTTAAGTTCTTGTGACCTGCTAAATGACTCGTTTTATTCCAAGGCCTGAGTTGGAGCTGGCAGCTCCTCCGAGCTTTGTAGGTATCCAAGATGGAGATCACTGGTGCTGGGGGGGAGGGGTGGCCTTCCCTCCTCTGCTCCCTGAGAAGGAGTGAGGACCTTGGGCTTCTACTCACGCCGAGTCTTGGATCCTGGGTCGTCTCTGGTCTGCAAACTGCAGGATGAAGTTGTCCGCTCCTTGTCGGTTCTTGCTGGTGTTGAGTAGAATCCGCTCGTCCGCTGCGTCTGGCTCCTTCGTCCCGGACTCTGTGTGAGCGCTCAGGTATGGCCCCGGCTGCGGTCTCTGCCGGGACCCTGCTGACAAGCGCTCAGATGTGTCTTCTTGCCTTGGCTTTCCCTCTCTTGTCTAACTCTCTGTCCTGTGATGGCACACTTGGTGTGATTCTCTGGCTTAGGACTGTTCACTGGAACTCTAAAACTGCTTTCTATGCGAGAGCTTGTTCAGATTCTAGCTTCTCCTCCGCCATCTTCCCGGAACCCTTTCCTTTTTTTTTTTTAATCTCCAAAAGTCTTTGTCCATCAATGAAAAGTTTTACATTTTGTACAGCTTGGCTTAAAATGAACATCATGATTACCTCAGTCCTTAGAAATTTTCTTCTGCAGCTTAACACTAACTAGAGTTAGAATGATTAGTATCAATTTTTAATACTTATAGGCCATTTGTATATCTCTCTCCCCAAATAGACTGCCTCTGTGAGAGGAGAAGACATATTTATATTTTCTTTTATTATACCTTTGGAACCTAGCACCAATGAGCACTTAAGAAGGAGGGGAAGAAGCATTGCTATTAACAGACTATTTGACACAATTGTATATTTGAATGTTTTGGAAAGTAACTTTAGAAACATGCTCTCACAAGATAAATCTGACCAAGAATGTGTGGTTACACAGGTCCTAGGTTCAGACATTATAAACATAGCAAAACTTTTCATTTTCTAGATGATAAGTCAGATCTTTTCTTTCTCCTTCCCTTCCCTTCTCTTCCCCTCTCTCCCTCCCCTCCCTGCCTCCTCTCACCTCTCCTCCCTCCCTCCCTTCCTCCTTTCCTCCCTTCCTCCCTTTGTTTCTTTCTTGCCTTCTTCCTTATTTGTGAGACAGGGTCTCACCATGAGGTCTAGGCTGGCAACTGGCTTCAAATTCATTATCCCTCTCTAGCACCAGGAATACAAATGTGCGCCATCATGCCTAACTATGAATCCGCCATTGTGGGTTTTTTTTTTTTTTTTGAGTATTAGGGTTTGAACTCAGGGCTTTATGCTTTCTTCTGGCATTTCAGGCGTTCCCCCAGCCCATGGATTTTTCTTACTAGCCTTTGTGGCAGTAGCTTTAAAAATGTTTTAAAGTTTATTTGCTAAAAAAATTGCAGGAAATTGCTTGGGGTATGAACTTTTCTTATACTGTATCATCCACACTTTTGTGAGAAAAGAAAAAAAAAGTACTTTAGCAATTTGAAACTGGGAGCCAAGTGCTCACAAAATCGTTGGAAGACCAGGAGGATTGTCCTTCCTGGATGCTGAGAACTCTAGAATTCTCTAGTCTTGTTTGTGAGTCAGGGAGCTGACCACACTGACCAAGCAGCCTCCCAATACAGTGATGGATTTTCTTTTTTTTTTTGCCAGTCATGGTGCCTGAACTCTGGGCCTGGGCACTGTCCCTTAGCTCTTCAACTCAAGGCTAGTGCTCTACCACTTGAGCCACAGCGCCACTTCCAGCTTTTTCTGCTTATGTGGTGCTGAGGAATCGAACCCAGGGCCTCTTGCATGCAAGGCAAGCACTCTACCACTGAGCCACCTTCCCAGCCCGTACAGTGATGGGTTTGTAAGAGAGTACTTAGAGACTGAGATCTCACTTTTGGTGGAACCCAAAGTTCAGGTTATCCATTTCTTAAAGGGCAAAACAAGTGCCTGTATCCCTTTTGCTTTGAAAATATGTCCTGTAAGTGCTCCTAAGTACCAGGAAAAACTGAGTAGAAAAGGAAGGAAATGGAAACGTGTGTGTGTGTGTGTGTGTGTGTGTGTGTGTTATGTGTGTGTATACTGGTCTGGATGTCATCCTTTAGCTTTTTTGCTCAAGGCTGACACTATGATATGAGCCATAGCTCTACTTCTGGCTTTTTGCTGGTTAACTGGAAGCAAGATTCTTCCAGTTTGGCTTTAAAATGTGATCCTCAGATCTCAGCCACCTGAGTAGCTATGATTACGGGGTGAGCCACTACATCCTGTTGGAAATAAGTTCTTCAAGGTGTATCTCCATTTAGTATTTAGTGTCTCTCAATTTAAAGGCACAGGTTCCCACACAAATGACCAGTTTTACAATAACACTAGACACCAACTGATGTTTCTTCATTATAGAACCGGTGATGCTTGCAGAGATTAGAGCTTAGTTTAATTATCATCTACTCATTTAGACATACAAGTGGTGATGGCTTGCCAGCATTTTAAACCCAGCTCCATGGCTATAGATAGAACATCCTCTTCTTGATGTTGGTCTCTGAATCTGCCCATGGCTGTGTATTTGCAAGTTCTTCCTATAGCCTTCTGATGTAACATGCTATTTATTTGGCCCAATTGTGAAGGTTAGGTTCACGTTTGGCCTTTACAGGAAACATGATTTTGCAGTAGGCACATGCATGAGGGTACAAATTAAGGGGAGTTAAGACTGCTCCTTGTGGCTGTATGATTCACTCCTTTTATCTGATAACTTACAGCACAGAAGTCGGACGATAAATCTATTTAATCAGCTCTCTCCATATTGTGAACGATTCTCCTGGTAGCCAGATATTAGAAGCCTATCCTGGCTGCTCCTCATTTAGACTAGTTCTGGATGGATCTTGCTGTGGCACTAGGGTTTTCTTAAGTATAAACCATTCCCAAATCACACTGTTATTATAGGCTGCTTTGTCCTCAGGCTCTCTCGTATTCCTGTTGGGCTATTGGTCTTTCAACATGCAGTTAGGGGATTAAAGTAAATCATTTAATCCATGCAGCATGTCACTCAATAGTATACTTTTGGAAATTGTTTCCACAGGAGCACCAGTGAGAGCAGCCAGGCTGAGATATTGACACTATAGAAAAAACTGACAGCTTACTCCTTGTATTGATCCTACTCTTCTCTACAAATATAGACTCTGTTCCCTACCACAGCCTTGTAAGTGGTGCCTGCTGAGGTTGCTAAATTGCTGTGTAAATTATTTATTACTTGAACACCTTGTAAATCTCTCTTCTTCTTGTCTGACTTACTAGTGCTTTCTAGGGTCTCATATATATTGAAAAGGTCTCAAACTGTACACCAACCACAACCATTCGGAATTCGTTCCTTCCTATTGTACATTGGAACAATGTTGGGCCTGTGAGGTTTATGTGTATACAGTTTGGCATGGGTTCTTGTTTTTGAAATATTGCTTACAAAATATCATAAATGTTTATCTGAATGTGTGTCAGACTGAGCACCAGACAGGCTGACAACGTGGAGCCCAGCATTCATCCATTAATTAATACATTTTCAAACTGAAAAAATTGAATAGGTTGAAAGGAAATTTAGTTAATGATGGAGGAAGTGGTTTCTATTAACCAAACCTATTTACCAGAGTAAATGCATCTATTCATTTGCACTAAGGAGTAGAAAAAAAATTTTCTCTCTTTTCTGAGTTAATTTCTTCTCATATGAACCAGACTATCTTTTAATATTTATAATTTGAATAGTAAAAATATATACTTTTAACGCAGCAGAGTAATTTGAACAGATTGTAGCTGCCTGCTTTGAGGTGGCCGAACTTGCACATAGCTTGTAAAAATAATAATCAGCAGAAAGAGATTTGTACTTAGACTTTGTGTTTCTGTTCCTCTCCTAGTTTCCTCCGTTAGTAACTCAGGAGGAGGATAGACTGTAAGTGAGGCTGGAGTTATGTTAGTGCAGGAAGATTCTTTCCTTGTCTGGCCCTCATATCCATCTGAATGTGGTTGTAGAATAAGGGCTTCCTAATTCTATCCTGCCAGTTATGAGCTCTGTGGTTTTAGGAAAGAAACTCAGTCTTTGCAAATACCAGTTCCTCCTATTGGGAAGTAAAATTATAATAGTGATCATAATAACCGTAATACTGCTTGCCAAAAAGATTTTTTTGGGGGGGGGATGAATGTGATAATTTAATTGGATAAGTCACCTTCCTTATCTGATGTGACTGTGTTCCAAGACTTTATGGAACCACAGATTGGAGCACTTGAAAAGTCCTATGATTTTTCTTATGCATACTTTCCTATGATAAAATGTAAGTAGGGATTTCTGTATTTGATATCATGACAATTTTGATGTTATAATATATAATTTTGTACTTGGAAATTTAATAGAGGCATGCTGTTTGCCACGATGCATTAAAATCCTAGCATCTTGTAAGCTTTTTTAAAAAATTCTTTTTCTCAAAGTCTTTCCATTAAGCCAGGCCCAAAGAAACATAGGTCCCATGGTTGCCCTTATTTGCAATAACTAGTATATGTCTGAGACAAGAAGAAATGGTCAGATAAGTTGATGTTAGGTTAAATGAACCCGAAGATAAGGACTCAAATGTTTTTTTCTTTGTTGCTATTGTTTCTAACATATTTATAAGATGATTTCTTTGTTGCTTTGTATGTCCCTCCCCCACGGTATAACCCCTGTTTTCACTGCATTTGGTGTTGGTATAATTTGGGGTGGGGAAGAGCAAAAACAAACCGTTTAAATAGGGATACAGGTGGACCCATTGCAACAATGAGATGTACAAGGCGTTATGTTGAAAAACGAACTTTACAACTTTGGCGGGTGGGGGCGGGGGGCAGCTGGGAGAGTAGGGATGGTAGGGGAAAAACAAAGGAGGAGGTAACAATGCTTGATAAGAAATGTAGTCGGTCTGGGAAGGTGGCTCAGTGGTAGAGCGCTTGCCTCGCATTCATGAGGCCCTGGGTTCAATTCCTCAGCATCACATAAACAGAAAAAGCCACAGGTGGCACTGTGGCTCAAAGTGGTAGCCTTGAGCTGAAGAGCTGAGGGACAGCGCCCAGTCCCAGAGTTCAAGCCCCAGGACTGACCAAAAAAAAAAAAAACGAAATGTACTCATTACCTTGCTCATGTAATTGTAACCCCTCTATATGGTATTTTCACAATAAAAAAATTATTAATAAAAAAAATTATTTTTCTCTTTTTCTTGACAGTATAGGGTTTGAAGGAGGTTAGTTACCAGGCAGGCACATTGCATCTGAACCTCACTCTTAGCCCTTTTAGGGTCTCACATTTCTGCCCATGGACCATGATCCTTCTATTTGTACTTAATGCATAGTTGGAATGATAAGTGTTAAAACCACATCCAGCTTTTTATTGGTTGAGGTGGAGATCTCAAGAACTTTTTGTTTGAGCTGGCCTTTAACTGCAATCCTCCTGATCTCTGCTTCCTGAGTAGCTAGGATTACAGGCATGAATCATCTTCTCGCACATTAACTTTTACATTGTAGAAAGTTGAAGATAAAGAGATGGTGCAAGAAGAACAAAACTGGGAATAAATACCTGGCTTTAGAGAAAGACCAAACAGCCTTAGGCTTTAAGCCTATTTAAATAATATCTTGTCCATGGTAAATTTGCTCTGGTACAATACTGTGTTTTTGTTCACTACTTTGTGCCCACAAAGTAGCAGATATTCACATGTATAAATATATGTGTAATTCTTTCTATACATCATATTCTTATACATGAGTCAAAAAATATTAAAATGGGGGGGCTGGGAAGGTGGCTCAGTGGTAGAGTGCTTACCTTGCATTGCATGAGGCCCTGGGTTCAATTCCTCAGCACCACATAAGCAAAAAGAAAAAAAGCCGGAAGTGGTGCTGTGGCTCAAGTGGTAGAGTGCTAGCTGAAGAGCTGAGGGACAGTGCCTAGGCCCAGAGTTCAGGCCCCATGACCGGACCCTCCCTCCAAAAAAAAAAATTAAAATGGTTCAGAAATCTATGTATCTCAGCTAATCAAGAGACTGCGGCAAGAGATATGTTTTGAGTTCAAGATCAGACTGACTAATACATTAAGACTATCCTGAACAAATGAAAGTATGTATTTATCTCTATGTATATACATTTAGTGAAATTGAGACACAGAATTCCCATAATTGACATAGATCAGATTTATGTTAAAACAAAAATATCCAGGAGGAAAAAAGATAAAGGACGTAAAGATGTTCCTCTACTTAGAATGAGACTGTGTCATTAAACCTATAGGAAATAGAAAATATCCAAGTTGAAAAATACCTTTAATTCACCCAACCTAGGGAATGCCCTCACTATTAAAACTCAGCCCTTGTGGTATCTCTGCTGTTCACCTTGGCCTTCCTGTGGTTAACTGGAAGCTGCTTCTGACTTCACTGTTCTTGGTCATCATCACAAGATGCTGTAGACACATATCACTTCTTGGGAAAAAGATCAAAATTCAGAATTTAAAGTGGAGTTTCTACCGAACCTCTTAATATGTTTGCACTATTGCTTTTCATGATTGAAAAAAATCATGAGTCAGGGTGTCCATGTTTCACAAAACTAGACTAAGTAGATTAATTTTCTTGTCCCAAAGAAAAGTGGAGACTGGGTGGATTTGCACACACCCCAGAAACTTTCTGGGAAAAGATCTAACTTTTTTCTCATGAATGAGAAGTATATATGTTCCATCTTGAAAAAAATTGCTATGTAAAGGTTCATATCTAATGAACATTTCCAACAAAAGTGTAAGAAAATTTTCCTTCTTCTACTGCTATTATTATTATTCCTTCTTTTATTCTTTATCAGCACTGTGTATTGTTATTAAAATAAAATGATAATTTGAAAAATAAAAGATTAAAATTTATAATGTTCAGTGTAAGGTAAAAATTTGCTATGTGTGTGTATAAATGACATTTCTGTTGTTTTTCAAAATTTATACTTTACTTTTTTGTTTACCTGTTTTAGCAAGTGTTTATAATCAACTTACATGAACTTTGTAGTTTGTCCCCTATTCAAACATTTGGTAAAAACATATATTTCCTACTAGGTGTAGATAAGAATTAGAAAATTTTTTGCTGTCTTTGTTTATTTTGTTAAGTTAGACCATCTTTATACTGTGATTTTTTTTTTTTTTTTGGTCAGTCGTGGGGCTTGAACTCTGGGCCTGGGTGCTGTCCCTCAGCTCTTCAGTTCAAGGCGAGTGCTCTACCTCTTGAGCCACAGTACCACTTCCGGTTTTCTAGTGGTTTATTGGAGATAAGAGTCTCACGTGGACTTTCCTGCCCAGGCTGCCTTTGAACTGTGATCCTCAGATCTCAGCCTCCTGAGTAGCTAGGATTACAGGCGTGAGCCACCGGTGTCCAGCCTGTGATTTATTTTTAAAAATATATTTTAAAGTTTGTTTCAACTAATTTGTGGTAAATTTTCATTTTTTCCTATGCTGTACTAAAAACCTTTGTGTAAGACATTAATGTCAAATAATAGAATTTCTCCTCTGTACTAAACATTTTCAAATGATGAGCATGGTATTAATATTTGAGCAAAAAATGTGTCTATGAGCTATATGATTATAATCTGAACATTCATTCATACAAATTCTGAGCACATACAATTTTTAAAAAAAATTGTGTAAAAATCTACTCTGTCTAGAGCATCATAGTTTGCTGCAGAAAGCAGTGTGTGTAATGGGGTTATGAACCCTCATTCAATAATTTAACAGGCAGCATGAAATAAATGACATCATAAAGGTAGAGTAAGTGTTTCCACCGAGAGTAAAGGAAAGCAATCCCTCCGTCCCTCACTGGGCTGAAGTAGAAGGCGACCAGGGAAACATCAAGTGGTAGAGAAGTGAAATTTTAAGTCATTTTTATTGCCAGAAATAATGAGATGAACATTAATAAGGTCTTTTACTGGCATTGCCTAAATTGGGCTGTAATTTGTGACCTTTGAGAATACTGCTCCTGACTCGAGATTAAATTTGTTTTTATTGAATATAATAAATAAAGATTGGACATTAAAATATTACGAATCATATGCATTTAGAAACATTCTTATCAAGCGCAGGTGCTATGTTTTATTAATCTTGGAAATTGCCTAGATTAGTGCCTTGAACTTGGTAAGTGCTCGTTATTTTTTTCAATGAATGATTGAGTCATGGTGAAATGTAATCTTAAGAGTCAAATTGAAGACAATGCTAACCCAGCATATATAAAAATAAACTTACCCTAAAGTGAAAAATAAACATAGAAAAAGTTATAGTTCTTTCAATTTTTAATGTAATTTATTATTATTAGGGTGTTGTTCAGAGGAGTTACCATCTTATATATCAGGTAACAAGTACATTTTGAATAACATTATTCCTTCCTTCACTTTGCTCATTTTGTCCCTGCCCACAAGTTGCATAGTTCATTTTTTACATAGTGTATATTGAATACATGACTGCATTTGTTCACCCTCTTTCCCCCCATTTCTTTTTAAAATTAAAAAAAAATCTTTAAGTAGTTGTACTAATGAGTTTCAATTCAACCTGTCAGTTTGAGTACAGTATATCTTCATCAATATCAGTCTTTTCATCATTCTCCTCCCTCTCCTAGTTCCATCCTGTATTTCCTTAGTAATGAATGTTTATTTTGATTAATTTAAGTTCATTCTAACTTATAGCTTCTGCCAGCTATGGGCAAGGGTTGCTTTTAGTTGTAAGGGAATCACATAGTTTTATTGTTTGCTTTCCGTTTTGGAGATCTGCCAGTAGTAAGGTAGTGTATTTCATGGAGTCATGCAAGTTGAAGACAGGATGGAAACAGGAGAAAAGGAAAAATGGCAGTGATTTTGGAGCCAAGTGAATTTTTGTTTTATGCTATTTGTACTTTTGGAACAGATTCATAGATTATGTTTTTGATATAGTATTTAAAGGATGAAATAATGCCTTCTTGACCCTTCTATTGGATCATCTTATTTGAATTCATCAACAATGGTATTTCTGTTTTTATGAAACTAACTTCCTGTAGTTATAGTATCTTTGAAACTTTTTTTTTTCTGAATATACCCACCTGGTTACTTTTGCCTGGTTACTTTTGAAGCCCAGTTGTTAGGGTGATTTTATATTATTAAGCATGGCTCTTCTGCCCTAACCAGTAATGTGACTCTGACCCTCAAAAATCACTGTACTCAGAAGCTGGTGGGATCTTGACATTCACAATTCCCAGCTTGAAGTTGATGTCAACTTTGGGGCTTGTATAAGGCAAGTATAATGGTATACAAAGAGAATAAACATTTTTAGTTTGTTACAATAAAATTTAATACCTTTGGATATACTATAATACACATAGCCACACTCTACCTAAGAAAGAGAACAATATCAGTACTTTTATATATTTTTTTGCTCCTGGACTTACCAATTACATATTTTTTTTTTAATTTTATTTTATTTTATTTGAGAACATACTGTACAGAGGGGTTACAATTACATGGTCAGGATAATGCATACATTTCTTACCAAGCCCAATTACATATTTTTCTTTTTAACAAAGTCTTTGAATTGTTTGAACTGCATTATAAGTTTTTAGTCTTAACAATTGTCAATTTAAACACACATGAAAGATCCGTGGGTGGGAGGATATAATGTGAAAACTAATATTTAAAATCTGTTTCTTTAAGAATAATTTTGTATTTAAATCCAGTTTTAATGAGTACTATGAAACCAGAATATATTGCAAATCAGTCATGAAGTAACTGCTAAATTTACTTCGTAAAAGCAGCTGATTGAATAAAGAAAGTATTCAGGAAAAAAAAAAATTCTAGTGTCTGATGTTCTTTATTATTCTCTCCCTGTGGTGAACTTTACCTGACACCTACTGGCAGAGTTCTAGAAGCTTCCTTAATATAACCAAGCATTCTCATTTCTTTGGGCTCAGTCTACATTATGTTCACTTCACAATACTTGAAATCATTTATGAGTTTGCCTCTCCTGTAGCCCTTGGTGGTTAACTACTACATGGATATTTGATGATTATTTTTAGCCTGCTGTTATTGTAGGTGGCTTGCATTAGAATTTCTCATCTCTTAACATTTAGAGGAGGCTTCCTGTGAGGTGTTAAAATTCTTGAAACATCCTGTACTTACTCTTACCTTGAATTGCTAAAAATAGAATTTCCCCATTAAGTTCAGGAATATATAAGGAGCAGTCATAAAGAGTTCTTAAAATATGAGTGTTTTATTCCCCTAGGAAAACCAATAAGATTAACAGTTACAAAAAGCTCAGGGACAGTACCCAGACTTTGAATTCAAGCCCCAGGACTGACATTTAAAAAAAAGAAAAAAAAAGAAAAAAAAAAGAAAGAAGATTAACGCTGCTATAACTAGAAGAGAGTTAAAAAAAAAAAAAACCCAAAAACTAAGAACAAAAACAAACAAACAAAAAACCCTCTAAAACCAGAAGCAATGCCATGTGTATAAATTATACTGTAATGAGGAAGTAACAAATGCCTTGTTCTGTATGCGTACATGGTGTTACACAAACGCAGCTTGAAATCTGGCTCAGATGACTGGTACAAATGAGCTCTGCTTTGGTGAGTGTCAAGTAAGATGTGTCTGTGTGTCAGGCCCAGGAAGCCAGTTGTTATTCCCAGCAGAAGGGAGTCCTCAGTGTTGGATCTGAAAGAGACCAGGAAAGTATGGACAACATAGAGAAATTAAAGGATTCGGAGTCATGGTAAATAAGGCAACTCACTGTGAAAAGGTAATATTGTTTTGTACAGCCAGCTAGAGGAACAATCTTTGCAAATTCAGGACAAAGATATTTATCTTAATCCTATTCTCATTTTTTTTTCTTCTGGTTACTCCCAGTTCTTTAATAAGTTTTACTGAACCCCCAACTATGCCTCTGTCTCTAACTGGTGCTCCGCCACTTGAGATTTTTTCCTCCAGTTCTAGCTTTTTGTGGGCTAATTGGAGATAAAAATCTCCCACATTTGTCTGCCCAGGCTGGCCTTTAAACTGCAATTCTCAGATCTCAACTTCTTGAGTAGCTAAGGTGATAGACATAAGATGCTGGAACCTGGCAAGGTGTGTAAATTCTTAAATCATTTTCAAGTTTTTTTTGTCTTCAAAATAATAAGGAAAAAAAGTCTGTAGCTTTTGACCTAGAAGTTCTGGCTGTAGAAGGAAATCATTAGCACAGATGTTTCTAGGATATCCATGACATTGTCTATGATAGCAAAATATTGTATGAAATCCAATGTATATTAGCAAGGTAAGAGCCCAATATATAAAGATATGGATATATTTCTTGGATATATTTTCACATGAAATATGCAGGATAAAATGTGTATTATAATTTATTTGTATTTAAAGATATATAACACATACAAATGCATGAAGATGTTCATTCTGTAGATAGACAGACCATAACTCCTAAAAACTGTACTTTCAAAACAGTGCTACTACTAGTAAGAACAGAGAAGACTCTGGAAGGAAAAAAAAATCCTTCATGGTAAATAACTCAACTATTCAAAGAAATTTCCTGTGATAAAAGCCAAAAATAATAATGGATACCTCTGAGCTTGAGTTAGTTTTTTTCACAGTTTTCAGTAACTATATAAACTTTCTAAGTCTCACTTTTCTGTCTTGAAAATAAAGATAAAAATGGAAGTCACTTATGAAATAATATAAAACACACAAAGCAACCCAGAGCCTGATATAAAGAGATTGTTTAATGTCATATGTTAGTTTTATTCCTATCAGTGATTGGCTTTACAATGTCTTAGACTTTCAATGAATGCTGTCAAAATATTTTGCTGGTCTAGAGTAAAGCTAGATTTTCCCCAGTATGCTGACAAGCTAGTATGTTGCAATCGTTGTTTGGGCTGTGAATAATTTGTTACTTTTATAACACTTTATCAAAACTGAGTGTTGTTCTTTTTATGTTAGAGCTGAATCGGCATTGTGCCTATAAAAACTTTCTCACTCTCTTGAAGCATGATTTTTTTTTTTTTTTGAGAAGAAGAGGGAGGGGCAGGATTATTTATGGAAGAAGTTTTAAGAATTGAGAATTGGACACATCGAGTGTGCCAGATGTAGTGTGTAAGGCATGGGAGAACTGCTCATCACACCTGTAATTCTTTCTGTGGGTAAGAACTAGCTAGAAGTTAGTGATCAGGAAGTTCCGGGTCATCTAAAGGTAAAGGAATTACTGTAGACTATTTTCAGAATACATAAATATAAATTGTCTCCATAATCTTAAAAGGCAATAAAATTCTGGGCAGGATCAGGAAAGAAAACAGAAAATACAACCTTATACTTCATATTATGAACAATATTTCTACCTTTTAAATACCAAGTCGAATTCTAAAGATTAAATTTCAAGGAAGGGAGAGTCTTAGATGTTGGATTACTGTGTCAAAAGTTATGATCACTTTACTAGCTCTTGTTGTGCACACACATATATACACACATGCACAATTTGGGAGGAAGGCAATTATATGGCAAAAAGTAATATTGGTTATCTGTAGCATATAATGTTGTTTACAAGGCAAGCTAATTTTCTAGGCATAAAATTATATTTTGAGGCTAATGTACTGTAATTATTACCAATTTTGGACATTTTCCAAATGTTAGTTTTCTGTTTCTATTTCTCTTTCTTTAAATTAGACATATATGGGCACTCACTTGCTGCTAATAAACTAGGATTTTAATCTTTTTATTATGAATTAAGTTGATAATTGCATAAAACCTGTAATTTTTAAAGAGTGATTTGTAAAATTACAAAGGCTTGCTTGAGTTTCTCATTGGTGGTATCTCTATAATGCTGTACTTTAGAGTTGTGCCTATTATATTTTGGGTTTTCACAAGGAAAGAGAAGATGGCTGCATCTTAATTCCACTCGATGTAGATGATGATAGAAATTCTACCACAAACTGCAATATTTAGACTCTAATACTACTTGTGGTTATCATTGAGGATTTTTTTTTTTTTGTAGAACAACAGTTAGGATTTTTTTGAGGTGTCTGTTTTCACCTTGACATCTCCTGATTTTTTTCTTTTCTTTTTTTTTTGAGGGCAGGTACTGAATTTCCTAGCTAACTACGTGATGTAGTTACTGATTTGTGAACTAGAGTCTTTTGCTAACTTGGTGGTGGACCTTTGACAGGTCAGCCAATCTGTTTCCTCAACTGCAAAATGAAACCATAATGTGATGTCTAAGCTCCTCACCAGCTGTGTCTTTCTGATTTACTTGTTCTATGCATTTCTTACTTCTTGGTACACCTTTGGAATATGCAAATGAATTTGGGTTTGTCTGCTTTCCTTCCTTATTTAGTGTTTCTCTGCCTCATTCTTTAGAAAGTTTTCAGCACGAGAGTAACAGCACAAAAGCTATAAAACTTGGTGACTGCAAAACCAAAAGGCCTTGAAATCATATTCACTCTCCCAAACAGAAACAGTAATAACAAAATGTGTAGAGACATTGCTTTTATGTTTACAGTCTTTTTCAGTTTCACTGTTCTGTCCTAAGATATGTGTCTTATGATACAGAGAGCTGTATTGAAAACTTCACAATAATTGAGTTGCAAAAAAATTCATGTACTAAGGTCACAAATATCAATAGATACACTCAGGAGTTTTTGCTACTTTTCATCAAGTATCAAAACTTTCTACAGAAAAAACAGTTACGGATCTCTTTATCAGTTACATTTTAAGTATGCTGTAGATACACAAAGGCTGAATAATTAACTCTGCTTACAACTCAGTAATTTAAGTAGAATGACCCTTGACAGTCTGTTTGTAATAAGGAACACAGTACATTTTAATTAAATTTTTAATTAGGCAGATATATCCTCAGAGATTAATATTATTGAAGGCAAAATGAACTTTGAAAACTGCTTAGTTAAGGGATTTAAAGAAAAATCTCAATGAAAATAAGTGATTTACATTCAAAAACTTTATATATTTTTTTTGCATTTTTGTTAGGATAAATAGATTGTACAAGGAGACTTTATTGTGATTTTACAGCATGTAAATAATGTCCTTTGATCAAATTCTTCTCAACTATATTAATCTTCCTTAACCTTTCTCATTCCTCTCCCTTTTAAAGTTTTTGTTAGGTTTCAGTATATGGTTTTAATAGCCACAAATACACAGACACAGAAAGAGACACACAGACACACCAACACAGACACACAGACACACACACACACAGAATGCATTTCTACAATATTCACCACACCACCCTCTCCTTTTTCCCTTATATATACTCTTTTCCTTCCTTCCTTCCTTCCTTCCTTCCTTCCTTCCTTCCTTCCTTCCTTCCTTCCTTCCTTCCTTCCTTCCTTCCTTCCTTCCCCCCCACCCCTCTCTCTCTCTGTCTCTCTCTTTCTTTCTTTTCTTTTTTCCCCATCCATCGTGGGGGCTGAACTCTGGGCCTGGGTGCTGTCTCTCAGCTCTTCAGCTCAAGGTTAGCGCCCTACCACTTGAGCCACAGCTCCACTTTCAGTTTTTTTTTCTGCTTATCTGGTGCTGAGAAATTGAACCCAGGGCCTCGTGCATGTGAGTCAAGAGCTTTACCACTGAGCCAGCTTCCCAGCCCCCTTATATATACTGTTTAAGATGATTCTGTAAGTAACTTAAGCTCAGATCATATTATAACAAATTGTAAGTTTTTTTTCCCCACTGCAATTCTAGTGTATTAGAAACTATGGAGCTTAGAAGTTATAGAAGAACACTAAAATATAGATTATGTGGTGATTTTAACCATCTGAGTTTGAAAGTTAAATTGAACTAATTTAATATATGTTTAATTTGATTTTAAGATATCAAGAATGCAAATTTATTACAAATTTTATGATTCTTTAATAATTATTAAATACTTGGTTTAATAACCTCGAAACTCATCCATTTTAAGTGTCTGTTTATCTTCTACTTGAACTCTTCCCTCATTTTGTCCTTTTGAATAATAATGTACTAAAGTGGATCTCTGATTAATATTTAAATGTACATGGGGAGAAATAAGTAACCTAATCAGAGAAAATAATTAACATGCTACCTCATTCTCCTGTCCTTTAATTCTGACAAGGAAGCAGGGATCTTGATTGCTACAACGTCATTCCTTTTGACCTCTTTTCTGATTCACAGCTTAATGGATTTGGTATTTGAACTCCTTAATGGTTTGTTTATGTACTATTCTTTTTTTTCTGAAGTTTCTTTCTCTCTTTTTTCCCACACAATAACAAATGTCATCCATAAAGATTACTATCCATAAAGATTCATGATCTAGACAATTTGATACTAGAACTCAAGAACTGAATAACTGAATCCTGTAGCCTGAGTAGCAACCACTGAAATTCCCCCCTCATCCAGGAAGGAAAAAAAAAAAAAGGCTTTTATGCAGTGACTAAAAAGAAAATAGGTAAATCTTCATGCATTAATGTATAATGATATTCATGCTATGATGGCTTAATACATCAATTTTATATAAAATCCTGTAGGTGACTAAAAAGACAGTGTATCAATGTTCTACAATGAGTTTGTTTATGTGTGAGTGGACATGAAATATGTATTTTGTACGTTTATGTATAAGTTACCTACATAGGAATTTTAAATGGGTATAGTCTATTTCTCATTGTAAAAAATCTACCTATTCACATTCTTATCTCCTTCATTTATAATCTCTTTCCATATCTCTGCTGCTGTGGGGGTATTATGTGGGAAAGGTTTCGAATAAATGACTTTTATTCTTTGCAGAGCTCACTCATGCTAGGTACGTGCTGTACCCTGGTGCTTTAACTCTAGCTCTAAAAACAGACTTTAAAATGTTCACTTGCATATATTGTAAGATTGCTCTAATACCTGTATTTATTATGATCGCCTTTATGGAACTTTTATTATTAAAGACACAAAGCACAGGTATTATTGAGCATTTTTTTTTTTTTTTGTCGGCCTTGGGGCTTGAACTCTGGCCTTGGTCCCTGTCCCTTAGCTCTTCAGCTCAAAGTGAGTGGTCTACCGCTTGAGCCACAGCACCACTTCCGATTTTCTCGTGGTTTATTGGAGATAGGAGTCTCATGGACTTTCCTGCCCAGGCTGGCTTTGAACCGTGACCCTCAGATCTCAGCCTCCTGCGTAGCTAGGATTACAGGCGTGAGCCACCGGTGCCCAGTAGCATTGTTATTCTTTTAATTTTACATGTGGTATTTCTGATGCATAAGTTTTAAAACTTTAATATGTAATCAGATATATCCATATTTTCTTGGTGATTTGTATTCTTTGGATCATTTGCTGTGATTTCTTTTCCTATTCTGAAACAAATATAGGTAATGTTATGAATTAGTATTTCTAAAAGTTGTGTTTGATTATAATTTTCCAGTACAATGACTTAAACTCAGGGCCTTGCTTAGTTATCTTTTTTGTTCAAGGCTGGTGCTTTACTACTTCAGCCATACCTCAACTTTCAGCTTTTTGTTCGTTAATTGGAGGTAAGGGTCTCACAGACCTTACTGCCTGGGCTGGCTTCTAACAGGGACCCTTAGATCTCTGCCCTCTAAGTAGCTAGGATTACTTGGCATGAACCACTAGTGCCCAACCCAATGTCTATATTTTTCAACTAAGAGAAACTCTTGAAATGATGTAAGTATTATCTCTTTCTCAACTGAAATGTTATTGGTAACAATACTGCTCTTAGAGGGTCTTGTTTGTTTTAGACACCTAGACTCATTATCTTAATTCCTGACTACAATATCAACTGTGTGACTTATTAAGTGTACAAGTGGGTGCACTTTTAATATCCTTCTATTTGTTTTAGGTTCAATTTTTCCTTTTGTTTATTTACTTCAATTTCTCAGTAGCCTAAGTGAAATCAGGATGCTTATTTTAGATTCCTCTTAGTGTGTTTATGTGTGTGTGTGCTGTGCTGGTCCTCAGGCTTGAACTCAGGGCCAGGGCACTGTCCCTGGCTTTTTGGTGGTTAATTGGAGATAAGAGTCTCGTGGCTTTCCTATAAGGCTGGTTTGAGCTACAATCACCCATCTTAGCCTCCTGAGTAGTTAGTATTACAGACATGAGTCACCAGTGCCCAGCTTTATTCTTCATTTTTATTAAACAGTGTAGTCAGAATTCTCTAGAGGAACAAAAGCAATAGGATACCGGAATTAACTGACTATTGTGGGTCCCATACTGCACCATGAAGTCCCATACTACATCGTTCCAAAACTGTAGAACTAGTTAAACTGTAAGTCTAACTCCAAGTATAATAGCCTGAGAGTCTTGGTGGGGGAGAGTGAAGAAAAAGCAATGGTATAAATTCTAGTCAGAGATAAATGACAAGAAATAGGAGTAGTACTATCTAAGAGCATGGAGATGTGGAAGCTCAAACAGCATGAATGCATCTTTCCTGCTCTATAAAAATCTTCCATGAATTTGATTGCACCATTGGTTGGTGGGATTATCTTTTAATCTACTAATTCAAATGCCAATTTCTCCTGGAAACACCTTCAGAGATACACAATGAAACATAATTTCCCTGGCTATCTGACCATCCTCAACACAGGAAAGTTGACCCATAAAATGAACTGTCACACATTTTAGTGTTAGACATCTTTCTCTAGGCACGGATTTAGCTACATCTCATGATTTTAGTAGAGAAAAAAATGTGAGCTTTTCTCTAACCTATGTGTTATTCAGGGACGTGTTTAATTTCTAAACATCAGAGGTTTATTTTCCCCCAGAAAATCCAAATCATACTTTGTGGGATTTTTGTTTATTTTTCAAACATTTTATTTTCCCACAAAAAGGTCCAGATTTATGGATTAGCATCTCATTAATTAGACAAACTCCTTTATATACCTCTTACTATATGATCCTGTCACCACTGAGATTAGGGTGGCTTTATGATTTTCCTGATGTGTTACCCAAGTTTTTGGTAGTGTGATATTTCATATGATCTAATATAAAGTTACAGTCTCATCATTTTTATATGGTAAAAGTACTTTCCTTTGAATTTGTCTACTTTGACCAGCCGATATTTAAAAAGGAAAGCCTTATAATCAATGGAGTCTTTTCAATTACAGTTCTGTGCAAAGGATGTAAAGGAACAGTAACAACCTCAAATCAGCAGGATCATGACTTACTGCCCTAATGCAATCTTCTAGAATCAAGAAATTCTGCTTATTTTATGCTCTCCTAATAGCTCTGTGATTCATTCGTTTGATCACGTGTGTGTGTGTGTGTGTGTGTGTGTTGCTGGGGATGGAAGCTAGGGCTTGGAACATGCTAGACAAACTATCACTTACCGACATCTTCAGCCTTCGATTCCTTCTTTTTCTAGAAAAGAACTTTATATTGCTTATTTCATTTTCTTCTGTCCCTGGCCATACAAACAAGGCATATAGTAAACTGATTGGTCCAGTGTTTTGGACTGGCGTGATGGGAAGCAACTAGAAGCTTCTGAGTGAGGTTCTCTGACAAGGAATGCCGGCAGTGTGTCAGCGCATGGCATTACTGTGGAAACCTTCAGTAGATGATTCAGAAATAGTGGAACTTCTTTAAGATACAATCTCACAGAAGATTAATATTTTTAAAACTCTCTATTGGAATATAATATAGATGCAGAAGAGATCTCATGTCAGGAGCTTATAGCTTGGTAAAATTGTACCCCAAGATTAGGATTTAAGCACAAAGATACAAGTGTCCTGTAAAGACCTCTGATAAACATATTTCACTTAGGCTGATTTCCTGTTCATATACTTACTAAGTAAACATTGCAAAATAAATACTATTTGTACAGGTATCCTAAGGTATATTAGTGATTAAATAAGGTTATCACTCTGGAAGGAACTGATTTGAATTCAGGGGACATAAAAGAAACCATGGCCAATAATTCTCAACAGTGTACACTGGCACACCATCTCATCTTTGTGAGGGAAAAAAAGATAACATAAGCTTTGTCCAATGGAAATGACTTTCATAAAAAAAAACCTAACATTTAGAATTATGTCATGCCTTATGTATTTATGACCACATGTTACATGGTTTTTATGTTGTAGTAGTAATTATTTTTTTTTATCAGTGATATATTTATAAAATGAGCATTTGAAGTATAGGAGGCAATATATAGCATACAGGTTTTAGGAGAGGATGGAGGAAGTGGTTCCAACCTGAATTCAGAAGACTATGGGAACAAATAGATAGCGATAAATATGAGAAGTTTTTTAGTTTTAGTTTTAGTTTTTGCCAGTCCTAGGGCTTGAACTCACGGCCTAGACACTGTCCCTGAGCTTCTTTTGCTCAAGGCTAGAGCTATATCTCTTGAGCCACATTGCCACTTTTTCTGAATAGTTAATTGGAGATAAGAATCTCATGGACTTGCCCACCTAAGCTGGCTTTGAACCTCAATCCTCAGATCTCAGCCTCTGGAGTAGCTAGAATTACAGTTGTGAGCCAGTGGCACCTGACATGAGAAGTCTTATTCAGGGCAAATTAACATGGCATGCTTATTGAATTGATGAGAAAATTGAAGTACAAAGAATTTGCTGTATTTGCTAAGATCACATATATAGACACATATATGTGTAAATATAATATAAGATCATGTATATGACATATATGTGTATGTGTATACCACATACATACATGGTTGGAGGAATAATTACATCAATATACAGAAAGGCAAGCTTTTTCATTTACAGTATGGTAAGTGAATTTCAATTTGCATACACATATGCATACATAATAATAGATTGTAATTATGTACAGGCTAAAATGGTTATGAAGATGTGTGTGTGTGTGTGTGTGTGTATAAAACCTGTTTTTCATAAGGATGGACTGAGAAAAATAAGTGTGTCACTTGGCTCCCTGTCCAGCTATAGCCCCCTTACACTGTGATGGGAGGCAGGTGGGATTGTAGCAGGTAACCCATGCTAGAAAGCAGTGAGATAGCTCTTATCTCTGTCTTAACAGTTCTGACTACACACAGCTTTTAGAATCTTCCCCATGAACATTTCTGCTTTCATTAACACTGCTATCATAACCAAAGCACTTCTGGTCCTGGGAAGACCTCAACCGTGCCACCTGATTCTGGCCCTCTTGGCCAGCTAGTTCCTCTGCTATTGTATTTGTTTGTTTGTTGTTGTTGGATGGGAAGGTAATGAGGTTGCATTTTTGTATTGCCCTTATATTATGACAAAATTTTACCCTGACAGAAATGAATTCTAAGAAAAAAGTTATAGCAACATAAACGGTGGCATCAAATTATATTTTGCAATAGAGTAAGCTCTGTAATAGAGACTTCTATTTTTATTTAAAAATAGTAGTAATGTCATGAAAATTATTCTGATATCCCTCCCCTCCTTTCCTTTTCTTTTCATTTTGTTTCCTTTCTTTTTCTTCCTTTTCCCTACCCTCCCATATGCATAAGTAAATCAATAAACATTTATTTGTTTTTGTTTTCTTGAAGATCAAGCCCAGTTTCTTACTCACAGTAGGAAAACACACTACCACTAAACTAAACTATGAGTCTTGATGATTTATTATCATCTAAGTAAAACACATAATCCTATTTGCTCTTAACATTTTGGTTAATAAAATGTTTGAATTTATTTAATGTCTCTATATACATACCTTAAATGGTTTTAGAGGTTAATATTTATGACTTACAATATAGATGTCCTTTCTTTTTCTCTTTTCCTCCCTCCTTTGTGTCCTCCCTCTTTTTCATCTTCATTTTTTCTTCCATCCTTTTTCCCTCTCCCTCTTTTTTCCTTTCTTTCTAGCACAACCAAAGCAGTTAGAAGTGAATGGTATTTGCCATCATACACATACATGTTATTGAAACCTAATTGCCCAATGAATGTGAGTGTAACTGCTTGGCTGAACAAATAATCCTTGTAATATTAAAGTCCAAGGTATTTGTGGTTGCAATTTTTTTTGTAAATACAGATTTATAAATAAATATTTTTACTTTTATAGTTCTAGAACTGAAAAATTATTTGTTTTCTTATGTCAGTGATTTGTAAACTTTTAAGAGTTTGTCAGTAGACAAACATTTATGTTTGTCAGAAAAATACAAAAGAGAATATTTTGTACATAAAAATGTATATTATATCAAGTATAGTGATATATACTATATAATGATTTGTACATAATTTTTGTTTAAATTTAAAATGAAATACTGATAACAGATATATTCATAGCTTCTTTTAATGTCATCATTACTGTAACAAAATAATAAGGGATTAAAATATACATGTACATGTG
Organism: Dipodomys spectabilis; assembly: GCF_019054845.1. Lineage (NCBI taxonomy): Eukaryota > Metazoa > Chordata > Mammalia > Rodentia > Heteromyidae > Dipodomys > Dipodomys spectabilis. The sequence goes on from NW_024870740.1 coordinate 1,242,471, forward strand.
CATTTGTGTATTTGTGTGTGTATTAATGAAATTTATGATTCCAAGGAAATTTTCTTTGCCTTAAAGTGTAATTTAAGAGGTTACACCTTTCTTTTTTTTATCATATTTCTAAAATGTCAGTAACAATATAGAATTTATTTTCTTGCTTAAATTTAGTTTTAACTCCAAAATATAATCTCAGGAAATTTGCAGTCATTCCTTGATATGAGAAATGTGTAGACAAAAATTGAGTTGAGCTGGATATAGTAGTTCACACATGTAATCCAAACTATTCAGGAGACTCACATAGGGATTGCAGTTTGAGACTGACCCAAGCGAAGAGTTCAAGGATTACCACCTGAACGAATTAAAGGCTGAGTGCTGTGGCACATGCCTGTCATCTCAGTTACCTGGGAAGTGTAAATAGGAGGATCACAGTCCAAGTCAGCCAAAGCATAAAGTAAGATCCTATTTGAAAAATTACAGAGGCAAAAAGGGCTGGGGCTTGGCCTAATGGTATAGCACCTGCCAATCAAGCTCATGGCCCTGAGTTCCAATCCCAGTATTAGCAAACTAAACTGATAGATGATAGATAGATGATAGATAGATAGCTGGAGGAGACAGCCACAATGATGTGGTAAAAGGATTAAACCCCAGTGGCACTGGAGGGGTTCAGGTGGGGCCTGGCTGGAAAATTCCTGAGGCCTTCGCTTCCTCTTCTCCTCTTTAGTTTCATTCTGTAGGGATGGCAAATGTGAAGGTCCAAACCTCTTCCAAGACTTTAGTCATGCTTTTCTTAGCTTCAAGCTAAGGCAGAGTGTCAATAGCATTACATATGTATACTGTTTTCTTCTTGAACTTTACTTAAATAAGTACCATCCTGTTAAACAAAATACTTCCCTGTTGAGATGGAGGGTGGATTCTAGGTTCATGGGCTACTGAAGATATTGTTCAATGATGGAGGTTGTGTATTTTTTCTGTTACTCTACTGCATGCAATAGACAGTGATCATGTAAATGAATTCCAGAGCTACTAATTGGCCCATAGAGGGAAGGGTACTTTAAGAGAGTACTGCAGGGATGTAAATTTTAGATGTAAATTTTTTATTTTTAATTTATTTTTACTAGAAGCTGCTCGAGCATACTCAGGAATCCAGTCAATGCTTAAATACTTATTTTAACAGTTTTGTTTCTTCCAGAGTAACTATGATTGATTATGGACAGTCTTTTTCTTCACTGTATTTATCTTCTTATTCTGATTTTAAATATCTTTGTTTAGGCCTGGTATGGTTGTATATGCGTGTAATTTCAGGAGGTGATTAAAAAGGTCTTAATTTGCGGTCAGTTTGGGCAAAAACAAACAAACCAATGAGATGATCATCTTAGCTGCACAGGATTTCTAGATAGAAGACTAGTAGCTTGGAGCTGGTCCTGTTGGAAACACAGATCCTGCCTGAAGAAAATAATTAGGACAAAAAAGGCCTGGGAGAAGGCCTTAAGTAGTAGAGCAAATGTCTTGGAAGGAAGAACTGTAAACTCAAGGATAAGTAATACCTTCTTCATCTAGAAAAAAGAGAAAGTGGAGTAAGAAGACAGTGATGTGAAACTCAAAGGCTACAGTTTCTGGTGTAAAACACAAGTGAATTTATGTAGGATATTAAGGGGAGTATAAATAAGACAAAAATAAATACAATCAAAAGCTTCTCTGGAATCATTAGAGGAAGAAAATGATGTTCTATGTCATCACATCAGCACTTTGGTAAAGAAACAGAAGAGTTTTCAGAATCAATAAAAACAAATAGCTTTTTTAAATTTAATTTTCTTGTCAAGGTGATATGCAGAGGGTTACAGTTACACACATACGTAATGAGTGCACTTCTTGTCATACATTGTTACGCCTTCCCTCATTTTTGAATTTTTTTTTTTTTTTGTATTGCTGGTGTTTGAACTTGAACTTAAGGCCTCTGGTTTGCTAGAGTGTATCTTTACTCTGGTAATTGTTTTCTGTGTTGAGATTTTTAATATGGTACAAATCCATTTGTCAGATCTTGCTCTTATTTCCTATGTTACCACAGTTCTATTCAGAAAATTATTGTGAATGACCTGTATAAAAATCAATTCAAAGTGGATCTAAGACCTTAATACATATCTGATAGGTTGAAATGCTAGAGAAAAATATAGGTCATGAAAAACTAGTCAGATAGGTATCATGAAGAAAATAAAAAAACAAATCCTGGTGAGGATATGTGTGTGTGTGTGTGTGTGTGTGTGTGTGTGTGTGTGTGTGTGTGTGTGAGTGTGACTTAGATATGGTGAGAATGTAAATGGTCCATCCACTGTGGAGCCCAGTATGCAAGTTCTCAAAACTTAACTGCATAATTCTGTTATACCATTCCTGGCCCCATACTTACAGTAATCAAGATCAGCACACCAGGGAATTACCTGTAGGTAAATTATAGACTCAACCTGTAAGCCCTTTGGCAAATGAGCAGATAAAGAAAATGTAATAAGGAGACATATGGAACGTTCTTTGGGCATGAAGAACAATGAAGTTATGTTGCAGAAAGATGGATGGAGCTAGAAATGATCATATTAAGTGGGTTAAACCAGACTCAGATAAATATTATGCAGTTTTCTCTCATGTGTGGAATCTGGACTTTAAAAAAGGCAGGAAAGTAAAGAGGACTACTTAGGAAAAGGAAGTCGATCATTATTTTAGGAGGCATAGATACAATTCTAGTGTCTTATGTATGAAAATGTCATAAAGAAACCCATCATTTTATACAGTCAATATATATAAATCAAAAAGGAAAATAGAAGTCTTTTTTGCCTTAACTACTCAATGTCCCAAGGTATTATTTACCTAGTGCGTGAATGCTGGTACTCAGGGTGCTCAGGCTGGAATGGAGCCTGGGTGCTGTCCCTCTGCTTGTGGTAGTCTATTGGAGAGAAGTGTGTCATGCATTTTCCTGCTGAGGCTGGCTTTTAAACAGCAGTCCTCCTGAGAAGCTGGTATCACAGGCATGAGCCACTGTGCTTGGCATTTTTTGGTGCTTTTAAATATTTGAATTTATATGATGTAAGATAAGAATTTTAGATTTTCATCAAAAATAAAGAAGTTTGATCCTATGATTCTTCTTAGAATAGCATGTTAGTTTGAGAGAAATGTTATTTTATTATGATTTTCTTTTTTAACATAGAATTTAATAAATATATTTTTATTTCTAGCTTATTAGTTTAAAAGTTCATTTTCTAGGATTTATGTAACTTATTTAATTTTCTTTCCCTACCATAAACTCTAGAACGTAAGTATAGTACCGGTTGGTATTGGTGAGACTGCATATCTTACAGTACCCTAAGGTTAGGGGAACTGGCTTTAATGTTTCACCATTTAGAATGTATTTAACCTTCAGGTCTTTTTTCGTTTTGCTTTGCTTTGATAGTGCTTGCTAGACAGACTTCAGCCCCAGCTCCAGCCTGAACGCAGTGCAACTGAAGACAGCATTCAGGCATCAGTAGGAGTCCTTACAAATGGATTTGGTCTTTCCAGTCCACCTACATGTATGCGGTGGAAGGACCAGGATTAGCTATCTCCTGTCTCTATAGAGAAAATTATCCTCACTATCACCGTGGTCATTTTGAGGTGGTGAGGCTTACTTCAGAGCTATCTCAGGAATTCTCTTTGTTCAGGTAGTCAGAAAAAGTGCTTCACACACACACACACACACACAAACACACACACACACACACATACACACACACACACAAAATGTGCTCAATAGAAATGTCATTCTCTCTCTAATTATTTGACTAGGCCTTTTATCTACACATTCAGTAAGAATTTGTGCAATGTTTGCCATGTCACAATGCTCCAGGCCCTTGAGTCATCACAGAATTCATGTGTGAAAGCATCCATTCTCAGGAATCTGTGGAAGTCACCTAAATGTTTTTGACAGCACCAATAACCAAGCTTCTGTCTCCAGACATTCTGAGTTAATTAGTACCTGGTGCCAGAATGAGTTTATGGGTCTTCGAAGTTACAGATAACCCTAACATGCTATATATAGCAGAACTTGAGCATCAGAGGCTACTTTGAAAGTTAGGCACTAAGCAAATCCAGATCACTTACTTGAGAGTGATAATATCTTGTGTTAAGCCCCCATGCCTTCTTTACTATGATATTTAGTTCATTTTACATTCCTGTGTCTTCTATAAAAGGTACTGTAATTGTACTCTATCTTTTTATCCAAAAGTAATAATTACAGTCATTTAGAGAAACAAAGGTTTTTGTGACCAAGTAAATTGACCAAAAGAGAGGTAAAATATTTAACATTGCAACAGAAGTTTTTCTTTAAAAATTTTTTTTCTTTAAAATTAAAAAAAAATTATATTGTAAAGGTGATATACAGAGGGGTTATAGTTACACGAGACAGGTAATCAGAACATTTCCTTTTGAACAGTGTCATTCCCTCCCTCATTCTCTCTCAGTTTTTCCCCTCCTGACTGCCCCTCCCCCAAAGTTGTATAGTTCATTTCCAGCATAGTGTCTAGTGAGTATCGCTGCTGAATTGGTTCACCCTTTGTCCCACCATTTCTGTGCTTCCCCTTCCCCTCCCCAAATCAGATAAACTTACATACAAGACAAAAGCACACACATCAACCAAATGTTTTTAAAATCACACATTTACTGTTATTTTTAGTGGTACCGGGGTTTGAGCTTGGTGTTTCTCACTTGCTAGGCTGGTGCTCTACCAGTCATGCATTCAGTTTTACTGTTATTAAATTACAGTATTTTGTTTTTACATTACTGGGGACTGAATTTAGGACCTTGAGCTTGTTGGACAAACTCTTTTGTGTATGTGTATGTATTCTGGTCCTGGGGCTTGAACTCAGGGGCTGGGTGCTGTCCTTGAGTTTTTTTGCTTGAGGCTACCTCTCTACCATCACAGCTGCACTTCTGGCTCTTTGATAGTTAATTGGAGATAAAAGTCTCATGGACTTTTCTGCTTGGGCTAGCTTCAGACCATGATTCTCAGATCTCAGTCTCCTGTATAGGTAGGATTACAGGCATGAGCCACCAGCGGCTGGTGACAAACTTTCTTTTCAGTCTATTGTGGGGTTTAAACCCAGGGCCTGAGTGCTGTCCCTGATCTCTTTTTTCAAGGCTAGTTCTCTACCACTTTGAGCCATAACTCTACTACTGGTTTTCTGGTGGTTAGAGATAAGAGTCTCATGGACTTTTTTCTTTTAGCTTGTTTTCCACAAAAGGTCTCATACTTTTACCTGCCCTGGCTTCAGACCTCAGTTCTCCTACCTTTATAGATTACAGGCATAGATGACAGCCTGCAGCCTCATTTCATCTAAATGCAATATTCTTAGGTACCTCAAAAAGCTTTAAAGAGGAATACTGAATGGTTCTTCATTTCAGGACTGAACATACTGTCTATTACTGTGTTCTTTAGTGGAGAAGTTGAAACCCTTATTTATTCCTATATTTGCCTTCCAGATGTAAAACTTTATGGTTAGTGTAGTACATTTGTCTAAAACATTGAAATCCAAATGTGCACTCAGCATAGTAAAACTGCAGCTATTTTTCTTAAACATTGTATGTCTTCAGAATATATTTGAAACACATACTGGCCCAAACAGAAAACGTCCTTCTTTTCATTTTGCATAATGCAGCAGGTTTAGTATCAGACTGCTACCATAATCTTAAATATTCGGACTGATTTTGCTGAGTTAGCACAGGCAACCATGATATTACTCGTTGTAAAAAAAAAAAAAAAAGAATAGTATCTGTCAAATGCTAACAGGTTCTTATATGTACACTTTCTAAATTTTCCTTGCTAGCACAATCTATATTCCAGTTAATAATTTAGTGGCAATTGGCTTCTTATCTTCTGAATCACAAGGTAGCTGACCTTGAAGTTGAGTTTAATATATGCAGATTTCTTATATTACCTCTAAGCTTTTACTTCCAGTGGCTACAGTGAAATCTCAACTATGCTACCCTCATTTTTTTCTATGTTACTTAATACAGTTGGCACTGTTTCTTATAATTGGATTTTACATGTATTTGCAATTCATTTCCAATAATAATTTGATGGCTCAATGGAAATAAGATAGCTATAAAATCAGATGGCTAAGGCAGGTTGGTGAACAGGGATACATTGTCTCAAACAAAGAAACTCACAAAACGAATAAATAGATGGCTAAGTCATAACTATTATAAAGAATATCATCTTTCTAAATTAACTCAGTTATTTCGTGAATTTCACTATAAAGTGACATTTTCTCATAGTGATGTGATTTGATTGCACTGACCAGAAGAAAAAAAAGGTTGTAGATTACATGTTGAACTAAAGTAAGGATTTAAAATTGGCACCTGAGTGTAAAGTTAATGAATTATTAAAAAGAAAAAGGGAAAGTATATAAGAAATGAATTGTGGAATAAATAATTACAATTTAAAAAGAGGGGTTAAATATCTATGTAAGCAAAGTTATGACAGGCCAATTTTAAAATTAAGTAAATTAGCAGCAATGCCAATGCAGGAATATGTATCACAAATAATAAAGATCAGCATGAGGCTCAGAGCCTCATGTTTTTGGCTTGTTCAACAAGGGCTCTATCACTTGAGCTATTCTTCCAGGTTGAGATCAACATTAGAAAACAGTGTTAGGAAGGAGTTTAGTCTATATGCTCTAATGCAATAATCCCTTTGAAAATAGAATTCCAATTCAAACTTCGTGTATGTCAGTGATAGTGACTGTTTTAAAGATTAATATTCTGATTTTAATTTGTAAATTTTTAAAATAAGATTTTTGTTAGCATAAATTAACTGTGCAGAACAGTTTTATTGCGACATTTCATACACGCAGATACACTACCCCAGTCAACCTCACTTCTTACCCACTCCTTGCTTAAAACAATTCTATCAGATTTCATTGTACTAGTTTCATACACTTTTTAAATTTACTGGATTTCATCTCCTCAAAATTAATGAGACTAAAATGCCAGAGTTTTATAGTAAAAGAGGAATGACGACGAAGCAAGGAGACTGGCAGAAAGGAAATACAACGTTTTTTAATTTGAGATTTTTTTTCTTTTTATTTGAGAACAAAAAGTTGCTTTGCTCTGATTTCCTAGGCCATTTTGCTGAGCTGAATGGCTCCAGGTTTACAATGGAAACTATACTGGGTGAACTTGTCCTGTTACAATTCTTCATTTGACTATAGTGATTCTATTTGTACTTACATTATATTTACACAAAGTGAAACGAGAAACAACAAAATCTACGGTTATATTTTTGGTGGATAAATTTACGAAAATAAACTTCGTTATCTACCTTCCAAGAAAATATTTGTATATTGGTATTGATGCCCAACCTTTTTCATGAAAATTCTCTTACAAAAATAACCTTCATTTTTTTTTTTTATTAGCCTGTTTTCTGTTTTCCATCACGCTCGGAAGGAATGATTAAATCAAATGTAAAGCAGGGAACAACTTAACAAGCCTAATAGTCTTGTAGATAAGATACAAATGCTTCTGCTGTTACCTTAAAGTTAATAGAGAACTCAGTTGTCTTTAACCATGCTAGTATTTTCATCTCTTCTTCGATTTTTCAATAGAAATTGGACACACATTTCATATGTCAGTTCATAGAACCATTGCCCTTGAGAAAAACACTCTTCAAGATTACTAGTCACACTACTTGAAGTTGACAGTGTTGTGCCATTTTCTTTGGAGTATTTGACCTGGCTGGGGTTAGGACAGTACATCGTGGCCTACAAACATGAGATCACACGAAACACTGATATGTTGCTCAGCTTTCCGAACAGATACTGAGAACTCACCTCTGTTAAGAGAGATTTTCGGTAGGTCATAGTTTATCAGTTATAAATATATGTTTGGCTATAGATTAAGTTTATGCATTTATACTTTGGAAAATGTGTGACACTCATTCCAAATGACTATTTTATGTGCTATGTGTTAATGTATGATTTTCCCCCAATTACACTTTAGAAGTAAACTTAAAAAGTACATAATATGTATATATGGGGCATATGGGGCTAAGTGATGTCAGTTTGAGTTGTTTTTTTATGCGCAATTGTTTCTGTTTTTATCTCAGCATAAAATTATACAATTTATGTTGTTTCTCTTTTAATTGTGTTAGCTTTTAATCTAACATAGCCTAATAATTTACTCATAGAAATGACTTTGTGAAGCAGTAATGAAAGGCTCTTTGACTAATCACCATTAGCCATTTTTTTGAAAACAGCTGAGTTATAATGTGAAAACATAAACTATCTGTTTCTTGCATTTAAAGTTTATACAGTTTAATTTTCTAATTTTATATTGTTCAATTGGGTTAAGATATGTTTTCTGAATTATGAAAATTCTACCATCACTATTAAACAAAGGAAAACCAAGGCGTAATACTAATTTTGATTATGATGTTTAAGTTAAAATTTAAAATTAATTATAATTGGAGTTGTATCTGGATTTTTTTCTCCTTCCTTCCTCCTTTCCTGCTCCACCTCCTCCTCCTTCTACTTCTTCCTCTTCTTCTTCTTCTTCTTCTTCTTCTTCTTCTTCTTCTTCTTCCTCCTCCTCCTCCTCCTCCTCCTCCTCGTCCTCCTCCTCCTCCTCCTCGTCCTCCTCCTCCTCCTCCTCCTCCTCCTCCTCCTCCTCCTTCTTCTCCTCCTCCTCTTCCTCCTCCTCCTCCCTCTTCCTCCTCCTCCTCCCTCTTCCTCCTTCTTTTTTCTCCTTCTTTCTCTCCTTCTCTTTCTCCTTCTCCTTCCATTTTTTTTCTTTCTTCTTCATGTGCTGGGGAGTGTCTTAGGGTGTACATTTTGCTCCTGCTGAAGGCTAGCACTCTACCACTTAAGTGACAGCTCTTCTCCCATATTTCCTGGTTAACTGGAGACTTATTGCCAATTAAAAGTTTAAACTGCAATACTCAGACCCTAGCCTCCTGAGTAGCTAGGATTACATGTGTGAGCCACTGGAACTGAGCTCTCTCTCTTTTTTTTTTAAAAAAGCAACAAAAAATTCTCAATAGTGCCTACTTGATTTTAGGAACAGAGAATATGGACTGTTCATTAGAGGATTGTAAGTTATTTTATAAGTACAAATTATTTCAAGTTAAGGTCAATACAAGAGAAATTCTATTTCCATTCAGATAATTCCTAGAATTCACTCAAGTTCTCAATGTCTTTTGGGGCGCATAATTGTTATTCCCAGGTAAGTACATATCACTAGCTTTGCATGCCTATCAAGTGTTACTTATATGTGAACCTATCTTACTTTTGGAATTGTTGTTACTTTATTTCATAATGTAGCTAAATAGTATATAATCTGATAGAAAATGAGTTTAGGAAGAACTTTAGTTTTATCACCTTTCATAACAACCAAGGGAAGTATTTTGAAATTAAATAAAAGCAGATTTACTAAAATATACATATATTGGTGGCAGTTTTTTTGTTTTATGTTTTTGGTCCAGAAGTGGGGCCTGAACTCTGGGCCTGGGCGCTGTCCCTCAGCTCTTCAACTCAAGGCTAGTGGTCTACCACTTGAGCCATAGCACCACTTCTGGCTTTTTTATTTTCTGCTTATGTGGTGCTAAGGAATCGAACCCAGGGCCTCATGCATGCAAGGCAAGCGCTCTACCACTGAGCCACCTTCCCAGCCCGAATATACATATATTGGTAATCCTGGAGTTTGAACTCAAAGTCTTTCACTCATTAGGCAGGTGCTCTACCACTTAAATCTCATTCCTACATCTTTTCTTGTTTTAGTTATATTTGAGGAAGGGTCTCATGTTTCTGCCAAGGCCAATCTCAGACTATGAGATCTTCCTACCTATGCCTTTTGTGTAGCTGGGATAATAGGGATGTATCACCATGCCTGGCTTATTGGTTTAAATAGGTTCTCATTCACCTTTTGCTCTAGCTGTCTTCAAACCACAATCCTCCTCATCTCTACTTCCTTATAACTGAGATTACATGTGAGTGGACTGAGCTATTTTTAAAACTGTAAAATTTGAGAAGGCTTTGCATAATATATCTCTCCAATATTTTTTGGAAAAAATAGTAGAGATCAAAGGCAGTACATGAGAATTTTTGAAAAATAAAGAAACATTGCAGTAAAAGAGCAACAGGAAAAATAGTAAGGAATAGTACTCAACAAAAAAAATCTTGATTCTACAATAAAACAATACGACTTCTAGCTACTGAAACCTAATAAGCAATTAGGTGTATATACCACCTTCATGAGTCAGAAAATTTCCAGTGCTAGGATTTAAGACAAGTGAGCTTCTACTGTACTTTCTAATCTCTGTGGGAAAAAGCTAGAGACCCTTCTTTGCTAGATAGACTAAGGCTGACTGGATTCTGTGGGCGTTTCAGCATTTTAGTATCATTAAGTAGAGAGTGTGCACTTTGCTTGAGGAGATGTGTCTGCCATTTTGGGTCATCTGTAGCTTTTGGAAATCTCAAAGTCTTATTCATTCTGTGACTTGAAGGAAAAAAAAATTACCAATAACATGGATGGGAAACAAGTTTCAGTGAAAAATAGCTCAGATGAAATGCCAGAGCTCCTTGAAGAACTTAAAGGTTGATGATGGGATGACTGTGTCTGTGTCCCCTTTAGTCTTCGAGCAGAACATCCTGGTCTAATGGTCACGTCTCCCAGGGGTACTGAATAGGGTAGAATCGTAGAACTATTAGCCTCCTCAGCAGTAACCATTTTCATTTTTTAAAAACTCTTTCTCAAAATTTTCTTTTCTTATTTTTTTGACCTAACTCCAAAAGTGACAGTGCACTGGGGTTGGTTGGTTTCCCCACAAATGAGCAAGACTGTGGTCTATGTATGTCACACTTTGGTTCTCACAAGAACCGAACACATCTTTGTTATTTTACCATAGAAGAGAACCACGTCACACAGATGAAAATCATTGTATTTGCTTGCTGCCATTTCTCTGGATAAAATATGCTTAGCCTTCATCAAAGAAAACATGTTCCTAAAATTTGTTTAAAAATAGCCAGGCATGGTGACACTTGCCTCTAATCCCAGCATAATGAGAAGAGGAAGCAGGAGGATTGTAAGTTCAAGTCCAGTTTGGGACATTTAGTTAAACTTTATCTCAAAACAGTATTAATAACACAAGTAAGAGTATAACTAATGTAAGTAAAGATGACGACTCCAGTGATCTCTGGTATTGCTGTTAATAGGATTCTACTGTTTATGATTCTTCATGGATTTTAAATTTGTCTTAACAGATTGGCCATTTGGGATGCAAACTTGAACAGTATCTAAGAGTATTCATAAAGTTAATTTAGTTATTCAGGAGACTGAAAATAGAAAAAGAGGTTTGAAGCCAACCCAAGGCAAACAGAAATGGCTGACTCTATTTCTAACCAGCAAAATGTCTGACTGAAGGTGTGGCTCAAGTGGTAGAGCAGCTGCTGTGAGCAAAGAAGCCAAGCAAGGATGTAAGACCCTGAGATAAGCCCCAGAACTTGCCTCATACATACACAAAAACTGATTAAGAAAGATTACTATCAACTTCAACAAACAGAAATAAAATTCTGAATTTATAATGTAGGTAGAACTGTAATTCTTCCTTGGAAAATAAAATCAATAAATGTAGTTTCAGACTTAAAATATACTCATTGAATATAATCTAAATATTCTCCAAAGTCTATTGTTTCAACATGATTACATATCAGAGATGGACTACATTATGTAGCTGAAGGTTGATGGTAAGAATATACAAGGCTGCCCATTAGGAATAATTTTGCTTCAAGCTAATGCCTAGAGTATAAGTCTAAAGAAATGAACCTTATTTATATGGCAGTCACTACTTGAATACCTACAATTTAAGAGCAGCTCATCTGGTTTTGCCTATGAGAAGTTCACAAATATGGAGAGGATATAGACTCATAAATGAATAGCTATATATTTAAGAATATTTTACAAGTTGTATTGGCATTCTTCCAGGATGCTACTGTAGCATAACATAAATTCCTGTCTTTACCAATTGTGAATTTGTTTTACTCCAAAACAAACAGAGTTAATTTTATAGTACATGTAAGAAAACCTGAAATTGCTAAGTGATCTATGGTGGTAAAAGGTAACTTATAGTCTGATGTTTTCAAATTGTCACAGGGAAGTAAGTTTCATTTGTCAAGACACATGGTATGTGTGCTGTTTCCTCTTCTCTGGGCTAACCCTCCAATTGGAATCATAGCTCAAAAATCTCAGTGATTTCTCTGTTCTCTTCTTAATCTTTCTCTGATTGACATAATTTATTGTCTACTGGAAATCAATGTAGGAAATCATGTTAGTCCACTAAGCACTTCAGATAAGGCAGTTCTACAAAGCATTGCGACATTATTGCAAGGAATTGCCCTTCTATGCCATAAAAGAAGAAATGAACAGAATATGCCCTGCCCAAGGAGGTTACAGTTTTACAGCCCCTCCCACTGCCAACTTAAGTCACTCAGTTACAGTTAGCTCTGAATTATCACTCGCAGATTGAAAGCAAAAGCATCAACCACATTCTGAATTTGTGTCTCTCAATCGATGATGAGGGTATCAGAACCAGTATTGGACATGGACATGGGCAATTATAGTGAAGTATTGGACCCAACTTATACAACTTTGGAGTTTGAAACGATGCAGATTCTCTATAATTCCAACGGTGAGTTCTCATCTGCTTGTTAGATATATTTTAAAGTAAGTACCACTGAAGTAAAACTGAGCTTCCCAGGGAGGTTGCTTGGTGTGTTATTGCTAGAGAATTCAAGGCTTATTTTCCAATGGCCACAAATCTGAGCTTTTGCATTTCATATAGATTTTAAGTTAATAACGCTATTTTGTGTTAGAAGTAGAAGAGCCTCTTTCTGTGTGATCCGTGTGATAAAGTAACCTCAGAATTCTGTCATGGGCCAGATAGAACCGTTTCAGCATTATTTTTACCAGCTGTAAATCACAGTGGTTAGTGATATTGGCAGATTGGCGGTGAGAGTGTACTTTCTATGCTTTATTTAAAATCACTCATGGAGCCAGGTTTCCATAAAATAGTAGGCATTTCACTGATTGCCTCCTCATTATTCCAATTTTCAATTGCTGCTGGTGAGACACTATGTTGAAAATTACTATGAACTTTCTCCATTGAACACAGATATGAAAGAAATAGAGGTTCATAGTATAACTTCACTTGACAGGCTAATGTTTAGCCACATAAAACCCTTGGCATTTACTCACTGTAACATTTTAACTTTACATCAGACATGAATTGTTTACAGTTTGTATTTTTATGTAATTTGGTTTACTGTTGACTTAGAATTTGATTTTTTTTCCCAAGTCTTATCCAAGATAGCTTGTAATTGTTAGTCCTGAAGTTATGTATACTTTGGAAAAGTGTATGTGTGTTCAGGATCATGAAAGCATCTTACACAAATAATACCTTACTATTCTACTATGTTATGAAAGGTGTATGAGTGACCTGATCATACTTCAACTAAATAATAACTTATTAGTGGAGAGATATTTTAAAGTGTCAAAAGATAATTTCTAACACAAATAGAATTAAAGTGAGTCTAACTTGAAATGTTAAGGAAGTCACAATTTTGGTTACTTATAATTACAAGAGTATTTATCTCAGAAGAGATGTAACTTTTGAAAAGGACTCTAGTTCCTAAATCTTAGGTTGTATCAAAATATTTACCATATTTACCAATGTATAATAAAACAACTAACTTGTATGGCTAAATACAACATGTTATCTAATTTATTACCTTTTAAGTATCATTGTCACTCTTATGTGTCACATTAAACTTTAGGAAGAATTGAATTTGCATATAACCCCCAGAACAAAATGAATTTCAAACACTTTTAATTTCCATATTAATATTTGTTTGTTAATGTTACAGAAGATCACTTCTTGGCATTTAAATTCTATAATGTCACATGATTCACCTTAAAATATTCTCATTAAAGTTTTTTCCAGCTTTATGAAATAATAGCTGAAAATAATTGCCTGTTCAGAAATATATTTGGAAGGTAATTGGAATGAGGCAACTTTTAATTTTTATTATTTTGTTGTATTAGGGTTCTAAGTTGTCATTATGTCTACATTATTTGTAAAGTTGATTTTAAATTAAATTTTAATATACTACCTTAGTATTTTTAGTACATACATACACATTTGGAGTTAATTACAAAAAATATTAAATTTTACTTTGAAAGACATTTTTTTCTGGAAGTATATTTTAGTTGTCTACTTCATTATGGCTAAGACCTAGGAAACTGGAGTGAATAAGACAAATATATTCTCTGACATCATGAAGTTTATATTTTATGCAGATAACAAATAAGCATACCTATAGCCAATGTAATCTTAGGCAGACATTGTTATTTAAAAGAACAACAGCAACAATAACAATAAGCAGAGATCTAGGTTCTAGTTGACAAGCAGATGGGCAGTAACTCTTAGTTGTGTTCTCAGAGGAAGTTTAGTACACAATATGAAATTTGAATGGAAACTTCATGGCTAGCTCAAAGAGAAAGCTGAAGAAGGGCTTTCCTTCCAGGAAGTGTAAAAATTTCAAAAGGAAAATAGGCCTTCAGGAAATGAAAAAGACACCCTTCCTTGCTGGGAAGGAGTGAACAGCAGGACAAATGGTACCCGATGCTGGGATCAGAGGCAGTGCTGGTGAGGCTTGGGGGACTTCATGATACAGGACTTTACAGTTTTGTTTTGCTTTGTTTTTCCTGTTTCTGATGACAAGTCATGCTTACTGTGATTCAGAAGAGTGTCATGAACTTTTTAAACTAAGACCACTTTGTTGGCTCTGGGGTAATAAATGAATTGTAAGGGAGCAAGGGTGAAAGTAGATAGGAAGACATTGCAATAGTCCATAGGGAGGGTGGTGGTGGATTGTGTAAGGGTGATCATGCTGAAAGGCTCAAGCTCATGCGTTGTAGATATGGTCTTAAAAGTGGTTTGTGTGTGAAAGATAATGGATGGGGAGAATTCAAGGAACACTGCCAAGTTACTGGATCTGGATGGAGCTATTGGTGGATACAACAAAAGACAGGGAAAAAGCAAGTTCTGTAGGAAAAGAAATGAAAATTCTGTTTTAGGTATACTAGTTCATGATTTTATTAATGATACATTAATTTTTGATAGACCTCAAAGTAAAGCTTTTAAATAATTGTTTAAGCCATGTAGATTGATCAATCCTCTGATACTCAGGGCCTGGACGCTGTCCCTGAGCTTCTTTTGCTCAAGGTTAGCACTCTACCACTCAAGTTCCAGCACCACTTCCAGTTTTTTTCTGAGTGGTTTATTGGAGGTAAGAGTTTCATATACTTCGCTGCCCAGAGCTGGCTTTGAACTGTGATCCTCAGATCTCAGCCTCCAGAGTAGCTAGGATTACAGGCATGAGCCACCAGCACCCAGCAACACATACACTTTTTAGTGTTGAGACACTGCAATCTCTCGTGTAGGGAAGTGACTTGGTGAATGACTGCTATGGTATCCTAAAGTTTATTGGTCAGAGTGACCATAAAGGAACTTGGAATGAAAATGATGATTAAAAAGGACTGATGTGGTGAGTCACAAAAAGGTGTGATACTGTCCAGAAAGCGAGGTACTCATTACCCAAAGTGTGTGGCTGTATCCCCTCTGTACATTGTGATATTAATAAAAAATAAATTTAAAAAAAGCACACCAAGGGATGGATGCACTCTTTGGGGCCTATGAAAAATGACTAGAACAATGTGATAAAGAATAGTCAGTGGTAACTGTGTTCTTCATTTTCTCTCTGACAGATAGTTCTGCCCCAGAGACTACAAGTATGAACACTACAGACAATGGCGTCAACTGTCTATGTGCGATCTGTGGGGACAGAGCGACGGGCAAACACTACGGGGCGTCAAGCTGCGATGGATGCAAAGGCTTCTTCAGACGCAGCATACGCAAGAGCCACGTTTACTCCTGCAGGTACCTGGAGTATTCTTTTCAGAAAGTTCTCTACAGAGCTCTTCGAACATGTCATGCAAGAAATAAGAGAACAATGCCCAGCGCACAGTCATTGCTCCAAATAACCATAGATTGGAAATTTGGGGAAGCTCTCACTAGTGAGGGAACAACTTCAGAAGGGCAAAGGAGATGGCTCTTAAGCTAAAGGTGGCAATTCATCCTCACTGGTTCAATAGTAACTGCGCACAAGGCCACCATAGCCTGAGCTAGAAAAACAAAACAACAGCAACAGCAAAACACCTCCACCTGGCTCAGCATAGCGAGATAAGCACAAATGGGATGGAGGAAGGGGATCAAGTACCATTTAAAATGGATTCTAGGAGTAAAGTTAGGAGATTAAGGAGCTAACATGTAAGTGCTTCTTGAGTACCACAGCATTTCCTGTGGCTTCACAAATTTAGACCGGGGTTTTGGAAGAAGAGG
Source organism: Dipodomys spectabilis (assembly GCF_019054845.1). Taxonomy (NCBI): domain Eukaryota; kingdom Metazoa; phylum Chordata; class Mammalia; order Rodentia; family Heteromyidae; genus Dipodomys; species Dipodomys spectabilis. The sequence goes on from NW_024870740.1 coordinate 1,258,924, forward strand.
TGCAACTGTTATTAATCATTCTCTTCGTTCAATTAGAAAAATAATACAGCTTCTTGTTCTTGTTGTTCTTCTTCTTTGTCCTTCTCCTCCTCCTTCCTATTCCTCTTCCTTCTCTTCCTCTTCTTTGTCTTCCTTCTCTTCTTCCTTTTCTTCTTCTACTTCCTCCCCTTCTCCCTCCCCCTCCTCCTCCCCCTTCCCCTCCTCCTCCTCCTCCTCCTCTTAATCATTTTCTTCACTACTGTGAGTACTAGAAATGCTATCCTTCATGAGACAGGACTGGCATCTACAATGTGAGACAGCCTAACTGATTTAACTGGAAATCCAAGGGAAAGCTCCAAAGATACCCTTGAAAGTAAAAATAAAAAATGCACTCACTAGTGGCACTGTGGCTCAAGCGGTAGAGCACTTGCCTTGAGCTGAAGAGCGCAGGGACAGCACCCAAGCCCAGAGTTCAAGTCCCACGACTGACAAAAAACAAAACAAAAAAACCCTCAAAAACCAAAAATGCACTCACTTCTCATGAACAAGATAGCAATTTAAAATCTAAAATTGTTCTAAAAAATTCAATTTAAAGAGTGATAGACAGAAATGAAACTGTTCAGACAGAGTTCACCAGAAGAAGAGTCAGAGATTTTTACAGCAATATTTCCCATGTACAAACCATAGACAGAAACTTTTCTGAAACTTCATTTTTCCAATGGTGCAATGGTCTTAGATGCTTTCTAATCAGCCTCACATTTTGAAATGTCCTGCTCATAAGAACATATTGTAAAGCAAAAATCAAATTAAAGAGTAATATATGACAAAAGAAGAAATAAGAGAAGAAAACCTAGAGATTTTGTAAATCTGGAAGTCTGTGAATAAAATCTCTGAGCTGTAACAATAGTGAGGATGTTTGGACATTAAGAGACACCTTCACACAGGTAGTTCTTTTTTTTTTGGTCGTGGGGCTTGAACTCTGGGTTTGGGCACTGTCCTTGAACTCTTCAGCTCAAGGCAAGCTCTCTGCCGCTTGAGCCACAGTGCCACTTCCAGTTTTCTAGTGGTTTATTGGAGATAAGAGTCTCACGGAGTTTCTTGCCCAGATAGGCTTTGAACCACGAACCTCAGATCTCAGCCTCCTGAGTAGCTAGGATTATAGGCGTGAGCCACTGGTGCCCGGCTAGGTGGTTCTTTTTTTATGAAATATTTTATAATTATAAAAATTCACATACCTACCACCCAGTTTAGAACAATACAGTTGAATCTTCGATTGGACACCTCCCTTGACAATATTTCTTCCTCCCTCATCTTCCAGACACGGTGTCGATCTTCTTCTGTTTATTGTTTTATCACATGTCCATACACCACTAAAAATCTTAAAAAACTATATCTAAATGGCTAAATTGTATTTCTTATGCTAATTTTTGTTGCCATGAAATGTAAATGTTTTGTCTCAATCTTATTTAATACTGTATATCACACCTTTCGAGTAGTCTTTAATTTTTTTTAATCTAGTCAACATCATAACTTAGTTTAGGTTTAGTTATTATACCCTGATTGATATGACAGTTGTTGAATGAAGAATATGAATAGGTTGGATATGATTAAAGAAAAAAATTTATATATTTTATCCATCAATGGTAGTCTTGTTAGCATTATTGCTTTCTGCAGAACTCAAGATTTTACCTGCCATCTTCAGCATACGAGGCAAGAATTCTATCTCTGAGCTATACTCTCAGGTCTGTTACATTGACTTAAGAACAGGTTGGACATTGGGAAGAAACTCTCTTACAACATGGTGCTATTTGATTTCTCAAGGTATAATAAAAGTTAATACATAACTCTCCTAATATCTACCTAGTGTTCTTTAGTAGATTTTCAAGGAGAGTTTGATGTTGATTAATGGAAATGTTAATCACCCACTTTAAAAAGTTGATTAGCAGAGTAGAATATATAGATAGATTCTCTATGTATATACGTAAAAACTCTCATCATCAAGAAATGGATTGTTTTTCTTTTGCAAAACTGCTATATCCATGATCATCTTGAATATTGAATGCTCTTAAAATTAAAACAGTAAAATAAAGAGAAAAGAACATATTCTTTTGGAGCGATAGAATTTGTTAAAAAGTGAAATACACATACATGAGTAGTTGTGGTTCAAACAATGAAATCCAGCAACTTAGAAGAAGCTGAAAATACCAATTGAAAGGCTTTTGAGATTTCTGCCTTTCCTCTATGTAAAAAGGAGGCACAAGTTACTTCCAGATCAGCCTTTAGAAGGTTAATAAGTATCCTTACAACAGGTACAGCTTCTTCTACTTTCCCATCATGTGGGCTGATGCCAACCAAGCCTTTACATATATATTTTTTGTATTAAATGTTATGATTTTCCACTTGCAAAAGTGTTAGTATATTTATTTAAGCTCAGGTTTTACCAGACTCTATAAATTCTAAATTCTATTTTCACTCTCACTGTTCCTTCAGTATAATGGCACATTTTTATGGTTATTTCAATACTTCTCACATGATGCTTCTTGTAATGCTTAATTATAAGTTTGTATGTGTACTCTGGTGGACTGTAATTTCCCTGAATGGAAGAAACAGGAAGCACCTCATTTGTTTGATCCCTACAGTTGTATCTTGTATGCTGGAGGTATTAATCATGTGTTGATTCAACTTTTGTTATTAGTTTACTTAATGGCAATTGGATATGCTCTTCTTGTGATTCTTGTTCATCTCATCCCCTCTGCTGAGTTTTCTCTCAGTTCGCATTCAAAATGAACATGGTGGTAGTTTTTTCTCACTCTGAAAGCTTATCTTGATTCTAGCTCAGCTTATCTGAAATTTAGTTTCAAGTGTTCATCCACATGTATTTTAAAGCTTTTTCAAATAGATCACAAAGGAAACTATTTCTGTTTTATTATTTAATAATCAATTATAAGTAATCAAGGCATATGAGTACTTATGGATGAAATTTTTGAAACAATATTCTTGCTTATTATGGGATTAATACTGTACCTTAAACTCTAAAGAACATTCACACAACATTATTTAAGGCAAGATTATTTCTTTTGTTTATCATTGTAAATTAATGTTACTTAACATCCCCAAGTTATACTTAAGAATGAGTGGTTAATCTGAGAATTGGCCTAGACCTACACTGAAAGATACTACTCTTTTTTTAAAGTATATAATTCAATATAAGCATATTCAAAGTTGCCAAATGTCAGATTAGACCATTTTTGCCATCCTATAAGGAAACTTGAATGCACTATCCAATTCCCCAAGCTCTCCCTCAAACAATGTAAGGATACTACTAATTCACTTTCTATTTTTTATTAGATAGTCCCTTATATAAATGAACTTTTTTCATTTAGAAGTATTTCATATTATAGCCTGAACCAGTACTTCCTTTTAGTTTATTGACAAATATTAATTTTCCACATGTGGCTGTACTACATTTATATGATGATTATTATACTTTGTGACTATCATGAATAATGTTTGAGTACACATGTTTTCATTTCGATTGGTATATACCCATGCATGCAGTTGCCGCTTTAGTTGGTAGCTCTGCGTTTAGCTTTTTGGGCAACTGCCAAACTTTCAAAGCAGCAACAACATTTAATATTCTAATCAGCAATGTTTAATAATTCCAAATTTTCTGCATCATCACAACACCTTTATTGTCTGTTTTTCTGCTATTTGTTTTGTCCAAATAACAGCGATTCTTAACAGTGTGAAGTAAAATATGATTTTGTAGAAACTACATTGTCAATGCTGTTCTTAAGGAGTCTCTGGAGTGCATTTTTTCTTTGGAGTGAATTTCAGTAGAGTCCAAATTTATTTTAAACTACTAGGATTATTTTTGTAAAAACAGAAAAAATATGAAAGTATAGGTGATTGTAATTTTGATATATTCTCCACCATATTGAAATCACTCAGCAATAAACAACTGGAATTTAGATGCCAAACATTTTAAAAGTAGGCTTGACATTCATGACTCATGACAGAAATGATCATGTTCACTGTCCAAAGTGAGGCAGTCATTCAGTTTTATTTTATTACAAAGAGTATGTGAGAGGTAAGGTTACATTTGCATGCACATCCTCTTCATAAGACTAGCAGTGTTCTAACTAATTGTCCTCAGGTCTTCTTCATTGTGAACCAGATTTGATTACACTTACTTGAAGTCCACTATTGTTGTTTTTTTCTTTTGTGATAAATGATACTTTAGTAACACAACTTTGTTTGATGTTACAGGTTCAGTCGGCAATGTGTTGTTGACAAGGACAAGAGGAATCAGTGTAGATATTGTAGATTAAGAAAGTGTTTCAGAGCAGGAATGAAAAAAGAAGGTAATGATAATTCTGGTGATGATGATGATGATAACTAATATTGTTGATGGAAAATGATAAACATGTACAGCTATTCTCATGTCACAATAACCCCTTTCAATGTTTTCTGATTTTCCTTAATTTATTAAAGATGCATCTGTTCCTTAAGTTAAAGAATTTAGCACAAGAATATCCACTAGCTAGTGACAGAGCCACTGTTTCTCTGGTTAGATTATTGACATTATACTCTCTAAGGGTGTGTACTATGGCTGGCAGAAGATGATTGTCTAAGTAGCATTCCAGTATCTGTTCAAAAGATAAATGTTAAAGTCTATGAGTAGAGTGAAATTATGCATTTTAAGCACATTTTTTTTTTTTTTTGTCCGTCATGGGCCTGAACTCTATGTCTGGGCGCTGACCCCCAGCTCTTCAGCTCAAGGCTAGCGCTCTACCACTTTCTGCTTTTTTCTACTTATGTGGCGCTGAGGAATCAAACCCAGGCCTCATGCATGTAAGGCAAGCACTCTACCACTGAGCCACCTTTCCAGCCTCGAATATATTTTTTTTTCTTAGTAAAAATTGAATATCTTTATTTATTCTTAGGCTATTGATGGACATTTTATTTTTTAAGGATTTATCTGTTTAAAAAATATTTATGGAACACTGCTACTTCCCAAGCAATATTCTAGATGCTGAGGCTTCAGTAGCGAACCTAATGCACAAGATCCCCACGCTCACCTACCTGAGAGGTACATTGGAGGAAAGAGATAATTAGATATGCTGTGTTAGTGTATGCAAATTTTATTTTGTCTATTTTAAGTATAATTGAGTTATATTCTTGCACATTCTGATATGGTAACGTTCACACACATTGTCAGGTAGATATAAGATATAAGTAGTAGATAAAAGATTTTATGACTATTAGTTTGGCTGAATACCTGTGTACATATGCAAAGAAATACTTTTTTCAAGTATATGACAAATGAAATGAAGGCAAATCACTGTATTAAAAGTGTAGATCATATCAACCCAGCTAGATTTTCTTTTTATCTCTCAGTATGTTCCATTGTGAAGAAATCCATTAGTTTAGTTAGGTTGCTACTCTTAAAAGAAGGTAATATAGCAGGGTGCCAGTGGCTCTTGCCTGTAATCCTAGCTACTCAGGAGTGTGAAATCTGAGGATCACAGTTCAAACCCAGCCTGGGCAGGAAAGTCTGTGAGACTCTTATCTCCAATAAACCACTGAGAAAAAGCAGGAAGTAACTGGGAGTTTGAATTCAGGGCCTTAGTCTTGCTAGGCTGTCTCAATACCACTGAGCCATGCCTCCAACCCTTTAAAGCCATCCTAGCTGAAATAAATTTACTTTCTTCTTTAATAATGTATCATAGGAAAATGAAAACTAATTTCAAAACCTTTGACTCATATCTTCTGATAGTGAATCCTATCTTTGAATTGATCATTCCGAGTTGATAATCTTCCTGTAGTTATCATGTATACATAGTTTTATTAACTCTCTGAGAATAGAAAACCTTCTTATTAAAAATATATCATGACCAGGCACTGGTGGCTTTGCCAGTAATCCTACCTACTCAGGCGTGGCTGAGATCTGAGGATCATGGTTCAAAGCCAGCCCTGGCAAGAAAGTCCAATCATCTCCAAATGACCATATTAAAACCAGGAATGGAGCTGTGGTGCAAAGTGGTAGAATGCTGGCTTTGAGCAAAAAGCTCAGGGACAACACCTAGCCTCTGGCTCCATGACCACCACCACCAATATGTACACACACACACACACACACACACACACATCGTGACCTAATAGTCATGTATAGAGTTGTGGGCAGCCATATTTTCTGTTCTCTGTGACAAACTTGGCTATTGCTACTTCAGAAAATAGTACAGAACGAGAAGATCTACAGCGTAATTTCTTTAAAAGACCCATCTTTACTTTTTAAGCGTGTTTTTAAAAATTAACTTTCAACTTTATATCCTGTTGTATAATCAAGAACTCTGGCCTATGAACACTGTATTTTCCTCTCTCAGCTGTGCAAAATGAACGTGACAGAATAAGCACCAGGAGAAACACATATGATGGAAGCAACATCCCCTCCATTAACACCTTGGCACAAGCTGAAAGTCGGTCTCGCCAGGTACCAGTTGCACATCAGCTTGCTCTAATGGAACTCTAATGGGCATTATGAAACAATAGTATATGTGTATTGAAGTGTGCTTATTACAGTCAGCATCTACATAGGTAAAAACATTACTTTGAAACTATTAGGAGGACTGCTCATTTACTTTTGACTTTACTCAGACAGTATTTTTAAACGGAAAATTAAGTGAGTTTCAGTATAAGATGATCAGAGAATAAATTAGTTGATAAATTTGATCAAAAAGCTTACTGCATCCCACAATCTTTCTGGGGACAATCTTTCATTTATTGTGACTGAATCCATCAAATATGCTGCTGTAACTTTTCTTGAGTTTGGTTGAATATGCCATTGGAGTTTCAGACACAGGACATCACCTTGCTGGCTGCTTTGGAAACATGTATTTCAATGAGAAGCCACAACTTAAAAGACAGTAGAAAAAAAGATTTATGATTCTAAGTTTGTGATTCTAAGTGAGGCTATCAGATGGAAACTTGAAAAAATAAGCCATTAGTTTTATACATAAAAACAAATATTTTAATATTCCAATAAAAATCATTTGAAGGAAATTTACTTTAGCTTCACTCTATTGGAAATGTTTATGATGTTTTTTTTCTAGTATAAGCAAATCATGAAATAGTTAAGTGGTTATCAGGACCTGCAAAGAGTCAGTGATACTACTTTCGTTATTGATAACACAAGAGTAATATGATGAGGTTAACATCCCCATTATCAACATCATTACTTGAAGATTACTTGATGGTCCAATAAAGCATTTTAAGAGTGGCTTTAGGGAGAGCAGTGAGGAAATGTCTAGGTCCACATCATGACACAGAGACACACCAAGCACTCATGTTTAAATATTACGTTCACAGAAACTTACAATAGGCAGTGATTATTTTTTTTTAGCAGACAGGATTTTAAACATCACTTGTATTTTTATAGAGCTCAAAATTATATGCAGCATCAGAATTTTTATCATGATAGCTTAAGCTCCTCAACATTACTGGGTCAAGGGTTGATTTCCTAATCTTATTTTGATGGGTTTCCATTAAATGCAACGTCATAAATAGTTCTAGTCTTATCTAAAGCTTCCCTCCCCCTACCAGTTTGGTAAGTTTAATTCCCTAGTTTAATTTACTGGATAATTTTTTTTTCATGAACATAAACAAGTTGAAAGTGAACTTCCTTAAAAGAAATCAACATTTAAAAAATTAATCATAAAACCATCCAGCCTAGTTCAAGTTCATATGGATACTACCTGTGTGGCAACATCGCCTTTGGAAACTGCCCCAAAAATCAGGGTAACTTCTTAGGTTTGAATTTTAAAATAAGCTTCTTCTTCTGCTACATAAGAATGTTTTCAATGTTACCTGTAAATAAAATCTTATTTCTCCACATAAACATGTTTAATGTATTTCAGGAAGCCAAGACAATGATAGTGCCTGCTTTCATAGTGATTACTTAACACAGGCAAAGCATTAATGGGGACTATAGGCCATCTGTTATTTCAAATGACAAATTAATATAGTGTTCTGTTTAATGCTAGATCTCAGCTTCAAGCCCTGGGGCAAGCACTGACATAAATGTCAAGAAAATTGCAAGTGTCGGTGATGTCTGTGAATCAATGAAGCAGCAGCTTTTGGTCTTGGTGGAGTGGGCTAAATACATTCCTGCTTTCTGTGAGCTGCCACTGGATGACCAGGTACAAGTTCAAGAAATTATGCCTGGACTTTTTGTAAAACTCTGTGGCATTTCAATCATATGTTAATACATTTTCCATCTTAGACAATGTATAAATTATTAGAGAAGGAGTAGTTTTTCTTACCTTTCATTTTCTTATTGTACCAAGAGGCACAACCGTTTTTACTTGTGTTGTTAGGAAATAGTAAATTACCATTTGAATATGAGTTGACCAAACTATACTGCACTCTTGGAGTTTAAAAATCTCCTGAGATATTAAAAAGATAAACATCTGGGAGGTAAATTGTGTGCTATGGTGTTTTTAGTTTCCTGAAGATTTTCATATAAATCCCTTAGAAATGTGTGGCTACTCTTAGACATTAAAGAGGATATGCCTTTGTGGACATTTTATGTAATTAACATTTAAGTTTGGTCTTTCATGCTATGAATTTTATTGTAACATTTATTGTATAAAACTATAAATGTAACAAAACAAATTTCTGAAGAACTGACCAGACATCTATAAGGAAATAGAAAATTTGGATATAGTTATCTTTTTCTTATTCATGTATTTATATTTATATTTTTTAATTTTCATGTGTATAGTAAGATATTATAAATAGTATTTAGGAATTTGAATTTCCTACTTACTGTATCAAGATTCGATTGTTTCAAATTTGCTTTGGCCTTTTTATGCTAAGGAATGTTTAGCTTCTGGTAGACTAAACTAATTTAAATATCTCCATTTCTCTTACATTGAGAAAATTTCCGAAGATGAGCTGTATCCACTGTATAGTTAGATACTCGTTGACCAATATTCTTGATCATTGACACACCAAAAACAAACCAAACAATAAAGAAAAAAGGTCATACTTGTGTAAAAAATCAAGGAGGAGAAAACAATTGTGTCTCCAGAACTAAAATCATCACAGGAAATTAGCAATTGCATTTCTAAGAAAGCATTTTACCTGGCGACGGGAACACAAAAACAAAACAAACAAACTAAAAAAACTACTGTGAAAGCTGAAATCATTTTTTCTAATATCTTGTAACTGGTTCCTGGAATGAGTCACAGTTATTGACATACCATAAAGATAACTTGGCTCAGAAAGTTATACCAGAATGAATAATGCTAAAATTTAGCAATCTCATTGCAAGTAACATCAGTCAGATGACGTTATTATCAGTTTTATAGTTTTATTTTTACTCTTCTTTAAAAGTTGCTGGCTTATGTATGAATATAATGGTTTAAATATTGGGAAATAAAATCCAGGGACCAGTGAAATAGTTTTGGTTTGTTGATATTTTAATAGCATAACCCTAATGGCCATGGATTAGTGAATTATTATTATGGGCTAGGCACTGGGGAATTAGCTTTCAGATACAGTATCAATTACATTATTTCATTCTTTCGGGGGTTCTGTGGGATAGGCATGATCTCCATTTTGCAATTTCTAAACAGGCACCCTGGATCAATTAACTTCATTCTATAAGTTTATCAAATAAGTACTTCTTAGGAGAATATTGTTTTTAGTTTTAGGAATTATGGCATTTTGCAATAAACATACAGATTACCTCACTAGGCTTATAAAGTTTGTGACCTATTTGAGAGAGAGATAACATACAAATTATGAGTAAGTTAATTCTAGGTGGGGATAAGTTCTATAAAAATCTATAACATGGAATGAGATGAGTTGTTGGAAAATGACTGTATCTTGTATGGGCAGAGATTCTTTACAGTGGGGCTCAGAGAAGATAATCCCAAATGACAAGGGGCCAAGTGCACCAAGAGTCAAGGAAAAAGCATGCCCAGTACAGAAACAGTATCTTTAGGGGTTCTGAGTCAGACAGCAGCCATGTGAACAAAAGGTGTTAAAAAATAAAGCCAGAAATTTGGGGTGACACTTCCTACTGACACTTCCTACCACCTTGGAGGACCATGGTTGAAGAGTTTGGATTGTGTGCTAAGAACAAACCATTAAAAGATGAATTTAGCAGAGGGGTGATAGTAAGTGATTAGGACTTAAAAATGTCACCTAGGAAGCTTGGTCCAGAAAGACTTAGAATGAAGGGACCAGAAGGAAAGCAAGAATACCAACTCAGGGTGTTGGGGTGGTCCAGGAGGTAAATGGTAAGGGCTTGGCCCAGGGTGGGAGCAATGGAAGTGGAAAGCACTAGATTGACTCAGCTGTTATTTTGAGATATAACATTAGGATTTGCTGTATAGTTAGAGAAGACTCAAGGTAGACTTCCCTGCCTCTCCACTCATATTTAGCATCAATTTAGTCATACAAGAAGTTTCATTTTGACATTTCCACATTTATATGCATATATATATATATATAGGTATATGATATGCCTCAGTTAGACTCACCTATTTCTCTCACTCTTCCTCCCCCTTTCCAAACCAATCTCAACAGCTTCATTATCCTATTTTCATTCAACTAAGTACTCAACAGCCTCTTGATCAAATACTTTAAATGATGGAGCCATTTACTAAAACAGTGAAGACGGCAGAGAAGCATTACATGTGGCATTCTTCCTAGCAGAGGTGCTCCATGCAAAATGGATGAATGAATGAAGCTGAGTTGAGAGTTTAGTGCAGAAGCCAAGGCTTGCTTAGGAAATGGCAAAACCCAGACCTCTATTCTTTGCCAGTTTCAAGACCTTGTTTTGCTTTTGTTTATGCTGTTTATGATATGCAGGAGATGATATATGTATAATTATATATATATATATATATATATATGTGTGTGTATAATCATTTAGTCCTCATGAGTACACTCAGATATTTTCCTCTCATCTTGACTTCCATTTTACAGATGGAAATAAATGAGTCTCCAGCATCCTAGTTCAACTCTCCACACTGGGAGTTGAACTCTGTCTGTCTGATTCAATTTCTCTCCTAAAACAGTTAATGAATCTCCTTTTCTCTCCCTGCTTCCACTGTGCTCACTTGTTAGGTAATTTTAGAAATTTTGAAAAGGGCACTCTATTGCTATGCTGAGCTTGAAAACTAGATGACTACTGATAGTAGGGGTCTGTAAGTATTATAGCTTGTTAGAACAAAAATTCCAGGCTTTAAACACACTGTGAGTTAATCAGACTTATATTGTGCTGTCTTTTATTTAGTATATTTTATATTTAATTGCTAATCTTAGAATTTTTTTTTAAATCCAGGTGGCCCTGTTGAGAGCCCATGCAGGGGAGCACTTACTGCTTGGAGCTACAAAGAGATCCATGATGTATAAAGATATTTTAGTTTTAGGTAAGTAATTTTATTTTATTTTAGTTTTAGTTTTAAGAAGCTGTACATACTTTATCCATATAATAATATAAAGTTCTCTCCTATAAGAACCAAGCATTTACTGACACAATCAAATGTTTCTCTCAAGCCAAGTACCAGAGGCTCACACCTACAATTTTAGCTACTTAAGCTGCTGAGATCTGAAAATCTTGGTACAAAGTTAGCCCAGGCAGGAAAGTCTGTGAGATTCCTATCTCCAATTAACTACCACAATGCTGAAAGTGTAGCTATAACTCAAGTGGTAGTGTTAGCCCTGAACTCGAAAGCTTAGGAACAACTCCCAGGCTCTGAGTTCAAATCCTAGGACTGGGACACACGAACACGCGCGCACGCGCACGCGCACACAGACACACACACACACACACACACACACACACGCACGCGCACACACACAATGGTGCTCTTTCTTTGCAAATTAAGTAACTGACCTCACTTAGTTCATAGTTGTCTTTGTCTCTGTAGTACATAATATCAGAGTACCCTAAGATGACTGGGAAGCATTAAGATTAAAAAAAATGAGTGAAATGATGTTGCCTAGTAAAATAATACTGAGATATGTTAAAATGTTTACATCTTTACCAGGACAAAGAATTAATGATTTATGTGATCACCCGTGGAATCCCTATGTATTTTCCTTCACTACCAATCTGATTAAAAACTTAACATTTTTTAAGGAACATACTTATTCATTTTGCTTTCCTTATGTATCATAATGGTCAGGGAAATATTTGGTGCCAATGTCTAATTAACTGGTAGAAGTGCTGGAAGAAGCAGCAGTGGAAAGGTAGGCGGAGAGAAGGAAAGGTGTAAGGACAAAGCTTTAACTTATATAATTGTTCCAGTTCCACCCACTTACATAATTCATGGTTTCCTGTTGTTTTTTTTTTTTTGGTCATTGGGTTTGAACTCTGGGCCTAGGCACTGTCTCTCAGATTTTCAGCTCAGGTTAGTGCTCTACCACTTGAGCCACAGCACCACTTTCGGTTTTCTGGTAGTTTATTGGAAATAAGAGTCTCATGGACTTTCCTGCCTGGGCTGGCTTTGAACCACGATTTTCAGATGTCAGCCTCCTGAGTAGCTGGGATTACAGGCATGAGCCACTGGCGCCCAGCTTAATTCATGAAGTTTGAATGTTGAAGTCTTTTATTTTTTTATTTCTTCACAGTTTTGCTAGTCATTGAAAGAGTTACTGTCCTGTTCAGTAAATTTTTTTTAGCCAAGAAACAATGGAAGTAAAAGTTCTATGTTCTAAAAGTTCTAATTTTGGGACAAATGAGACAGATATAAGATTCTAAACCTATAAAGTGAATTTATATTAAATACTAATCTTGCATTTCTAGGAAACACCTCAAATACTATTCTAACTATCAGTCAGAATATATTAAACCTTAGAAAACAAAGGGAGGTAAGCTAACTTTTTACAAGCAAGAGTGTGGTTCAAACTAGTATGAAAATGAGGTAACTATGAATTGATGACTCTATTAGGTTATATGTGGTAATCATTTCCTAGCAAATATGTACACTAAAACAGAACCTTGTGTACTTTAAGTACATATAATAATTCATTGTGCATAGAGAGCTGAGGCAGAGAATGAACAAGTATTTTTTGTACATTTCATTACCTTGAAAATTCTTGTGTTATGTTTCCATGACTATGACAAAATCACTGAGATAATCAACTTAAAAGGTAGAAAGACTAATTTTGGCTCATGAATTCAGACTTATCAGTTCATTTTCTGGGGGCCCTGCTGCTCTGGGCCTGGGACAGCACAGTGTGTCATGGTAAGAGTGTGGGCAGAGGAAATCTGTTAACCTCTTTGTGGCCAGGAAAGAGAAGAGGGCTAGGGTCCCAACAACCCCTCATTTTTGACACACTACCAATGACACAACTTCTTCTCACTAGGGAAAATATCTACCACTGCCTAATAGTGTCATGAGCTGGAGCCCAAAATTTTGACACATATGCCTTTGAAGAATGTCCAAGATCCAAACTATAATAATTGCCTTCATAAGAAGTGGAGGAATTCAGAATATTGTACTTTTTATAAAACCCACAAAAATAGCCATTTAGCTTTTAGAAGCTATAATAATTATTTTCTCTATCATGTTCAAGCATGTTTAAGTTAGAAAATTCTTGAGGCGTTATATGGTCTCGATCTCTAGCCAAATTCTCAACTGCCTTGAGTTCAGCCCCATAAAGTGGTGAAGCCAACTCACCTTGACTGAAGAGGGCTACAAGTAGGGCAGTGCCTGAGCATATGTGTGCTCAATTTTCAGCTTTACTTGGCTTGTTAAAACTATGTCTCTAGCTCTTATTCCTTCTTAGAGTACACGAGGATGTCTATGTTTAATCCACTGTAAGCACAGAAGATTCCTTAGGATTTGTGGTATGCTTGTTAATGACTAAGACACTAATAGATGACTGACAATCTAAGCTAATAGATGACTGAAAAGCTAATCGTTATAGTTATAGTCTCCCTGGTCAATTATTAGCTTGGTATTGGTCTTTACATTGTTATCACCAGTGACCTGAGCCAAAAATAAAAAATTGTGTGATCACATTGTCATTATTATTGATCCTTTAAGTATACTTAAATTCTTCTTACATCACTAACAACACTAGGGAAAGATGGAGTACTAACACCATCCACTTCAAGAATAAGCCACTTAACAACCTGAAAAGAATGTCTGACAATGTGGCAGAAAAGGAAGCTAATTTTTCTACTTCTTGTAGGGAACAACTACGTCATTCACCGTAACAGCTGTGAGGTTGAGATCAGCCGTGTGGCCAATCGAGTTCTGGATGAACTAGTTCGTCCCTTTCAAGAAATCCAGATTGATGACAATGAATATGCTTGTTTGAAGGCAATTGTATTTTTTGACCCAGGTTTGTTGACAGAAATATTGATAGTATGTGTATTAAACTACTTTTTTCCCCCCATATAAGATTACATACCCACATCCAAGTTTGAGTAAATCTTTAGACTACTCATTTTATCCCTCTATTAGATGCAAAAGGTTTAAGTGACCCTGTAAAAATTAAGAACATGCGGTTCCAAGTACAGATCAGTCTGGAGGACTACATCAACGACCGCCAGTATGACTCTCGGGGGAGGTTTGGAGAGCTGCTGCTTCTCTTGCCCACGCTGCAGAGTATCACCTGGCAAATGATTGAGCAAATACAGTTTGTGAAACTTTTTGGCATGGTTAAAATTGACAACCTGCTTCAGGAAATGTTACTAGGTGGTGAGTACATTTAACCATTTCTCCTTTATTGATCAGCATCATTCAGAAGTCCATCAGAGCAAGTTATTCCCATTTATTTGCTTTTGTCCGGATTTATTTCCTCTTTGAGGTTACCTTGTATTGTGAGTTTGTTTCTGTTTCTGGTATGATGAGATAATGCATTCAACTTTGTGAACATCTAGACAATATGAGAAATCCATAAGAGGGAGACAAAACTACTTAAACAGATTCAAAACCATCTTTAACATCTTTCCATCCTGCAGTCCTTTATATGTTAATTTTCAGATCTTTACATCTATGGTAATTAGAAATGTATTCCTTACTTTTAGGGCTTCTTGATTTTTTTTTTTTATGACCTTATACCTTTAAAACTACAGGAGTACAGGAATTTCAGTATAGCCTATATAAATTCAATGGCTTAAAATTGAACATTTTGCTCATGAAAAAATTAGTTGTAGAAGAGGAAAATGTGACAGTAAATGCCAGGAATAAGTTAAGACATCATTTATTTGTGTTCTGATTTATATTAAATTTCCTTGTAAGTCACTGTATTTATTTTTCATTTTCTGCTGTCTGATGTGTTCTTAGTGGTAGCTTTCTGAAATAGAAATTGTTCTTGCTATTAGGATGATTCCAAATACTATAAACCAGAAGTAAGTAATTCTTGGAATTGACTTAACAACAGGCAGCAACCTAATGCTTCCAGGAAATGGTATATGAGGTCTACTATTAAAATACAACATTGTGATACAAGATTAATCTAGCCAATATGCAGTAAAAGCTGACTTTGTCTTTGATATGGCAGAGGTTCTATCATTTTATTTTTGAATTCTCAAAGAATACTTTGCAAAAATAGCAATGTTTTAGCTGTCCATGGAAATATCTCTGCCATGTCCAGTAAACTCATTGGTCCTGGTACATGTCACTAATGTAGGCATCTTTTTGTCTTCTATAGGTGCTTCCAACGATGGCAGCCATATCCATCATCCAATGCACCCACATTTGTCTCAAGATCCACTAACTGGACAAACTATACTTTTAGGCCCTATGTCAACTCTAGTCCATACAGACCAGATCTGTAAGTGTCAGTTGTATTTTCCCACAATAAGATTCCTTGAACTTAATTATTTGAGGGAAAAAATAGAGCTTAGAATAGGAATATTAGTACACAAAAATTATAAAACTCTAGTTGAATTTCTTTTCTAGGACTCACCTGCCAGCAGCAGTACAATATTCAGCTAAATGCTATTTTCCCTAGGCATGAGTCTGCTTTCTAAGACGAATATGCTAGAATTCCAATCTTTCTATGCCACAGATGAGGAAAGTACAAAAACTAGGCATTGAGATAGTGCCAGGTTTGTATGGTGACATGAGACCTTAAAAATGACCGTACAAGATGAAACTATACAAAGGAATTCTACTCATACATCAGAAAATTATGATTACATGTAGCCTTCAAAATATGAAAACATTAACATCAATTATAAACACATAGATTATAAACCTGTAGAGTAATTCCAATATTACCCTGAGGCCTCATCTTCTAAAGATCCCACCGCCAGCTGGGGCCCAAGCTTTTAACACATAAATCATGTTCAATCCACTGCAAATTGCTTTTGATTTGTGCTAATTAATTCCAAATTTACCTTTGATCTCTTATTTCTGAATACCATATCAGCTAGCTCACTAAGAGGTTTGACTTACTATGATATTATTATTATTATTATGCATACATGTATGGCTACTAATTTTATATACACTTGTTATAGTGTGATTGTACCTAAACACTTCATGTAATACAACAACTGATTCAAATACCATCTGACTACTAGCTAGTGGGAGGAAAGTACATTAATAATGCCATTTTCAGATATAAGTACTAGTAGACCTTAGGTAAATCATACCTGAAACACAAAATTCATTGAGTATATGAGAGAGAAATTAAATCACTGGAGAAAATACACAAATTTTGGAAATGATATAGTATATTTAATCTATGACTCTTTCTAATGTACTTGAAAGACATTAATTTTTGACTATCCTTACTAAATTATATTTATGCTTATTTAATGAAATTGTTAAGAGGAAAGGCAGGAGAGCTTAATATCCTATGTCAAAGTTTGTGGGATTACGTTTTTAGAGACCTGTTATTCATAAACTTGGAATGTAAAACATGTTAAGCATTGTAGGCATCAACTCTTTAGAAAGTTTAATGGTACTAATGCCAGTGGAATCCTTTACCTCTTAAATGCTAACAAACAAAAAATATTTGCTATTGTAGGAATTATATCACCTTACTATTTTTTTGCCCACTTTCAATATACTTGTGGCAATTACTATAAAGGAAAACTTTCCTTTGCTTATGTTCAGTTGGAATAATTTATATAAATGTTAAACAAGTTCATCCTATGTGTCTATATACATATATATATATATATATATATAAAATCTTTATTCCAAAAAACTGAAGTTCATACATATTTGCATCTTGAAGACCACTAGAATTTAAAATTCATTCTAAATATCTACAATAACTTGAAAAGCACATTTAGATATTCCTTCATCAATTGAACAGCATTTAAATTGTTATTTACAAGTAATTACTAACCTATATTTAATTAATTTAGTAACATACTTGACAAAAATAGATGCCTTTGTTTTTATATAGAGGTTTTAAAATGAGAAAAAAATCAGTGAACTTTGTAGTGTTATCATCTACTCAAATGTTTTCTATTATTTCTGTAAAATATATGAAATCATAAATATGAATACTAAAATATTTCAAGTGGGATGTGTGTTTGTATGTGTGTGCATATGCTAGTATTGGTGATTAAACTCAGGGCCTAGGTGCTGACTATTAGCTTTTTCACTCAAGGCTAATACTCTTCCACTTGAGCTACATTACTATTTCCAGCATTTTGGTGATTAATGGAGATAAAAGTCTTCATAGACTTTCCTGCCTGGACTGGCTTTGAGCCACCATCACAGATTTCTGAGTAGCTAGGATTATAAGTATGAGCCACCCACATCCAGCCATTTCAAGTGTTTTAAAATGATAGGATAGCTCCTAGATTATTTTGTAATATAGTAAAATTTCGTAGTAGAACAAAATACTTTCCCATATAATGAGGTATTATTTAAACTATCTTTTTTTATACTGAATCCAATTTTTTATGTTCAATATTTCTACTCAATTACTCAGGCTTGCCCTTTCTGTTGCAGAGGTATGCACAGGCCAGCTCAATTGTAATAGAATAATTGTGTAGCAACTAAACCAGTACGTTAGAGGGCTCCTGACTACAACTCAGGTTTCATAACATTCATAAAGTATCATTACATTAATTTTTCTGTCATCTAATATGTCTAAGTTAGAGGATTTCAAACCAAGCACTGTAATTTTATGTGCAGTTTGATTACAACTGCTGTGAAAATTGTTTTCTAATATTCATTAAAACTAACATTGTTCATTCTTTTCACTAATTCCTTTCTACTGGTTTGTAGGAGACTGAAATTCAAACAAATGCTACTAAGAAAGGCGAAAAAATTTGTCAGTGTTAATAAAGATTTTCTAGCATGATCTATAGGTGTTTAATGATATCTGGAAGGAGGGGTGATAGAGTTTTTCCATTAGTATATCAATGCACTGATAATACACCATACAATCAATTCCTCACAGGGGATATTTTGAACATTAACACAGTATAAGATTTTATGTTGGCACTAGGTAGAGTTATCAGCTGCTATCACATACAATTCTCTAATTCTCTTTCAGCTACTCCTGAAACCCCACTCCCTTCCCCACCACAAGGCTCTGGACAAGAACCATACAAAATCACTGCCAACCAAGCTTCCGTCATTTCACACCAGTCCCTCTCCAAACAAAAGCCATTATGAGAACATAGTTACTCCTGAATGGCACTGTGGAAATGTGAAAAGTTGGTGGTTTTGAAATATCTCAGGATAGTACTTTTGGCAACCTCAGACAATGCTTCTTCTTCATGGTGCTGTGATAAGTTGGTCTCCTATTTTCTTGTTTATATATTTGTTTTGTTTGTTTGTTAAGGTATAAGATTTTCACCCGCAACCAATGTCTGTTTGAGTTTGGAATTGTTTATAAAGTGTCTTGTTTCCAGCTGCCTCTGCCCTGGGCCTGGGCCAGTTGAATGCTATGTACTACTTTCATTTGTTTCCCTAATATTAATTTAAATCTGTAAATAATTACTTTATTGTGATGTGATGTAGAGCTAAATGTTCCTGTTTGGCTGAGAACAGTAAATCAGAGTTGCTAGGTTAATGTAAAATGAACCAAGGTTTGTTTGTTTTTCTTTCTTTTTTTCTTTCTTGTTGTTTTTGTTCTTGTAATAAATTATAAACTTCAAGATTAGGAAAAGAAAGCCGTGGCTGTAGAATAGAGTGTACATCTGTGAAGATGAATCCCTTTGAGGGTGTTCTGTGGCTAAGAAGTATCCCTTTGGTCCACAGTTAAATATGACTCTCATAAATTCAGGAAATTACAAAAAGCCATTCTAAGGATACCAAGGTCTTTTTGGAATCCATTTTTGAAGATGTGGCTGCAATAAATCACAAATGGTCTTATCAATTAGAGTAAAATGTAATTAAACCTTAAATGCAGGGTAAAATGTGATTTAAAAAAAAACCCTGAAGCAGTGGCTGAACAGAGAGACAGTTGTTTCTCTCTCTTGAAATGATCATTGAAAGTCAATGTCAACAAGAAATTAGCCCATTCTCATGTCTAGCTCCCCAGGGATGCAGGACAGTATGTTTCGATGTGAACCCTGTGCCAGGAGAACCGGGTTGGTGGGAAAATGTCATCACACAAATTGTTGAGTCTGCACCACTCTCTAAGTGAAGTATTACTGTCTTTCTTTCCTATGTTAGGAATTGGCTTGAGGGTTTAAAGAATATACAGTGCAGAAGCCTGTGGAGTTAGAAAGCCACATGCAAACTGAGCTGTGATTGACAGCTGTGAACTTCTAAGAAGTATGTTTTTGAAACATATGCAATTGACTAATGATTGAATACTGTCCATCAAATGACTTGTCACAGATAAGTGATAAATGTAAGAAACAACACTGTGTGAATAAGAAACCACTTTTGTACATTTCAAAGTCCTCTTGCTAAAAATATTAAATAGAATACACTGTATGTGTTTTGAAGAGAAAGAAAATCACATTCAAGTTACCCACTTAACTTTTCAAAATTTCATGAACATTAGAATGTATTTTGAATGTCTAATTGTAGACCCAGGTGTTCAACTCATTGTAGCTGCTAATTACTTGATATCAGTCATAAAGTTTTAAAGGGTTAATTATGACTTGCCTCATGAAATAGTGTCCCTTCCCCCACCCCCACTGCCCCACCTCTGCTTTCTGATTTTTTTTTGTCGGTCGTGGGGCTTGAACTCTGGGCCTGGGCGCTATCCCTCAGCTCTTCAGCTCAAAGTTAGCGCTCTACCACTTGAGCCACAGCACCAATTCCAGTTTTTTGAGTGGTTTATTGTAGGTAAGAATCTCAAAGCCTTTTCTTTCCCAGGCTCAGCCCCCTGAGTAGCTAGGATTACAGGCCTGAGCCACCATGCCCGACTCCCACCTCTGCTTTCTAAGGGGAAAGATATATAAAAAGAAGAAAAGGTATCTCAAGATGTGAGATATTGAATTAAATGCTTTTAGGACCATACAAAATTTCTAAGATTATAATTCATTTGTGACTCTCACCTTCCCCACAAGTAAAAAGATTATGTTAATTTTAACTATCATATTGGCTCCTAAAATGAAATGAAGCCCTTAAGAGTGAGAGAGATCCAAGCTATCAGTGGTTAATAGCATAGCATCAATTATATATCTGCTATCCTTGTGAAAATGAAAGTGTAACACGGAGTAAGGGAGGGAGAAAGAAGAGAGAGAAACAGAAATGGACTAGGGTGATTTAATTTAAAAAAATTACCCTAGTATCTTTTTCATGAAATCAGTGGGCTTTTTATTTTATAAATAAAAAAATCCTCTGTTGGCTTTTGTGCACTTTTTTCTAGGTTGTTCACATAGAGATATAAAAACAAAAAAAAAAACCCACAATCCATGCAGGATTCTATAACAAAATACCATCAACTGGACAGCTTATAAATAACAGAAATGTATTTCTCATAGTTGTCCACACTGGATAGCCCAAGCTCAAGGCATTGGCTAATTTGTCTCTGGTTCATAGAGGAGTCTTCTAGAAATTTGCTCTCACATGGAAGGGGCAAAGCAGTTTTGTAAGGGCACTAACCTCATTCATTAGGGCTGCACCCCCAGGACTAGTCAGCTTCCAGTCTCCCCTCCAACTTCCATCACATTGGTGGCTAGCTGTCAACATTATAGTGCGGAAGGTGAAGGCATAGATATTCAGACCATACCAAATACCTTTAAAATGTAAAACATACAATTTATTTTTGGGGAATAATTTATCCACAAGAATCTATTAAATAGCTATATTTTAGAAATTTTTACTAATAATTTTTGTTTCAGTAACTATAGTCAGGGAATTTGTAGTATAATATTTTTATACACTGAACTGCCAAAAAAAAAAATACTGGACTAAGAGAAAGTGATATTTTCAAAGCATTGTTAAGGAGAGTTTTTGCTTTTATATAATACATTTTTTCAGGTTTAATGGAAATGAATAATTTATTGTGAAATATAAATTTTATAAATGTAAAATTATTTTTTATAAATTTTGTTGTTAAAAATCATAACTTGGTAGATTTTTTGAATGTTAAATTATAGCGAGATTAAACTATTTCTAAACTTATACTTTGTTATTTTGCTGAACTTTCTAAATAAAGGACAAATAACTAAAATGGAATGTATTATTATTGTTCAAAATGATTTTTATAATTTTAGAGACATTCATAGCATTCATTGGTTACTTCATGAAATTCACGTTGAGTATAACAAAGTCTTTAAAAGCAGAACAAAAGTAACATGAATATTGATAGAAGGAGTAATACTCACATTTATAATTTTACTATATAGTTTCTTTTTGTTTTGTCCCAGCAACTTAAATATGACCTAAATTAGTATAATAAACATTATATATAAACATTATAATATATATATATATATATATATAAACATTACATATATACCTGGGCACATAAATTGTTTGTAGGTTGTTTTTATTTTTTTTAAAGCAATGCTTCATTCCATATATAAGGTCCTCTATATATTAGTCCAGGACCTAAGATATATTCTAATACTGAGTTTCTTGAATCCAGGGCCGGTGGGTGCTGTCCATGAGCTTTTTTTGCTCAAGGCTAGCACTCTACTACTTAAGCCATAGTGCCACTTCTGGCTTTTTTTAGTAGTTTATTGGAAATAAGAATCTCACAGACTTTCCTGCCCAGGCTGGGTTTAAACCATGATCTTCAGAGCTCAGCCTCCTGAGTAACTAGAATTATAGGTGTGAGCCATCAGCTCCAGGGTACCTCTTGCCTCAACTTCTTAAGTTCTAGAGCTACAGGTGTGCTGGTCCATGAACACAAGCTTAAATATATACATATATACATATACATATATATATGTACATATATATATGTATATATATATATATACACACACACATATACATTATATATAAATATATCAGATATAGATATGGCTACTTCTGCATTGTTTCAGTGTTTCTTTGCATTAAAAAAAATCTATTTTTATCTTCTCATTCTAAGCCAACGTTTGTCTTCATTGGTAAGATTCATTTCTTGCTGAGCAAGAAACGTTCAGTTGTTTTATTTATTTATACATCTATCTATCTATCATCCATATATCATGTATTTATTGTGCACTGGTGTTTGAACACAGGGTTTTTGTAGTAGTGTTTGAACTCCAGATTTTATGTTTGCTAGGCAAGTAGGTACTTTGCCACTTGAAAGTCATTCCAACAGCAGTGTTGCTTTTTTAAATCCAGTCTACCATTCTGTGTGTTTTGATTGGAGAATAACCCCCCTGAAGAGTCAGTTGTTGACATTGGAAGGTATATAGATTTTCTGTCATTTTGTTATTTTGTGGTGTTTGCTTCTTTCTTATCTTTGTTTGCTAGTCTACTTGTCAAATGAAATTGATTCCTTTATCTATTTCTGTGTATGTAGAATTCATTTAAATATATTTTGCAATGCTGATTTGGTGATCATTATTTTTTTAATTACATTTTAAGTATAGAAAGTTCTTATTTCTCCAACTATGAAGGCTAGTTTTGCTGAATCCATTAATGCAGGATAATAGTTATTTTCTTGTTTTAGGACACTTCATTCCATACCCTCCTTGCTGTTAGAATGTCTATCAAAAAATCTGTTGTCAGTTTGCCTTTGTATAAAACTTATTGTGTTTTTCTTCTTGTTTTTAATATTATTTCTCTGTTTTGTATTGTTTTTGCCGAACTTGCCTGTTTGGTAAACTGAAAGCATTCTGTATCTGGATGACACTTTTTCCCAGGATTGGGGAAGTTATTTATCTATATGCTTGCATGCATACATGCACACACATTTCTTCCCCCTCCCTCCAATCCACACAAGTACTGGGTACTAGGGCTTGAGGTCAGGGCTTTATGCTCTTGCTTGGATTTTTCACTCAAGGCTGGCACTCTACTAATTGAGCCACATCTCTATTCCTGGCCTTTTTTGCTGGATAACTGGAAATAAGAGCTTCACAGATCTTTTGTGGTCCGGTTTCAAACCAAGATACACTAACACCCAGCTATAATGTTATTTTTGTGCCAGTACACAAAACTCAGGGCCTTGTGCTTTTGCTTAGCCTTTTGTTTATGGCTACTAGTCTACCACTTGAGAACATCTTTACTTCAATTCTGTCTTAATTTATTGTTTACACCTTTAGATTGTACCTTTTCTATACTTAATGGCTTTTAGGTTTTATCTTTTTATGATGTCTCACATTTTGATGGTGTCTTCCATATTTTATTTTTATTTTTGTAGTGGTTTTTCTGTCTGATTGCTTTAACTCCCTTAGTTTATCATCCATCCATGATACTCTATTTTCAAATTATTTCATTATAATAACAAGGTTTTCAACTGATTTGTTTTTATTTGGATATTGAATTTTCATCTTTGGGTTTTCAATCCGCTTTTCTCTCAGGATTTCTATACCTTTATTTAATTTCTTTTTTATGTCATTTATTGTGCTTCTTATTTTATTCAGCTGCTTAATTGTACCTTCTTTGAATTTATTTAGGTGCTTATCTATGTCTTCAAGTTTGTTGATCATTCTGATCAATGTTCACTTGAGTGTACTGTTTTCAATTTTATCCATTTCACTGTCTTTCAAGTTTTTTTATTATGAAACTTGACTGTGGGGGAAAAATATACTGCTTTTTAAATTTTTATATTAGTTTTGCTTCTACATTGGAATTTATTCATCTGAAACAGTCATTGGATTTCAGTTAAAATATTCTCATTGTTCAGGTGGATGCATTGTGGTACTGTTTCCCACCTCTAGCAGAGGGAATTGCCACAGTAGCCAAGTAATCTTCTACTACATGCTCAAAGCACCTAGCCTGAGGCCAGCATTGATCAGATTAAAGTAAATAAGAAGATAAGTAAACTAGCTGGAGGTCCTTATAGAAGGGTCAGTTGTCCACTTCTGGGCTGTTTTTACTACAAGGGCTTCCCTTTTTTCTGCACTGAGTGCCACCATTGACTGAAAAGACCTTCATAACCTGTGGGCTGGGGCAGATTCCCATTTACTCCACAGGCCTCCTAGTTTGTGACCCCAGGGAAAGTAAGTAAGCATCCATGCTTTGGGAATGGCCTTGAGTACATCGGAATGCAGGGAGAGAAGCACCAAGTTTTGCACTAGTTGGGGAAGAATTGAGGGGTCTTTTTTTTTTTTTTTTTTTGGCCTGATCTCTCATTGTTTACAGACTCCATCCAACTATTTCCCTATTTAAAGGAGTAAGTGGTGGAAGCCTCATAATTTAGAGTCTGGACTCTGGTGCACTCAGTTAACAAACATGTCTGAATGAAGTTTCTTGGGTGGGTCTTATTACTTTTAAGCCTTGTCCTACAAATCATGTGAGGATATCACATGATTCAGGTTTGTGTGCAGGACTGTGATCTATGTTCAGTTATGTGCCAGGCCCTGGAGGCTAAATTCTTAACCAGCTGTAAGCACAATGTTGTGCCTCTACTGTGCCAGAGATACTCCTGCCTGGCTTAACGGAGTGAGGCCTCTGCTGAAACCATTGCACAATCACCTCAGACTCTCTACTCCTCAGCCACCTCTGATGGTTGTTTTCTACCTAGGTTCTTTGGCAGCACCCCCCCCCCCCCCAGCCGCCCCGCATCCCCTGCCCGAAAACCCACTGAGCCACAAATATTTCTTGCCCATAGCATCTAAATCCTGAACCTTAGACTCAGCTAATATGTGATATTCAATGCTTCTGTTAACAATTTTACAACTTTCCTTATAAAAATAAGGTCTTTCTTCTGTGTACCACTGTTGTATATACTTGTATTTATATAATTTATTTCTTTATTGTTTTTAAAATGCAAATTATAAATTACAGATGAGCAAAGACCCTGTTGGATACATTTTTGCATTTCCAAAATGAACAGATTTCCAAGTAATTATTGTGATTAGTGACTTCTGAATTAGCAACTACATTCCATTTCTTTTCTATGTTCATAAAAAAAAAATCCTCCTCTTCAGGAAAGAAGGATGGCCAATAGACACATAAAGAAATACTCAACCTCTCTAGCCATAAAAGAAATGCAAATCAAAACAACATTGAGATACCACTTAACCCCAGTTAGAATGGCTATAATCAAGAACTCTAATAACAACATGCTGGAGGAGATGTGGACAGAAGAGAACCTTACTGCATTGTTGGTGGGAGTGTAAACTTGTTTAACCACTTTGGAAAGTAGTATGGAGGTTCCTCAAAAAACTCCACAGAGAGCTCCCCTATGACCCAGCAATCCCACTTTTGGGCATTTACCCAAATGATCACAAACAAGGCCACACTAAAGCTACCAGTACAACTATGTTTATTGCAGCATTATTTACCATAGCTAAGATATGAAACCATTCCAGATGCCCCACAGTAGATGAATGGATCAAGAAAATGTGGTATATATACACAATGGAATTCTATGCCTCCATCAGAAAGAATGACATTGCCCCTTTTGTTAGGAAATGGAAAGACTTGGAAAAAATTATATTAAATGAAGTAAGCCAGGTCCAAAGAAACATAGGTCCCATGGTTTCCCTTATTTGCAATAACTAGTATATGTCTGAGTCAAGCAGAAAAGGTCAGATAAGTTGATGTTAGGGGAATGAACCCCAGGTTAAGTATTCAAGTGTTATTTTTTCCATGCAATTGTTTCTAACATATGTATAAGATGATTATTATGTTGCTTTGTATGTCCGTCCCCCACAGTATAACCCCTGCTTTCACTGTATTTGATGTTGGTATAATTTGTGGAGGGGAAGGGCAAAAACAAATCATTTATCTAGGTATACAGATAGACCTATTGCAACAATGAGATGTACAAGTCGTCATGTCGAAAAACGAACTTCACAACTTTGGAGGGGGGGAGGATCGGGTGGGAGGATGTGGGGGAGTATAGGAAGGGAGGGGAAGGGGAAACCAAGAGGAAACAACAATGCTTGATAAGAAATGTACTCATTATCTTGCCCATGTAATTGTAACTCCTCTGAAAGTTATTCTCACAATAAAAAAAAAATCCTCCTCTTCAGATAAGATGTTAGGGACATAAATACCTTAGAATAATACCTTAACTACAGTAACAAGCAACAGTAGTATGGGTTTCTGTGTGTGTGTTGTGTGTGTGTGTATGTCTGCTAGTCCAGGGTTTGAATTCAGAGACTTGATACTGTCCCTGAGCTCAAGATTAATGCTCTATCAGTTAAGCCACATGTCCACTTTAGGCTTCTTAATGGTTAGTTAGAGATGAGTCTCACAGACTTTCCAGCCTGTTCTGGCTTTGAACCTCTATCCTCACATCTCAGTCTCTTGTTTAGCTAGGATTAGAGGCGTTAATCACCACCGGCATTCAGCCTCATTATCATGTTTTAGTTATAGTGTAAGATAGGCTTTAAACATCATTCATTTCAAAATATGAAGTCCATTTTCCATAAAATAATGACACTAAGAAACAAAAATGAAGTAGGATAAGTTACTGGTTATTATATTTACAAATCATCATTGTCCTTGAACTGTATAAGAATTCATTTACATATAAATGAGCAGTTAGCTGGCAGATAAATAGGTAAGATGTACAAATCAAAACTTCTCATGGTATATTTTTAGAAACCCATTGAGTTGTACCTAGAGTAGAACCACTTTATCTATTAAAAGAAATGTTATTGTTGTTGTTATTATTGAAGAACTGGCCAGACCAAGGGTTTTGTTTATTTAAGGAAGGATTTTTGAAATGACTTCTCAAAGCATCCTTCAACACATTGCTGGATAGTTTTTTAGCAGCAAAAATTATGTTACTATATTTCCACAGAATTGCACCTGCATTTTGCTATTAATAAACATAAAGTAGCCTCCAATAAAAGTTATCTTGTTAATTCAGAATAGAAATACAGTTTAGAGGAGTTTGAATAAAAAGAATCATTAATGCTTCACCAATATTTTATGCATCTAGGGTAAAGTAAGGTAGTAAGCACAAAGAAACACAAATATGATTGGTATATTTTTTGTTTTTGAGGTATTTGATTTTAGTGAAGGTTGACAAGTTATATTTATAACAGAATGGAATAAATGGGATTAATTTCACCAGAGTGCTTAAGAATTTATTTTTAGCCTATATTCAAATACAAATTCGAATGTAAAAATTATAGAATTAATTCAAAGTTTTTCTGAATATTAACTTTCAAAGGAAACCAAAGCAAAGCAAGGCAAAGGCTATGTCTAGTATGGACGTAAACTTCATTACTATTGGAGTGATTGGAAGAAGTTTATAAAAAGTGCTTTTAATGGTAACTAGATATCAGTATGCACTAAAAATAATGTTAGCAACTATTGATAAAGGCATTACACAGTATTATTAAAAGTTTTAAATGGGAAGGCTTAAGGGCAAAGATGAAACGAAGTCTTGAAGATGTTTAATGGAGGATATATTTTATATGAGTTTCTAAATGAGATTTGGATAGAGACAATGTGGAAAAGGCCTACAAAGTATATTTTTGAAAGGATTTAGTAGTTATAGATGTGGAGAATATGATATTTGAGGAATTTATGACCATTGCAGTAAAAATCATTAGAAAAATGAACTAAGAAGCAAGTTGGGACATGAGGAATAAAGCTACAATATTTGGAGCTATAAGTCACAGATAAAAATAATGATTTCCAGTTTGAGAAAGAGTTTAGGACAGGCTAAAGTTTTTTTTCAATTTTGAAAATTCTGGAGAGGAATAGGCACAATACATGAATAACAATATTATAGGAAAAATTACCTTCATAACATTTGAAGTATAATTTCAAAATCATACTTGAGATATTAGGTATTTGTATGAAATATATTTTAAATTCTATATATTCCTTACTAATTAGAAGATATTTTGTAGATTTTTTTCCTTCAAAATACATTTTTTAAAAACATGATTTTCTGCCATAGGATATTTAGATAAATTGTCTAAATATTGGGAGATAAATTTTAAGAGCTTAAATTCATTTTTTTAACCAATTAAAATTTTGAACTATATATTTCATTTAAAAATTATCTAAATGATCTAGTATTATTTGATTGTAAACAAATAATGTTGAAAGAATCCTTAAACCAATATGACTTATATGATATTTTAATTTGACAATTTTTTTTCAAAGGGTGATGCACCTGCTATTTAATGGGCACCAGTGCAGTGCTGGTTTCCTAGAACCCCTAAACCCACACCCAACTCATGCAGGGGCTCCTCAGGCACCCCAGGAAGCCCAGCCAAGCAAGCTTCCAAAGGGAAGGTGCAAAGTAAAGGGACAGTGGGCTGGGACGCGCCCTCTCCTGAGCCAAAGTCACACGGGTTTAACAGCAGCATCATGGCAGACCAGCAGGCTGACTCCTGAGGGTGCAGTTCTGAGTGGGCACTGCCGTGGGCAGCTGGATCCCCCCTTCATGTGGGCCCAAGGAAGGAAGGGCAGCGCGGCACAGGAACGTAATTTGACTATTTTGTATTACTTTTATATCAATTATTTTCATATTCTCATTAGATATCACACTAATTACATAAACTGGCCAAAGACTAGCTGACCGGTAGCATATAAACATTGACTAGAAATATTGTAATTATTATCTTGTATAGTATAAAACTACATAGCCCTATGAATAAAGATTTAAAAGTTATGTGTGATATCTTGTTTCATTCATTTCTCTTTTTGACATTTTAAAATTATTTTAAATAGTTGTATAAAGGAGTTACTATTTAACAAAGCAGGTTATGAATAAAATCTATATGTTGATCAATTCCATCCCTTACAACCCACCCCTTTCCTCACTCTTCTCAATTTTTTTAGGCTATAAATCTTCAGAGAATCAACTGCCCAATAAATAAGTGGGTAAAAACTTAAAGAGAAACTTCTCTGAAGAGGAAAGAAGGATGGCCCATGGACATGAAGAAATGCTCAACTTCTCTAGCCATAAAAGAAATGCAAATCAAAACAACATTGAGATACCACTTCACCCCAGTTAGAATGGCTATAATCAAGAACTCTAATAACAACAGATGCTTGAGGGGATGTGGACAGAAGGGAACCCTACTACATTGTTGGTGGGAGTATAAACTTGTTCAGCCACTTTGGAAAGTAATATGGAGGTTCCTCAAAAGACTCCACAGAGAGCTCCCCTATGACCCAGCAATCCCACTTTTGGGCATTTACCCAAATGATTACAAACAAGACTATAAATTGGATTCTTGACTGCATTCTTCCTCTCTTCTCTTCGTTCATTCACCCCTTTCCTCTTGGCCTCCACTTCACCCCTTTTGAGTACTCATTTCCTGATGTTTTATTTTGCCCTTCTAAGAATTGCACTATTTGAGTTCCCCTTGAACCTGCCCCTGTTTAGGAATTGGTGATGTGCCTGAAACAGTAGTTAGAATAAGTTCAGTGACACATCCTATGAGTTCAATGTTAATATGGTAATACATAAGATCCAGATAGTCTGAATGAAGTAGTCAAGATCCTTGCTGCAATGTGTCATAAATAATGACACAGGTGCAATTATGGGAGTGTTGTAAATGAGAGTCACCCTTTGAAATGGGCGGGGGGAGGTGTACTAATTCAGCAGTGATGCTCACTAGACACTATGTTGGAAATGAACTCTACAACATGGTGGGGGGAAAGGGTCAAGAGGGAAAATACTGGGAGAAAATGAGGGCAGTGGTTCAAGGAGAAATGTACTTAATACCTGACTTATGTTACTATAACCCCTCTGAACATCACATTTATGATAAAAATTTTGAAAAATGAAGCATAAATGATCTTGACTTCCCCCATTTTATAGCTCTTTAATGATTTCCCAGTACTCTTAGAGGTAACAAGATATGCTCTGTACTGTATGCCCTTAAGCCCAATATGCTATGTAAATTCTCTATATAAATACTATATAAGTTCTCTTCAGTCTCATCACTTCCCATTAAACTCTCTTTACACGTGACACTAGACTCCATGGTCTTAACATCATAATGCTAATGCTCATTATTATCTTGGTTAATCACACTTTTGGTCATGTGATTATTTTCTATTCAGAGTATCTTGGTTAACAAATTGTACCAGCTCACATTTCAGCTCTTATTTTATCTCTACAGAGGGATCTTAAAATTTCATGTCTTAGAAGCAAGATCCTCAGTGTGATGACACTGAAGTTTTAGATCTTTAGTAGGCAGCAATTAGTGGCACATAACTGTTTAGTGGGGTACAAGCTTTTGAAGGTGTTAATGCTATTCTGATACAGTGGTTTGGATCTTATAGGATGGATTCACTTTCTAAAGTAGGTTTACTAAAGCAAGTCCCATGCCTGTGTTTGTCCCCTTCCCACATAAAGGCAGTTGCCTTTCTGACATATAGTCATGGCACATATCATTGGATATGTTAGCCACTAGAATCATAAGCCAATAAGCCATACTTTATAAATTAAAAGCTTTGGGTATTTCGCTATAGGAACGCAAAACAGACCAAGATTGAGTCCCAGTACTTGAATATCAAATCAGTCATGCACAAGTAAAGTATCAATCAGCATTTCTCATGAAAAGGCACAGATATCATTAATAATAAATTATTAGAAAATTGAATTTAATAATGTGTCAAAGAAATTTATTCCACAACCAAATAGGACTTATGTTAATTATGTAAACTCAGCTCAACATTTAAAAATCAATTGACATTATGCATAATATCTCAAGACTAAAAAAGAAAAAGTACATCTGATCAAAAAATTAAAAAGTCTGGAAATTAGTTATTTTTAACTGAATGGTAAGGGACATATGATATATCTAAGTATATTGAACTTGGAAAAACAGTGCTTGATAGGATAGGTATACTTTAGAGTATATTTGTTGTAAAGATGGTAGAAAACAAATAAGCTTTAAGTTCAATAAATAAGAAAGGTAAATAAGAAAATAAAATCTATATAGCATGTACATAATAACAGAGGAGACGAGACATACCTTAGAGAAATCTGCTAAAAAGTAGAAGCTCATTTTCTAAGATTAATAAATTGTTCTATATATATACATATCTATATCTGTCTATCTATCTATACAATAACTAGTATATATCTAGGACAAGTAGAAAGGGTCATATGACCATATAAGATGATGCTAAGTGAAATAAACCCCAAGATAGGGACACAAGAGGTTTTATATTTGCTGCTGTTGTTTTTAATGTACTTATAATGTATGGTGTGATTTTTTTTGTTTCTTTTGTATGTTCTTCCCCCATGGTATTACAAATAATTTTTTTTATGCCTGGACTATCTATCACTTGTTTCTGTAAGTATCAGGATGAAGATAAGAGACCGAAGCTCATTAATTAGAAATAGTTAATATTATTAAGACCTCAGTTCCTCCCAGAATGAGTCAAGTGGATATTCACATAAGTAAAATGAAGGACTTTACATCATCAAGAAATAAAGTTCAGAACGTGAAATGAAAAGTGAAGAAACAAAGCTTTTTTTTTTTTCAGGTAAGGGGTAGGTTTATTCAGTAGACCTGCTGGGACCAGGCAAGGTTGGCACTCCACGTGGCTGGGAAAGGCCTGGGAATGAGAGAGAGCTGGGAAAGAGAGGAAAGAGCTAGAAAAGAGCAGAGAGAGGGGTAAGAACAGTAGCACTCACGTGGTATTCAGGGGTAGGTTTATTCAGTAGACCTGCTGGGACCAGGCAAGGTTGGCACTCCACGTGGCTGGGAAAGAGAGAGGAAAGAGCTAGAGCAGAGAGAGAGCAGAGAGAGCTAGAAAAGAAGAGCAAGAGGGCGTCTGGGCCTGCGCTAGGCCTTATGTAAGGTATGGGCAGAGAAAGGTGTGGCCACATCAAATTCAGATGTGACCTCAGTGGATGCAGATGTGACCTCTTCCAGGTGTCTCAGTTGCCTAGGTAACGCAGGTACTGGGTGGAGACTTTGCTGCGAGGAGGGTGGAGTCTGCTAGCCATCCAGGAGCGAACCTTACATTCCAGCCTTTTAATAATCATGAAATAGGGCGAGGATTCTCTCTGGCTACTTCCTGCTGACAAGGGGCGTTGACAATAGGGGTAAAAGGCTGGAATTTGGTCTCCTCCCAGAGAAGGCAGTGAGCAGCAGCCATCCCTTGGTGGATTGAGTCCTTAGGTGAAGTCTGGAGAAGTCTCATGAGCATTGAGGGGCTGGAAAAAAAATACTAAACAGCAAATAAATGGCAAGAGGAAGGACTTGGGGCTGAAAATGTTGGTAGAAACATCCCTAGCTACTTCTGACATCTGGCGACTAGGTAGAGAAGTCAGGTGACAAAGGCAAGAATATACATTCCTGTTCCATTAATAGGTAGACAGGTATAGACATTGGCTGGGTAGGCTTCTTACTTCCACTGACCTCCCGGCTCTGGTTAATTTTGAAAGGGCAGGCACAAAGTAGCTGATGTGACATTATCTCCTCTTACTCCTCTCCACGTTCCCTTGTTCCCCAGACTGGCTGAGTCTAGGTGCTCATTGCTGGGATGGCTTATCCCAGTTGGTATTCAAGGAGGTTTGAACTCAAGGCCTGGGCACTGTCCCTGAGCACTTCTGCTCAAGGCTAGCACTGAACCACTTTGAGTTATAGTACCACTTGCAGAGTTTGGCTGGTTAGAGATAAGAGTCTTGAGCCATGCTTCCAGCCTGGCTCTTTGCTGGTTAGTTGGGAGATGGAGACTTAAGGATTTTTCAGCCCGGGGTTGGCTTTGAACTGCAATCTTTGCCACGAAAGCCCTTTATTATTTCCAATTAAAGCAACAAGGAGATCAAGTAGAATAAGTAGAGCTTACCTGCTCCTATCAAGAACTGACCAACAAATATTCTGCAATGACAAAACTCATTAGATGCGATGAGAATTTTAGCATAGGTATGCCCAGTATTTTAGAACCATTTAGTCAGTAGTAGAATACACAACACAAAACAAAAAAGGCAAAACTTAAAACCTAAAATTTCGACAACGTTTAGACATCTTTGCTAACAAAGCACATCAGATTGTTGGGCCTCAGTTACCAAGGCCTGTGAAAAGAGCAACTTGTTAGCAAGGCACCTTAGAATAGATGGAGTAGTAAACTTAGTGGAAGGTTAAGGGTCAGATGGGGCCAAACCCTTAACCCACCACGTGGCCAAGATGGCGAATTCAAGATGGCGAATTTCTGAAAGAATGCAAAGAAACCCTGAGCAAATAGATCAAGCCTACGTTGGCTAGCCTTTGAGAGGAAACCTAGAGGGGGGTCCCTGGGACCCAGCCTGCGTCACACTCTTCAAGGCACAAGCCAAAAAGTTGTAGAAAAAAGGGTAGAAAGTTGGACATGAATGGCAGAGAGAGAGCCAAGACAACCTGAAATTAAACTTCTGACCATTTACCATTGCAGTAGCAAAAACTGTGTACTTCTGAGAATGGCATAAAATTAGGCACTCTGGCTTTCCAGGGAGCCCAGGAGGCATTTCAAAGGGGTTTCATGGCTCAGGCGTGATTCGTAGCACCACATTAAATGAGTAGAGTCAGTCTGGTGAGTGAAGGAGAGCTGACCAGGCAGAAGCGGCGTCCCAATTTCCCCCAGAGCCCTCTAGAGAGAAATGGCCAAGTCCCCAAAACCAAGCGTCCTCGGCTTCAGAGGTGACCAGCCTTTCAACTAAAGGCCGTAGGAGCTCTCTGGCATGGCGCCACGTCTGGACAGAGACTGAGCAACAGAGAGCCGTAGAGTAGTTTCACTCACCAGAGTAGAGAAGTGGTGTGGACGTGGATGTGAAGGCAGCAATGGTATCGATGCGCTGATTCCGCCGCAGACAGACTGGTTCGCAAAAGGCCGTCAGAACTGTGGGTATTCCTCAGAGAAAAAAGGGAAGAACAAAAAAAGAAAAAAGAGGAAAAAAACAGAGAAATCCCAGCTTTCCTGACTTTAAGCCTTTATCCGAGGCACGGCACCATTTATGTTAGGTTTTTAAAAAGAGGTAACCGAGTAAAAACTGCACCAGCATGCACGTGGTATTCAGGTAAGGGGTAGGTTTATTCAGTAGACCTGCTGGGACCAGGCAAGGTTGGCACTCCACGTGGCTGGGAAAGGCCTGGGAATGAGAGAGAGCTGGGAAAGACAGGAAAGAGCTAGAAAAGAGCAGAGAGAGGGGTAAGAACAGTAGCACTCACGTGGTATTCAGGTAAGGGGTAGGTTTATTCAGTAGACCTGCTGGGACCAGGCAAGGTTGGCACTCCACGTGGCTGGGAAAGAGAGAGGAAAGAACAAAGCTTTTTTTTAAAAAAAGAAATGAGAATGTCAAGGTTGACTTAGTTAAACAATACTTAAATGATTTTTAAGAAAATGACTTATTCTGAATTAAAATAATAGAATAGAAAATAAACATGAAGTTATTTGTAATGCATGTATGTGGCAAATGATTCATGTGAAAATGTGGAAGCAATTCCAACAAAGTAAGTTTTTGAAAAAAAGGGTAGAAGAACCATTATAAAATATACAAGCCAGGCACCAGTGGTTCATGCCGGCAATCCTAGCTACTCAGAGGCTGAGATTTGAGGATCACAGTTCAAAGACAGCCCCGACAAGAAAGTCTGTAAGACTCATCTCCAATTAACCATCAGAAAACTGGAAGTGGCGCTATGGCTCAAGTGGTAGAGCGCTGGATGTGAGCTGAAGAGCCAAGGATCAGTGCCCAGACAGTTAAAAATACAAGACCTATGAAGGTGCCACCTATATGGATAAAGTTATAATAGGAAGAGGACAGAGTTTTAACAATCATCGGGAAAATGGAATTTAAAATTACCTGTAGTACTAATGTACACTGACATAAATAACCAATATAAAATGACTGTAAACACATTAAATTCCTAAGAATGCATATCAGAACAGTTGAAATCTAACATGTTATTAATGGATGTGTAGAAAAATTACTTGGGAAAATTACTTTGTAGTTTGATGTTTGCTAAATTAATCTTTTACATCACAATTTAATTTTATGTACCTATTTAAAAAGAATATGTGATATTGTTTTTCAAACAAGTACAGAGAAAGGCTATAATAATACCATTAGAAGAAGCTACAAACCAGAAACTGCAAGACTATAAGTATAGTGGACTAAAAATTCAATATATTCTACACGATGAATGATCCATACATAACACATTTATCACAAAAAACATGGTGCTGACCAAAAAGTCAGGCACAAAGAAATATGTATTATATAGAAAATTTAAACAAAAGAAAATTCATTAGTGGCGTTTGCAGCCAAAATAGTGGTGAAAGCAGTTAGAAAGGGGTAAGCAGAGGGCTTTGGCATGTCAATGCTGTTTTAGTTCTTAATATGAGTGCTATATTTATGGCTACATTTCTTTTACAAAATTTAATCTATGCGTTTAGGACTTGGACACATTTATGTGAGGATTGTAATTCCATTTAATCTTCACAATCTGAAATAATGCAGAAATTTGTTCCTTGTCATGAGGAAGTCAATGGGAATAGCTTTACTTTCCAATTCTAAAGAAACAGGAAACCAAGCAAAATATATGAAAACTGCTCTTGTAGATAGCAAGGAGTCAGAAGGACAGTACTTTGGTCCCTCTAAAGCAAAATCACATGAGGGCTGGGAATTTGGCTCAGTGGTAGAATGCTTGCCTAGTATGCATGAGTCCCTGGGTTAGATTCCTCAGTACCACAGAAGCAGAAAAAAGCCAGAAGTGGTGCTTTGGTTCAAATGGTAGGGCGCTAGCCTTGAGCTGAAGAGCTGAGGGATAGCGCCCAAGCCTAGAGTTCAGCCCCCATGACTGACAAAAAAAAAAAAAAAGGAAAATCAAGTGAGTTTTACGATCACCTAGCTTTTTCCATAAGGACCAATCCAACCTCCCATCTCTTATATAAGCAGAAGAATTAGAAACAGAGCAGGGTGAGACACTGAAGAGATCAGGGGATAAGGTGCTTAGGGCACTGAAATTTACTAATACACTGGTACCATTTCCCTACATATCTAACAGTAAATATTCTGATCACTTAAATTATTTCTAGCTTGTTCTGCATAAATGATCATGTACAATAAAGGTAATTTTGTCAAGAAATAAAATTAATATTGAAATGTAGAATCTACTTTGGACTAAAATGGGAATGTGAAACTGGCATTGGGTATATTAATGCTTTTCTTTTTTAGGTCTCCAAAGCCCATAGACCAGATAAACAACCACATTGCTGCCCCTTCCTCCCCCTGAAATCCCCATACAAGTAGCCCTTAAAAAGCAGTGGCTTTTCATTGCGAGTGACAGGATCTCCACCACTTGTAACATATGAATTAGCTGATCCTTGGAGAAGTCCTATGTTGACCTCAGTCATTTCGTCCAGTCATTCTTCAAAAGCAGGCCAAGGGCTTACTGGTGAACATGCTTGCAATACTGATGTTGGTGAGATGGAAAAATTTTAGGAAGGGAATTATATTTCCCCAAGCAAGTTTCCAAGCACTAAACTCTCTTTCAAATAATAAAAGAGGTTAGAGACTAAGTTAGGAAACAGATTCAATTTTTCAGTGTGGCACTAATAGGAGCAAAACAAAGAGACAGATTGCATCGACAAGGAAACAAAAATGGATAATGGATTTAATAGCTTGTGTTCTAATGGAAAAAATAACATTCTCCACAAGATCGTCACATTTTTTACAACTGTGGCTACTATTAATACTTTATACATGAAACAAAAAAATAAGCTTGTATGCTGGTATATAAATCATTAAGAAGTTTCCAGCAAAATTATGTAGGCAAGTATTTCTGTTTTCCTGTGCATATTGACCTCATATATCTTCAGTAATTCCTTGTATATTCAATATCATTATATTAATATTTACTACATTGAATATTAACAAGTTTTCAGCTTTGTTTATAACAAAAGCACTAATAAGAAATGTAATATTTACTTGTATGTTGGTATGGTTTTTGTAGTTATATGTGATGAAAATTGATAGATTTACATTTTGATCAATTAGCTTAAGCAAGAGAAACATCAACTCATAATTCTGTCAATTTTCCTTTCTCTCATGTAAGATATTCATAAATAATAAACCAATGAAAAGCTTTTGAAATGCCCATGAAATTGTAAGACCTGATAATGCATGTGTGAGCATAACCCAGAATGTTGAATATAATTCAGGTAAGAGGAAACTTGAAAATATCAACTTAATTTTAACTATAAATAAGTAACCCGATGGAATGATGAGAAGAGGACAGAGTTCCAATCTTATTTCTGTCAAATGGGAAAAAGAAAAATTTGCTGAGTATCACAATTGATTGTAGCGTAAAGAAATAATGAGAGCCCAAAGAGACAGGATTTAATAAAAGGATGATATTTGAAATCAGTTTCAGTTTTGTCAGTGTATAAACAGTTGTTGTGATTATTTTATAGCTTAGTAGAAGGGAGGGAGAAGGCAAGAGAGAGAAAGAAATAAATATAAGACTGTGATAACAGAATAGGTAATCAACTAAGTAATGTTAAAATGAATAATAGGAAAAAATAGGTAATGGGAAACTAATAATTAGCAAATTATCTTATATCTTATTTCATTTGTTAGTAACTTCAGTTATGCATCTACTCCTTAGAATGGGCTGTTTGTTTCAGTATTTAATACACTGTTATTGTTCTTTTAGAAGCAATTAGATAAGTTAATGATTATGTCAATGAAAACTTAAGTATGACAACAATTAAAACAATATGGGAGTAACAGTATCTCATGTGAACTTCAGTATCACATCTTTATGGATAAGTGTTATACTATCTGATGGTAATATCCCATTGGTAGGGTGTTGGTCAGTTTGCCATCCTTAGATCCTAGTAAACTTCCATTGAAGACATGCACCATACCAAATGGTAGTGAAATAAATGTTATAAGTGATTCAAATGTATTGGAATATTCTGTGATAAAGAAATAAGCTTTTCAAATTACTTTATCATAGGAGTTATGCTCTAACATACCATGTACTTAGTAGTCATGTATTTTTGATGGTGCAAATGCTTCTTTTTTATATTACCTTGCTGAAACTGAGATACCTCTTTCTATATAAACAATATCTCACAGATATTTCAAAGTTTTCCAAAATAGATGAACAAAGGGACAAATAAAATTCTTTCAGTAGGTGCATTTCTACAATAAACATATTGAGATTATTGGTTGATTGAAGGCATAATTGAAACTTTTAAATGTAAACCGAAGGAGGATTACAAAATTAATTTGAAGGTTAGAATAATTTTTGTGTTTTGTTTGCCAGGCAAATACGATGAAAATGATTAGATTAGGGTGTGAACAATTTAACAACGAAGTGATATTGTGGACATAAGTTTATTTTTTTTCATTTTTATTTTTTTATTGTGAAAATACTTTACAGAGGGGTTACAATTACATGGGCAAGATAATGAGTACATTTCTTATCAGGCATTGTAGCCTCCTCCTTTGTTTCCCCTTCCCATCCCTTCCCATCCTCCCCCCGCCCCCCAATCCTCCCCGCTTACACTCCCCCCCTCAAAGTTGTAAAGTTCATTTTCGACATAACGACTTGTACATCTCATTGTTGCAATGGGTCCACCTGTATCCCTATTTAAACGATTTGTTTTTCCCCTTCCCCTCCACAAATTATACCCACATCAAATACAGTGAAAGCAGGGGTTATACTGTGGGAGTGAGACATGCAAAACAACAAAGAAATAATCTTATAAATGTGTTAGAAACAATCGCATGAAAGAAAAAAAACCATTTGAATACATATCTTAGGGTTCATTTCCCTAACATCACCTTATCTGACCTTTTCTGCTTGACTCAGACATATACTAGATATTGCAAATAAGGGAAACCATGGGACCTATGCTTCTTTGGGCCTGGCTTACTTCACTTAATATAATTTTTTCCAAGTCTTTCCATTTCCTAACAAATGGGGCAATGTCATTCTTTCTGATGGAGACATAGAATTCCATTGTGTATATATACCACATTTTCTTGATCCTTTCATCTACTGAGGGGCATCTGGGTTGGTTCCACATCTTAGCTATGGTAAATAATGCTGCAATAAACATAGTTGTGCTGGTAGCTTTAGTGTGGTCTTGTTTGTAAACATTTGGGTAAATGCACAAAAGTGGGATTGCTGGATCATAGGGGAGCTCTATGTGGAGTCTTTTGAGGAACCTCCATACTACTTTCCAAAGTGGTTGATCAAGTTTACACTCCCACCAACAATGCAGTAAGGTTACCTTCTGCCCACATCCCCTCCAGCATCTGTTGTTTTTAGAGTTCTTGATTTTAGCCATTCTAACTGAAGTGAGGTGGTATCTCAATGTTGTTTTGATTTGCATTTCTTTTATGGCTAGGGAGGTTGAGCATTTCTTCATGTGTCCATTGGCCATCCCTTGTTCGTCTTCAGAGAAGTTTCTCTTTAAGTCTTTAGCCCAGTTATTTATTGGGCAGTTGTTTCTTTGAAGATTTGTTGTTGGGGGATTTAATTTTTTGAGTTCCAGGTATATTTTAGATATGAGGCCCTTGTCCATTGTATGGCTAGTGAAGATCTTCTCCCATTCCGTGGGCTTTCTATTGATCTTGCTAGCTATGTCCTTTGCCATGCAGAAGCTCTCCAACTTCATGCAATCCCATTTTGGACATAAGTTTTTTAACTCTCTCTGTTACATAAGATATTCACAAAACATGAAAAGGCTAAAAGGTTTTTCTTTGGTGGCCAAACTTACCCCAGCATTCACTACTGAAAATTATCTCTAAGAGCCTTTTTTTTTTTTTTGCTTACTGTGAAGTCCTGTAGCCAATAATTTTGAGTACATGAGTTTTTTGTTTTTTTTTTTTTTCTTCTTGTCTGTTATGGAGCTTGAACTATGGGCCTGGGTTCTGTCCCCTCAGCTCTTCTGCTCAAGACTAATACTCTACCACTTGAGCCACACCGCCACTTCTGGTTTTTTGAGTGGTTTATTGAAGATAAGAGTCTCATGGCCTTTCCTGCCTGGGCTGGCTTTGAACTGCCATGCTCAGATCTCAGCCTCCTGAATAGCTAGGATTACAGGCCATTGGTGAGTACATGACTTTATAAGCATATAATAGATAATAATTGCTTATTTTCTATATTCTGTCATTGCTCTTGATGGGCATGTTGGTTACACATAGTTTCCTATTATAAGTGTTAAGGCCCAACTCATGTGTGTGTGTGTGTGTGTGTGTGTGTATAAACCTCTTGACTAATTTGTAAAAAACTGATCCTCTATAAGTAGTGAAAAAATCTTAAGATGAAATGAAATAAATGCAGACCACATTGCTGTACGGAGACTAGGAAGAAAAATGAATTCAAAGCTGAGACGAAAGGAAGCTTTGGATTATTATTCTGGCAGTTTTTGATGAGCTTCAGAGGCAACATAAGGATTTGAGAGAAGTATTATTACCTAAGAAACATCCTCACTTAGCTGTTAAATCACAGCGACTGACAAGCCAATTGGTCAAAGGAAACTGCTACTGGTTCACAAACTCCTTTGACAAATACAAAACTGCAGAGAATCTCCTAGTGTGCCTCACTAGTCATGCACAACCTTTCTCCTGGTAGCCATCTTGCTGCTGTCTGTAGACCTATGTTTTCTTTCTTGTCAATCACTCTTTCAAACAGTTTCTAAATTGCTAAGACTCCCTGTTAATTGTTCTGGAGCCTTTGGCTACTGCCCAAACACAACAGCAGTGAAGGCAATAAAGCCCAACCTCCTCCTAGCCTATCCTTCTCAGAGGATGGAAAACTCTCCCAGACTGTCCTCATTATTTCCCTGTTAGACTCATTACAGAATTTTTCTAATTTTGCTTTTGCTTTCCATTCTACCTCTTCAGATTATGTCAACTCTTACTTATTTTGGCTTTAATATCTTGCACAACTTCAAAAGTGCATTTTATCTTTTAAAATGAAATACATAAGTACTAAAAGGGACACTTCCCAATACATTTAAACCCTCTGCTGAATTAAGAATTGAAAAGAAGGTCTATATAATCTTCCACATAATCATTTGCAAAAATGAAGTTTGTCTCACAAGATTTGGGCTAAATAATTAGGAGTTATAGATGATGTATTAAAATTTACTTTTTTTTTGGTACTGGTTCAGGGGTTTGAACTCAAGGTCTAGGTGCTACCCTTGAACTTTTTTGCTCAAGGTTAGTACTCTACCACCAGAGCCACAGCTTCACTTGTGTTGTTTTTAGTGCTTAATTGGAGATAAGAGTCTCACAGACTTTCCTGCCTGGGCTGTCTTTGAACTGTGATCATCAGATATCTCTCTGAGTAGCTAGGATTTCAGGTATGAGCCCCCAGCATCTGGCAAAAGTTTACTTCTTATAAAGAGCAGTAATGCTGTTGATTTAAAGAAAGAGAGAAACCAAGATTGCAAATGAATAGTTATAAATGAGAAAATAGGCTAGGCTTTGTGGCACATGCCTGAAATTCCAGCTCTGGGAAGTTAGATGCATGAAAATCATGAGTTCAAAGCCAGTCTGGACTAATAGTGAGATCTTGTCTCAAGCAACCAACTTTTGCAAGAATTGGCCTATGAGTGGCTGGGGCTTAGCAACTAGTTGAATAGTTTGCTTTTTTAAAATAATAAGCCAAACATGCATTTGAGATAAAGTTGAAGATGGTAGCTTAGTGGTGGAGTGTTTGCTGGCAAATGCAAGACCTTGTTGGGTTTAATCCCTAGTACTGCAAGCAAGTAAATAAACAAGCTCCAATTTAAAAAAAAGAAAAAGAAGAAAGAAAGGAAAAGTATATGTATGGGGATTAGTAATGTAGCTCAGCGGTAGAGTATTTGTACAACATACACAAAGCCATTGGTTCAATCCTTGTCTGAATTACTGGGAAAAAAGTACATTTACACAGTAAAATAACTTTAAGTCACCAGATGTTTTGAATACTTTTTCTGTAAGATAAAATATAAAAGAATAAAAAAATTAATTCTTGGGGCTGGGAAAGTGGCTCAGTGGTAGCATGCTTGACTTGCATGCATGAGGCTCTGGGTTCAATTCCTCAGCACCACATAAGCAGAAAAAGCCGGAAGTGGGGCTGACACTCAAGTGGTAAAGTGCTAGCCTTCAGCTGAAGAGCTGAGGGACAGCTCCCAGGCCCAGAGTTCAAGCCCCATGACCAACCAAAAAAAAAAAATTAATTCTTTTAATAGACATACTGACTCAGACACTCTAATAATTCAACTGTAAGGATCATAATTGAACAGAAACTGTTAAAAACTAATTTTGTGTATGTTAAAAAAGATGCATAAGCTAGGAGCTGGTGTCCTATGCTTGTAAACCTAGTTACTTACGAGGCTGAGATCTGAAGAATCACAGTTTAAGACAAGCCCAGGCAGTTTGTGAATCTCTATTACCAAAGTAGCTAGCAAAGAACAGATTGGAGATATAATTCAAGTGGTAGAGCACTAACAGAGCAAGCAAGCTAGCTAGAATCAGGTACTGAGTTCAACTCCTCCCAAATATATAACAGTATGAATTTGCTATATTATATTAATATCTCTTAAGATAGACCAAATAATTGTAATTAATTTCATTCTCAATTTACTGTATTAAGATATGTGTGTTAATGCTCTATTTCTATTAAGGTATGGCAGTCAGTAACCATTGGGCTATGGATTGGATATTTCAAATTAGTCTGCTGAATAATTTATAAATATCAAGCAATTACTCTTAATCTTTTTTACATTCCTTTTTGAGAGCATTAACCAAAACTAATGGAAATTTATGCAAAAGGGCTATAGTTGTACCAAATTTATGCCAGATCATCACACTATAGCAAAAGCTTTTTCAATTTAAATAATAAGGTGTACATTAGCAATAGAAATAAAAGAAAATCATATTACTTGATTTGCACTTAAAATTGCTATATATTAAATTATTTATTTATTTAATTTTTATTATGCCTGTCCTGGGTCTTGAACTCAGGGTCTACTTACTGTCCCTGAGTATTTGTGCTCAAGGTTAGTGCTCTATCTCGTGGGTCAAAGCTCTACTTGTGTGTTTTTTTTTTGTTGTTGTTGTTGTTTTAGGTGGTCATTTGGAGATGTTAGTCTCTGAACTTTTCTGCTTATGATGACTTTGAGATTGGATCTCAAATCTCAGCTCCCGTAGCTAGGATAATAGTTGTGACCTACCAATGCTGGGCTCAAAAATATGTATTTTAAATAACAAATTTTAGTTAGAAATAATATTAGTATTTCATATTAAACAAGCTGTAGAATGCATCCTTCATGTACCTGTTTAAAAATAAATGACAAGGAAATACTAACATGGTAACCACACAGCAACCTAGATACTGTTTTCATTTGTTGTTTTCTTACTAACATGATTTCTTGCTAGTGGCCACAGTATAAAGTTGTGGACTTTCTGAGTGACATTTGTATACCAAAAAAGTGACAATATAAAAGAATAGAACTATAATCTTTAAAAATGTAAATGAATGTCAAAGTTGAGAATTTACACAGAAACAGAGGAAATTTCCAGTAATATTTTTTCTCTATAATTTTCTTATTTTCATGCATTTTTATATTATCTGCATAGGCAAATATATAAAAATCATCATTTTGAAACTACAGCAAGTTGATTCTACTTACCACTGCAATAGCACAAAATATTTGTGTTTTTAGCTTTATCATTTCCATTAAAGTTACAACAAATGAAAATCATACTGGAACCCCAATTTGTTTTCACAATAATCTTTCAATCTCAGAGAAAGTGAAGTTTCAGATTATAGACTTTTCTTAAATTGTCATTATTTTTT
The DNA here is from genome assembly GCF_019054845.1 of Dipodomys spectabilis. Taxonomy (NCBI): domain Eukaryota; kingdom Metazoa; phylum Chordata; class Mammalia; order Rodentia; family Heteromyidae; genus Dipodomys; species Dipodomys spectabilis. The sequence goes on from NW_024870740.1 coordinate 1,303,148, forward strand.
TTTTTAAAGAGGAGTAGATAGAAAGCTTGGGAAAGCTCTGAGAGGTGAGTGGCCACTAGAACTGCTATCATTGCTTTATATGTCAGTCTGGGTTAACAAAATCAGAATTAAATGATTTTTTTATGCTAGTAGCATGGGAAACCAAAAGTGAGGATCTGGATAGCTATGGTTTCATGACTGTGAATAAGTTCATTGCTTTCTTTGATACACTACATATTTGCTAAGGAGATTTTATCATATATTCTGAGAATTGTTCTTCTGGAGCCGACCTGATTTCTTGTGTAAATACAAACATTTTGAACAATCATTTAGCCACATTAATGGTAGTTTCTTTTGCTTTCTTTAAATCTAGATTATCCATCATCTGAAAACTACATGAATTTCTGGGCTCATTGATAATCCATAGTTTCTAACTTTTACATTTCAAAAGGAGTAGAAAATGCTCTAGATAAGACCCTGAAAATAAAAATGTCAAGAATGTATAAAACTATTATTAATTTGTTACTAATTTTTGGAAAAAATTATATTAAGTGAAGTAAGCCAGACCCAAAGAAACATAGGTCCCATGGTTTCCCTTATTTGCAATAACTAGTATATGTCTGAGACGGATAAGTTGATGTTAGGTGAAATGAACCCCAAGATAAGTATTCAATTTTTTTTTCTTGCGATTGTTTCTAACATATTTATAAGATGATTTCTATGTTGCTTTGTATGTCCCTTCCCCTCACGGTATAACCCCTGCTTTCATTGTATTTGATGTTGGTATAATTTGTGGAGGGGAAGGGCAAAAACAAACTGTTTAAATAGGGATATAGGTGGACCCACTGAAACAATGAGATGTACAAGTCGTTATGTTGAAAATGAACTTTACAACTTTGGTGGGGGCGGGGCAGAGGGGAGGGGGGGGCGCGGGGATGGGAAGGGATGGGAAGAAGAAACAAAGGAGGAGGCAACAATGCTTGATAAGAAATGTATTCATTACCTTGTCCATGTAATTGTAACCCCTCTGTACGGGTATTTTCACATTAAAAAACTAAAAAATTATTCTGAAAGTTTCTGTTTAGAAAACTACTGTATTAATGTAAGCCGTAAAACTACTTTGAAACACACTTAATTGATTTAACTTTAAAAAAGCTTATATCTCACATAAAATAAACTGAATCTGCGGTCCTCTTGTATCTGTATTTATTACACTGAAAATGCACCAGAAATTGATCACTCTGAACCAAGTGCTGATCATGTCCAAATATGACATATACTCAGTGAAAATTTAGTGAATTGACATAATTCTGGTTGAGCCATGTAACATTGGCATTTCACAAACAAGCTTTTCTTGTTAATAGAACAGCTTGACAATTCTCAGAAACCCAGACTACTTGAGAGAAAATTCAATAAGTAAGTTAAGAATATCAAATGGTAACCAGGCCTTGGGGAAGCTATAGAATTGAAATACAACTTTTTTTTTCTTCTTTTGACAGTTTGTAGTATAGGTCTGCTGGTCTGTTTCAAAACCTGTCAAAAATATGATAACTGGGCCTAGAAGTTTAGTTTGATTCTTAAACCAAATAATCGGACAACCTGTCTGGAATTACTGCTTTGGGCTATTTAGAGCAAGAAAATAAGTCTGAGTTTTGAAAGAGCAAAAAATATTAAAATCATCACATTGTTGCTATGTCCTGGCAGATGCCCGTGGTAAGGTTCACAGCATAAGCATCGATTCAGGGAAACAAGATAATGACGGTGTCTTCCCTGACGTCTATAGAACTGGACGGCAAACACATCCCCAAAGAAGCGCTGTTTAACAGTTATGTCATCCAAAACGATGGGGGGAACATCAGCCTCCATTTGTTTCAATGGTGAATCGACTTTCACTTCCTCAACATCAATACATCACTGCTCCACATTTATTACAGTGGATATTACAGTCAGACTAAGGAAATGAACACTATCGTCTCATTGTTTCTGAGTTGTACTAGTCTATGGCTAGAAATCTATGAAGGAAAAGGGGAAACCGAAAAAAATATATAGATAATTTACACTTTGAATTGTAGACTACATGGATACATTCAACAGCATAATTTATAATAATCTAAACCATCCAGTTGTTAGTCTTTATGGTTGGATCAAATTGATGAAGTTGTATAAGGGATTTGAAATGGTCAACCCATTGTTGGTCTAGTCTAAAATTTACATCAATTATTTTAATTGGTGAAACAATTTAGCAAGGAATTCACTTGCCTCCTATATATTGTGATAATAACAGCCATTTTCATGACTATTAATCTGGGAGAAATATGACAAAGTAAGCAAATTGTGGCAAATCTTAGCTGAAGGCATTGGCATACAAAAATAAAGCCAGAGAAAAGTAGTATTGAGCTGGGCGCTAGTGGCTCATGCCTGTAATCCTAGCTAGTTAGGAGGCTGAGATCTGAGGATTATGATTGGAAGTCAGCTCCAGGCAGGAAAGCCTTTATCTCCAGAAAACTGGAAGTGGTTCTGTGGCTCAAAGTGGTAGAGCACTATTCTTGAGCGAAAAAGCTCGGGGACAGCCAGACAGCACCCAACAGTTAGGCCCCGAGTTCAAGCCCCAGGACTGATTAAAAAAAAAAGACAAAAAAAGTAGTAAAAGTAGTACTGATAATGAGTTTAGGATGAAACTAACGGTGGAGGCCTATTGAAAGAAAAACAAAGCCAGAGCAGGTGTATGTGGCAGGTGTGGGGTGTGTGTGTGTGTGTGTGTGTGTGTGTGTGTGTGTGTGTGTGTGTGTGTGTGTGTGTGTGTGTGTGTGTGTGTGTGTGTGTGTGTGTGTATAAAACCCTCCAATGGATGTGATAAGCTGTTTTGTTGAGGATTGAGACACTTCTGTCTCCCCTCAGTCTCCATTTTCTAAACAGTTGTTTCTTATATTTAACAAGTAAAAGATTTTTAAAATATATGTTCTTGTAAAAAAAAAGTCTCAAAATTCATAGAACTGACATTAAAGCTGAAAAAATTCAAGAGAAACACCAGCATGGAAGCTTCTCAATATTCTCTTAGCAATTAACCACAACCCAGAATATTAGTGGGTGAAGGATCATGTCCATGCAAGTTCCATAATTCAAGTGAATTTGGATTCCTCAGTGAACTCTGACATTTTAAAAGCTCTTCTGAGGAAACTAGTTTTCTGATAAATAATATATGCAGGTATGATGCTGGGAGTTTGGACATGAATTCCTTCAGACATATAGTGTGATCAGTAGCTCTTTCTTTTCCTTTCCTCTCCTTGTAGATTCCAACATCTTTTCTATCAGAAGCAACAAACTCTAGCTGACCATATTTGTCTGAAGTGATATCAGTGCTATTGTGTCTTAGTTGATCTCTGATTGCATACTTGGAAGAGAGTAAAAGAACATGTCTCTAGAAAATTGAACTCCAAACCAACAACCAGTAAAAATGTGTATCCAAGATTTTCCTCCGCTTTGTATTATTACTTTGGTCTTTTACTATTGGACAAACATTCCCTAAATATACCACCACTGTGGTTCTGTAAAAATAAGTATTTTTGTTTTAAAAAGAAGTGATGTTTGCATCTATTCATCTGAGAGAATGTTGGCTGCTGTTCAGTTCTTCATGTGACTACTTCTGATTTTTGTCTAGATAATGATGGAGATAATCAATTTAGTCTAGAGAGTAAATTATATCTTTTCTGAATACTATAAAAGATTCAACTTAGTTCATGGGATTATAGTGTTAAGTATTTTCTATTTTTATTATTACCTTTAAGTAGTTGTACAAAGGGGTTTTAATTCAACATGTCAGTTTATGAGTATAATGCATCTCCCTCAATGTTATCTCCTTCATCATTTATAGTTAGATATTTAAAATTTAGATCCTCAAGTAATAATTGAACTATTTTTTAAGAGTCACCATAACCTCTAGGGGAAAAGTTCAGGGGACACAAACTGTAGCTGTAAGAGATTTAAAACAAAATAAAGAGGTTTTGCCAGAACACATGCATGGTCACATCTGGTTCAAATGGCAAGCAGGACTATGAAGTCCTGACATTGCTAAAATACCTTGAAGAGAGTTTGCCCAGAGCCCTTGTCCTTAGTCCCCTCAGATGGCACACTGGGAATTTTTAAGCCTCTTAGATGTAGTGAGGAGTAGCAGAAATAGAGTTCTGAAAACACTCTATAAATAATATTTTAATGGTTACATGACAGTTATTGTTGTTGTTGTTTTGTTATTACTATTATTTTTGTTCTAGTGCTTCCTTGCTTGGCTCCCCCCCCCCCCCCCCCCCCCCAGCTTGGTGCTTTGTTTTTTGCTGGTTAATTGAAGACAAGAATCTATGATTTGTCTTTCCTGGACTGGCTTCAAACCTAGACCCTTAAATCTCACTTTTCTTTTTCTTTTGTTTTCTTGTGGTGGTTCTGGGCCTAGAACTCAGGGCCTGGGTTTTCCTGAGCTTTTGTGCTCCAGGCTAGTGCTCTACTTAAGCCACAGATCCATTTTCTACTTCTTTTGGTAGTTAATTGGAGGTAAGAGTCTTAAGGACTTTCATGTCTGGGTTGGCATGAGCTACTCAGCTTCCTGAGTAGCTAAGATTATAGACATGAGCTATCGAGCCCAGCTAGATCTGTTTTCTGAGAATATAAGATTGCAGGCATGAGGCATCATCATTCAGCCACAAGTGCCTTACTTAAATAATTATCTTTAAGCACTTGTAAATATAGAACATAATCTTTCAGAAATTTATTGTTGACAGGCGGAGAAGACAGATACCTGGAGAGAGTGCAGAGCTAGAATAACATGTATATAAAAATTAGCCCAGCATTAGACCACAGAATTCTCTGCAGCCACATGGCCTAAAGGTTTTGTCAACATTTTATGAGAAAGATTTAGCAGTTAACATCAGAGCAAGAGATGAATTCCATAGGTCTAGACATGTTGTATAGATGCATATTTTTCTCTATGCTCCTATTAACATCTATTGAAAAAGCTGTATATTGGGTTTAAATTTCCACCATAATAAGATGTCTTTTGGGGACAGGGGGGATCATGGGGCTTGAATTCAGGGTCTGGGTGCTGTCTCTGAGCTTGTTTGCTCAAGGTTAACACTCTACCACTTTGAGCCACAGCTCCACTTCAGGTTTTCAGATCATTAATCAGAGATAAGAGACTCATGGAATTTTCTGCCTGGGCTAGCTTTGAATCACGAATCTCTCAGCCTCCTGAGTAGCTAGCATGATATGATGATGCTTTTTTGGTAATTTATAAAATTTTAAAAAAGGAGTAGGCTTCAACTTATACAGGTACAGAGACAAGAGTGCTAAATATATTTAGCTATAATATTGGAAGTTAATGTGGTATTAATATTTGCATGATGTTATGATTAACTTATTTCAAAATATTTTTCATTTTTTTATGAGAATATATATTTAAACTGGAATCTTAAAAGAAGTTTCTGTTTATTTCAAGAAACATCTATCTGTTTCACTCTAAAGTATATGGTCCTTGGTCTAGAAAACCACACAAGAGCTAAAGGCTTTGCTATTCTGAAATATGGGTGCTTTGTTCTCATAGTTCTAGAAAAGGAATTGATGGAAGTGATTTTGGTATAGTTTCTAAAATCCTTGTTAATCTTTCCTTTTCTACCCTGTTCCAGGCTCTTGCTTTTGAATCTTGATGTCAGTTAAATTTGTATTTGACAAATTGTACCCATAAATTTGTACTTGCCAAAATCAGAGATGACACTTTATTTGTAACAACAATAAGGTGTTATATTTGTTCAAGGAGTGTTACCACAAATTAAAAGAAAACATGATCATTACGTAAGTAGATAAGTATACTCGGCTGACTGATAAAAGTAAAACCTTCTTAAGATTGAATTGCTTCTACAATTATCGCAACCCTTTTGGGCTTTTCTTTTTAAAACTTATTTTTATGTAATTGTAGAAATGAGGTTCCCTGTAGCAAAGCAGTTTATGAACTCTTATACCAACATGAAGTCACTCTGGTACTTTTTGGATATTTGTTTCATTTTACTTCAATCAAAAACTCTCCAACAATGAGTTAGAAAATTCAGGAAAAATCTATCCTCATTAACTGTCTACTCTATTTTCTTATCTTTATTTTACTTACTCTGGATTTTCTCAGCACACATATCTGCATGTGCCTACCTATGAATAGACAGTCACACGCACACACCATCATTAACATACTCACACTCCTACCATATACACCCCACAGGGTAAGTGATTCAACATTTAACAGCATCTATTTCCTTCTTGTCTCAATCTTATTCAGCAGAACCATATCCTTTTCTAGGTCTTACCTTAGCCAGTGTCTTACAGCTGTTTTTCCTTTGAGTTGATGATTCTTTAACATGCTGATGTACCCGTCCTGACTTCTGAAATTATATAATTGTTTTCCTCATCGTTTTATCCCTCTTTGTAAATTGGCAGGCTTCCTGACTACATCATTTGCCTTTAGTATTTGGTGTTTGCTTCTTTGGCCTCCCCTGATCCTCTGAGTCACAGCACTCCAAAACAGCCACTCCTCCTTTCAGACCTTTGGCTGCACTCTGCCTCCCACACCTTGACTTGAATCACATTTATACTGTCTGCTTAAAATATTTTCATAGCAACTTACTGGGATCTTTGGGTGAGTTTATTTGGAGATGTCAGAAGAACTCGTTTTTTTATTTAACCTCTCTATTCCTTCCTGCTAGTCTCTGTGACTTTAACACTGTGGCTAGTGAGGATTATTGTTCGTGCCATGAACAATATTTTCCCTATTTTGATATTCCAGTGAGTATTCTCAACCACCCATCATCATAGATGAACTGGGATGTCTCCTCCCCTTTATACAACCTCACTTCTCTAGTTGTAAATTTTTTATATTTCTCAAAGTTTTCCATCTCTTACACAAATATATCAGTCATTTGTGATTTATTAAAAATTAATAACAAATAGATTTAGAAATTCTGTTTCTTAATTATATTCTTTAATCTTCTATATAATTTGTTATATGTTTTCTTGTAGTATTCCATACTTTCCCTAATACCCTAAGTAGAATATTTATTTTTATTAAGTAGCTGTATAAAGAAGGTGTCATTGAACACAGCACTTCATGATTACAATGCATCTTGGTCAGTTTCACCCCGTTCAAAATTCTCACCTCCCTTTGGCCTACCCCTTCCCTTATTTTTTTTAATTTTGTGGTATATGCCTAATGAATTCTTGACTGCATTCTCACCCTACTCCCCTTCAAACTACCCTTCTCCCCTTTGGTCCTATCCCTGCTTAAAAGTATCTATTTCCTGGTACTTATTTTAGTCTTTCTAAAAAATATACATTATTTGACTCTATTATACTTCAGTTTTAATTCACTTATAACCACTTGCATACCACCCAACATGTTTACATATTGGTTTATATGCACATTCTATAATGTGTAACCTTTCTTTCTCTGAGTCTGGCTTACTTCACTTAATACACTGTTTTCTTAGTCTTCCTATTTCCTTACAAATGTTACAATATTGTTTTTCATAATAAATGAGTAAAGTTCATTATATATATGTGTGTGTATGTATATATGTGTGCATATATATGTGTATATATATGTATATATATTACATTTTCTTGACCATTGAGGGATATTTGGGCTGATTCTATATCTTGGCTATGGTTAATAATAGTGCTGTAATGAACATGATTGTGCTGGCGGCTTTACTCTAGCTTTGTTTGTGTTCTATTGTGGCATTTCTAGGTCATAGGGTAGTTCTATGTTTAGTTCTTTTGAGAAAATGTCATACTCCTTTCCAGAGTGGTTGAAAAAGCTTATGTCTCCACTAACAGTATATTATCATTCTCTTTTGGTTGTGTCCTTGCCAGCATTTTTGTTTTCTTGATAATGGCCATTCTAACTGGGGTGAGGTGGAATCTCAGTGTTTTGATTTCTACTTCCTTTATGGCCAGAGATGTTGAGCTTTTCTTCATAGGTGTATTGGGCATGTGTGTGTGTGTGTGTGTGTGTGTGTGTGTGTTGGTCCTGGGTCTTGAATTCAGGGCCTCTGAGCTTCTTTTGCTAAGGACTAGCACTCTACCACCTGAGCCACAGCAGTCATTTCCAGCTTTTCCTGAATAGTTTGTTGGAGCTAAGAGTCTTACAGCCTCTTCTGTCTGGGCTGGCTAGGAACTGTGACCCTCAGGTCTCAACACCCTGAGTAGCTAGGATTACAAATGTGAACTACCAGCACCACGCATTATTGGCCATTTTTACTTCATCTGATTAGGCTTTATTTGCTCATTTATTAATTGGATTGTTGTTTCTTTGAGAATTTAATTTTTGAGGGTTTAATTTTTTGAGCCTTAAATACATTCTGGATATTAGCTTCTGATATTAGAGATAGAAAACTCCCATTCTGTGGGCTTTCTATTTAGCTTGTTACCTATGTCCTTTGCTCTGCAGAAACTTCTAAGTTTGATATATGAGGATCTAGTTTCAGTTTTCTGCACCTGAATACCTAGTTTTGTCAGCACTATTTGTTGAAGAGACCGTCTTTTTTCCTGCCTATGTTTTTGGCTCCTTTATCGAATGTTAGATGAATGTAAGTCTGGGTTTGTTTCTAGGTCTTCTGTTCCATAGGGCCTCAGGTCTATTTTTGTCCCAGTATCAACCTGTTTTAATTAGTATGGCTTTGTAGGATGTTTAGAATATTAATTTTTAATCTTTTTAAAATAAATATAAACATTTAATAATTTATTCAATAACATTGAATAATTGAAAATATCTAATAATAAATTATTTAAAAATTATTTTCAATGATTTGTTTTAAATAGAAAATACTTATATTTTCTATTTTAAACAACTTCATTATAATATAAATATTTCAATCTATAAATTTTTCATCTTAGCCATTCACAGACACAGATAAAATATGTTATATTGGGCTGGGAAGGTGGCTCAGTGGTAAAGTTCTTGTCTTGCAGGCATGAGGCTCTTGGTTCAATTCCTCAGCACCTCATAAGTAGACAAAGCTGGAAGTGGAACTGTAGCTCAAATGGTAGAATGCTAGCCTTGAGCTGAAGAGCTGAGGGACAGCACCCAGGCCTAGAGTTCAAGCCCCACAACCAAAATAATAAAAATAATGTTATATTTTACTCATGTTATATATATATATATATGTATATATATATATATAAAATTACTCATGCTATGTTATATTTTACTTACAAAATAATGTATTCAGAATTCTATTTATTTTTTATTGTGAAAATAAGAATTTTATATATTTATATATCCATATATGGATTTAGTAAGGATGTGTATAATTGCTTATTTATATAAATACACACAGTTGCAGATATATCTGTTAGAACCAATTCTAAATTTATTAGTGAATTTTATCATTAAAATTTACATGTAGTTCTTTATTTATTTTCTGTTTACTGTTTTAGACAATGTTTCTGAATGTGTAGAATTTCATAATTAGGTATTCTTTCTGAGATTCTTAATTAAGCATATATTTTGTGTTTTTAAAAAATTTCTGTTGTTAATAATACCTTGACTTTTAGGTTCATTTATTCTGGTGCCAGATAGTATACCAGTTAATCTTTATTTCTTCCTTTTCCCCCAGTGTATGTTTTCATTAATGTGTGTGTGTGTGTGTGTGTGTGTGTGTGTGTGCTATGTATTGAAAATATTGTTAAACTTTATATTTTTTTCTGTTTATCTAAATGTGGGAATAGCAACTGTCTATTTATGAGTTATACCCCTTAAGGAAGAGTATTATATAAATGTGATGTTTAAAATATTTAGATTCTTTTATTGGTTGTTTTTATATTTAAAATTTTATCCTATTTATTGAATTATAAAATGAGCTTCTCAATTGTCTTGAACAATACAAAGCTACATCACATCACTGTTGAAGTCCAAACAACTCCCCATGAAAATTAATCGTTCATTTATTGTTCTTTAGTACATAGTTCTCTGTTTTCTTACCCCTGCTATAACCATTATTGTTATCCCTGTTTGTGTGGTCAATATTTGGAATTACTAATATGCTTTCCTGGGACTTTAATTTCTTTCTTAATCAAATTCATGCTTAATATTCTTTCAGTGTCAGGAAAAGCAGATTCTTCTACACTGTCTGAAAAGGACAGTCTGTGTATTTATCTGTGCCTTGGTATATGTGTGTGTGCCTGCATGTGTGCACAGTGCACTTGTGTGCATGTATTTGTGTATACATGTGTGCATACATATGTGTATACATATATGCATGTGTGCATGCCGCTGCACATGTCCTAACCTTTTCCTATTTTCCCACAGACCCCGAGGCTCTGAATTTCTCCTTTTAGTTGTTTTCCTTGGATATTTGTTAATTTATACAATTTCTATTGATTGATGCTCATATTTGCCGACTCTTTTGCTCTTTTCTCTCCATTCTGCTATTCAGTTCATGTATGCAGTTCAAAATTTTTCTCTGTTATGCTTTCTAGTTTCAGCATTTCCCTTTTTGCTCTTATATTAGTTCCTCCACCATAACAGAACACCACAAATTGGGTAGCTCAAAATAACAGAAATGTATTCTGTTACAATTGTGGACTTTGGAGATCTGAACTCAGGGTTGGGCAGGGTTCTTGGAGCCTGTGCTCCAAGAAAGAATGCTTCCTCTTATCCTCTAGCCACTAGTGACCGCAGGCTATGCTTGGATGTGGACGCTTCACCACTGTCTCTAATCCATCTTGTAGAGTTTCTTCTGTACTTTTGCTTTTCCTTTTATCAGAACACCAGGGACACACTCATGGTTCAATCTAATGTAATATTACCTCATTTTACCTGTTTGCCAAAATTGTATTTCACATTCACAAATACTTCAGGATAGCATTTCATTATATAATTTATTAATAAAATATTTTTTATCTGATCTATTTCTTCCAAGAATTTGCTGTCCTTTCTTTGATTACAAAGATACTTTGTTTCCTTATTGAGTTGTAATCGCTATGCTAAAATTTTTGTCTCATACAACAGCTAATGTCACATAAGGGTTACTGTGTTGAGTGCCTATTCCCTCAAGAATCAATCACAGTTTCTGAGTACCTGACAAACGGAGCAATTCTTACTTATTTATTTATTTATTTTTAGACAAACTCAGCAAAATGGAATTCCTGTTTATTGTTGGACAACATTGTTTCACAAATACATCAAACAGACCAATAAATGCACACATAAATAAACAGCAACTTCATAGAAAAATAAAGAAAAAAAAGAAACCTTTTTAACCTTTGGCTTTTTTAGTCTACATTATTTGTAGACTCTCTGTGTTATACTCTTGGTGTAGTATGTAATTAACACATTAGACTCATATTGCTGGGCATGGCTGGTGAGTTCTAAGTTCAGCTTGAAATCTTGCTCTCCCAGTGGACTATTTGTGGGCTGTTTTAAGTTGGCTGTAGTGGCCCACCAGGATTTGAACAGTTTATGCATAGAACTGAGAATCCTCCTTTCGGGATCTCCTTTGGCTAATCCTTTTTCCTCAGCCCTGCCTCCTCATTTTTGGCTTCTTGGGCTCTTTTCCCTCCATCTCTTTCCCTCCCTCTCTTCTCTCTCTCCCTCCCTTTTCTCTCTCTCTCCCTTCTTTGTCTCTCTCCCTTTTTTCTCTCCCTTCTCTCTCTGTCTCTCTGTCTCTTCCACCCTCCCTCCACTGACCTCATTCTACATATTTAGTTTGTTTTTAACTTGGCCTTGGTACCCTATAGTTATTTGAAAATGTCTTCAGTTTTCACCTCTAATGCATTCTGGATATATTTGTTGAATCAATTTTTGGATTTTTAAATTATTTATTTAAATTATAGTCAAATTGAGTTTCTTTAATATGGTTGGTAAGCAAAATTTATCTTCTAAACATATGAGCGTCCTCAGTTATTTTGTCAATTTTCAATAAAATATCACTCAACTCATTTTGGGTGAACTGGAATACTTTAAAGGCAAGTGTAGGAACTCAAACTCAATTTTGTGTTGAAATGATTTCACTTCCTTTATATGTTTTATAAACTATATTCTTAACCTTTCTTATTTGCCTAATGATATTATAGTATTTGAGAGTAGAATTATTTTTTAATGATCATTTATGTTTGCTGTCAGAAAACAAACACATGCATTTAGAAATGTTGTAAGTAACAAAATTAATGAGGAAAATAATAATGCTTTTAAGAAGAGTAATAATAGATTCAAGATATTTTGCTTTATTTCATTCATTATGTCATCTTTGGGGAAAATTATTTTTTACATTTTTTTCTGAGAGTATTTACAAATTTTCCATGACTCTCTTCTTGATTTTGTATACTCAGACTCACAGTTCGCGTGTGTATATTTTATATAGTATATTAAGTATACACTTAGTATATATTTCTTAAATATCACACTAATGCAGTGCAAAATAGCACTACTTATTTTGTAAGCTGCTTTCAAAAATCATTATCTTACTAACTATACTGTGTGCAAAAGTTTGTGTTGATTTTAAGTAATGTCTTCCACAAATGTTACTCCCGTGTCCCCATGTAAAAACCCAAGTATCATCTCTAGTCTTCTGCATCTACCTACTAAGTCATGTTCAAAATGACATTCAGCATTCCTCATAGAACATGGATATACTTTTGAATCCAGAAAAAAAAATCATAATGAAAAGCTGACAGTTTAGGAGTTAAGCCTAGCTTTCATTAATTTCTTTCCATTAAGTTAGCTCAATGCTTCAAATACATACTGAGAATGCAGTATATCTATCCCAATTGTTTCATTATTTTCCTCTCAGCTCCTCCAAATTTACAATGTACTCACAAGGTCTTTCTTCCTTCTTTGCAGGACCTCAATGCTTTCTATACTACTTTACTACATTGGTGGTACTCAAGTTTCTTCATAGGGCCTCATTGCAAGTTAACAAGGGTGTTTGATATTTGGTGTGGAAGAGAATGGAATCTGGAATCAGGAACACCACATCCACTTTTTTATTCACTCTTCTTATCTCTTTAAAAATCTTATATTTAGGAATTCATTTACTGGTTCGAAAGGGCCAAGCAAGGACTTAATAATTTCGAATGTTGTTTTTTCTGCTTTCAATAGCAAGTGATGGAGACAAGTACTGATAACATTTGAGATCAGCGCTGAAAAGCGTGAGGGACAGATTGTCACCAGCTACTGCCAGTGAAAAGTCGAGTGCAGACCTGAGTCAGACGAAGGGTTGTCAGGGCTCATCGTTCAGACTGTTGAAGTTTTCACTTCCCTGGCTGCCCAAATTCTCTTTCCTTATTGCCTAGAAATTATGCAAATTATTTTCTCCACATGTTTGAGTTGTAAGGATGATTGTTCTTCACATAAATTTTTAAACTTGTCCAAGCAGTGTAAACAGCAGAAAGGTGAAGAGTGGGAATGTCATTTGTCACAGAGGATCAGGGTGACGAGATGTCTAACACAGATTCACAGACACACAGCTGGGAAAGTATTCCTTCATATTCATGCCCTTAATAATTCTGCATTTACCATTTAACAGCAGCAAGCAGAACTACTCTTTCTGTGGAATTGTGGGTCAACTCAAGGTAAAACATTATTCTATAAAACATGGTTCAGGAATAACCTAATTAGGTCTTATAACCACATTTCTAAGGGCTACTGTTCTGTTATTATGTGTAAAATATAGGAACCTGTCCCAATAAAGGGACAATGAGGAAAACAGATATGAAATCTATAGGAGTAAGCTAACAATTTCCCAGACAACAGAGTTATATATTTTGCATTATTGTTCTGAAGGCCTATAGGCCTTCTTACTTGGGACTGTCTCTCTTTCTTTCTTTCTCTCTCTCTCCCTCCCTCCCTAGCTGAGCTCCAGATTTAATTTTATCGGTATGAGAAATATGAAGCTAGGGAATTTAATAATTGTTTCACTAGGTAAGGGATGAAGTAAATTCCACTGACTTTCGTTTGATTACAATCTTCCCTGCTGGTTTAATTAAAAACATCCGTGTGAGGAAGAAGAAACATGTCAGAGGATCTAATTGTTTTATTGTATTGGATGTAGAGTAGGAACAATGAAGCTGAGAGGTTTATAGTTGTAAAACTTAAATGTTTCATGTAAATCTCAAATGCAGACACAGGTCAGCTATAGACAAATGTCAGCAGACTAGATTCAAAATGCACTTCAGGCAGAGAAGATGACATTTATCAGTCTTCCATACTTCAGTAACTAAAACAATTTTAGGCTTGTCTAGACAGGCATGCATTATTTCTTAAATTTAAATCTTTACTAGAAAGACAACAGCACTGAATCTGTATTTTGTTTCACAAGAAATAGAAAGAGCAGTCTAAGAAAAATCTCAGAAACATTTTCAGGGGTATATTTATGAAGAAAAGAATTTCACTGGTGTTATTACATATTGGTAACAACTCTGAGGCCAGATTAGCTTTCTTAGTTACTATGAGACAGGCCTGAAGGTTTATATAAATGCTGGTATAAAGGATGAGATTTTCTGATTGTTGGGTAATTTTCCAATCATGATATTTAAAAATATTGTTTTTTATTGACAATTCTTTTACTCATTCTATTTTCTTTCTCAAAATAGTCAATAAGACAAAAAAATTCTTTAAAAGCTAATTTTGAGAATGGAAGAATTAGGTAGCAAAAATGAAATACATGAATCTGAAAATGTCAATGGATGCTTTTTTCAAATATAAGCCAGCAAAGGAATGTGAGAAATAAAAAATAAACAAGATACAGAGTTACACATTAATTTGAATCTTCCTAGAGAACATAAAATTGTATATAATTGTATAAAATTGAAATATATTTGATACCAATACAAAATACGATTTAGACAAGCTCATCTATAAATGACAACCATTATATCACAAAATTTCTAAATAGAGAGATTATAAAAATGTCATATTTTAGAAATCTGGGAAATAAAACAGAAACAAAAGAATAATAAAAACCAACAAATTAGCAAAAGCGTGAGTAAAACAAACCAATATAGCTGTTTTAGTATTTAATATTTTATTATTTATTTTCTGCTATCATTGTATTTTACTGTTTGCATACAAATATAATTTTCATTGACCATAGATTTTCTTGCTATTGAATAATTATTTGTTTTGGTATACCTTTCTAGATGTCTAGTCCATGAAATATAAGTCTTTATCTCTGTCTACCATGAGGAATCTAATAGATTCAGTTGCTTTTCTTATTTAAACTCATTTAAATTTTTTTCTTTTTTGTTTTCACTTTAAACTTAAATTATACTATTTAAGGTCATTCTCAGTTGAGTCTAGCAATTTTTTTAAAAAGACTATCAATGATTCTGACTTTCTAGCGTGATTTATTTTAAATACATTTTTACGTTGAGAAATCATGGTATTTTAATGCCATCTATTCTTTGCCTTTCTGAGAAGTACATTTTTCACCCTTCCCCCCCCAGCACAGACCCACATATACATCTTTGTGATGAACATTATTGTACTAAATATATTACATGGTACAGATTACTTCAGTCCACTGCTTCTAGATCTTATAGCCGTAAATCACAGCTTTTAAATATTTATAACATTCCTGTGAACACTTAAAGGGAGAAAGCCAAAATAAAATTTTTCATTTGCTCCTAGAGTAAAAATGCCTATGCTAGTTAAAAAATACTGCCATTTTCTTGAAGAACTTAAATTACACTCTGAAACTTCTAACTAAAGCCTTTGTATGAAATAGGTTTGTCTGAGTGTCCAAATTCTACCTTCAGTGGTATCAAAGTAAGTTAATAATAGGGAGGCTTTAGTATAATCTAAGGATTTCTCTTCATCTTCTATTTTTTGCTGTATCTGGAATTCCCTTTGACCTCAGTGATAATAAAGATCATTGTTTAAACAAAAACTTGAAAGGCAGAATTTATCCAAATCGCCGCCAAACCAAATATAGCAATTACCAATTCATTTAATATCCATGTTATTCATCTAAGACAAATACCAGGCACAGTTTAAATGTGTAGATACAAAATGAGCTTTATTTCAGCTGCTCAGTGAAAACATGTTGACAACACAGAGGCAAGTGACTATTTTATAGTATTTAGAAATAGAAGAAGCTGGTGTTGGATAAAAAGTACTTACAAGGGCCTAGTATAATTTTGAAGACGTCATAAACAAATTTGAGTACATTTCCAAAAATTTTAGGGCAAGACTGCTTTGCTGCTGTGATTACTTTGTGGGAATTTCTCAAATTTCTTCTTTATACTTGCTCTGCCATCAGTATCCACTAGGTGGAGATATAATTATATATATTTTTTCTTAAATTGGGGTCAGTTTGAACATTTATGATGCTCTACGAAAGGTATATTCATTTTCACAATTTGAGCATATATATATTTTAATTTATGTTTAATACTCTGATATCAATCTGCTCTTTTGTGAACATTACATTTATGTCAATCTGAAATTCTATTTTGCTTTTGTGTTATACCATCTAAAAATGTAGACAATGGATTGTATTGGTTTCATTTTTATAATTTCCTTCCATATTTGGTAGCATGCAATTGACTGAGCATTCTCAATTCCAGGTATAGTTAACTCTAATCCCCAGCATTATGTAGAGATGCTTTCAGACTAAGTTGTTGGCAGGGATTTAATTGGAGGAGTTAGAGGAGAAGATGTAGAAGATTTTCCTTTACTTCCCCCCTCCCCTCCTCCCCCCCCCCCAGAAGATGTAGAAGATTTTCCTTTACTTCCCCCCCCCCCCCCCCCCCCCCCCGCAAGCCAGGTAAGAATGAAACACTCAGCTCCTGGTTGCTGGAAAGCTCAGGATATAAAAGCAAATGAAGTGGTTTCCAGTTGCTGAAAAATCCCTCTTCATAAAAATCTGCCTCTTCTTTCTTTCTTTCATCTTCCCTTCTTCCCTTCCTTCCTTCCTTCCTTCCTTCCTTCCTTCCTTCCTTCCTTCCTTCCTTCCATCCTTCCTTTCTTCCTTCCTTCCTTCTTTTTCTTTACTTTCTCCTAGGAGTCCATCTTCCTGTGTCTGTCTCAAATCTGTTGGTTGATTATCTATCTATCTATCTATCTATCTATCTATCTATCTATCTATCTATCTATCTATCTATCTATCTATCTATCTATCTATCTATCTATCTATCTATCTATCTATCTATCTATCTATCTATCTGTCTATCTGTCTGTCTGTCTGTCTATCTGTCTGTCTATCTGTCTGTTGTCTGTCTGTCTGTCTGTCTGTCTATAAATCTGTCTGACTGACTGTCTATTTATCTACATTCTACCTATTTTTATCTAAGAAAGATGCACATACATACGTATATACATTTTGTTAGGTATGCATATGTCACATGCATATATTATATCATACACAATGTAAGACTTGACAATGAAAAATCAAGAAATAAAAGGACTACCCAATTTTAAGAGGACTACATTCATTTCTTTCCGTGGTTACTTTTTTAATGGACCACTATTTGATAATTTGGTATTTCCAGAATTCTGAGCATCTTATTTCCTCTTGTCTCCTGGACAAAATGTCTCCTGTGACTCTAGTTTCCAATGCCATCCTGGAAAGCAAGGTTCTGAAGCTCTTCCAACAATGCAGAGCTGAAAGACACTCTTTTCTATGTAAGGGCATACTAGATTTAAAATAGTGACTTACTTCCTATCCCAAGTTTAGGAGGGGCTATGTTTCAAGCTAGTTGAATATGAAATTGTGAGTTAGTAAAACACAAAACACTCTGCCAACACCCTCTCAATCTTTCCAAGAAATATAGTCCTATATTCAAGCTTAAATAAAAATCTTTCTCATAGTGCTGTTTCGTAATTTTTGAGCCCAATTTAAGCAAGGTATATTTGTAAAGTACAGTGCATATACCAATGATATTTCTCAATATAAACAAAAACCAAAGAACCTCTGGATTTCTTTGCTCTGCTAAATTGTTCAGGACAAATTGATGGTATTTGGTCATATGTAAATAAATCCCATGTATTTGAGCTTTGAGAAAGCCTTCTCTTATTATTTGTGGTTGTCTGTGCCTATGGTCTTTGAATTCTATATAACCATGCTCACAGTAACTTTAGCCATGTTACAAGCAGACTTAAAAAATAACATCTAGTATATGGAAAGGAAATGTATTATGCTTGGTGAAACACAATCTTTTCCAATTTAGGTTTTTGACCAATTCATGCTGTTAAAATCAGTGATATAATTACCCTTAGATTCTAAAAGCTTTTTAAGCCTACAGAATATAAGGCAGGTTAAAGTTTCTCAAAATCTCCAATTGCTTCCAGTTGGTACCATTATTGTAATGGTAATAGTTAATGGGTTTAGACTTTTCATTTAGTTCTCATTGGAGTATCGTCAAATATTACATTCTGAAACAAAACAACATAAATCATAAAAGACATGCAAAGTCCACCTTCACTTTTGCCAACATAGATAACAGCAACCCTGCTGCTGTTTTAAATGGCTGATGCATGAATTGATCAGAAGCACTAATTTTTCTTTTTTATCCTTTTTCCTTAAATTTTGGACAGTCTTTTGAAGACATCTCAATTATCAAAGACAAAAAATAAAGAATATATCCAGACGATGCTTACAATTTTGATGTTCAGAAGTATCTTCTATGTGCTCCTGCTAACAACTGTTCTAATACTGGTGCCATAACAATTGTCATTGTTACTGGCAGAACACTGAAGTGGCTATGGTATTCTTTTTCCTCAGAAATGATAAATTCAAGAGAATGGTCTTATTTACATGTGAAGATGAAAATCATCATGAAGATGAAAAGCATCGTGTGTGTGTGTGTGTGTGTGTGTGTGTGTGTGTGTGTGTGTGTATCCCAGTCCCAGGGATTGAACTCAGGACTTAGGTACTGTCCCTCAGTTGTTTCACTCAAGGCTAGTGCTCTACAAGTTAAGCTACAAATCCACTTCCAGCTTTTTGGTGGTTAATTAGAGAGAAGTTTTTTCTGTCCTGGATGGTTTTGAACTGTAGTACTCAGATCTAAACCTCCTAAGTACTTAGAATTATAGGCATGAACCATCAGCATTTGGCTCTGAGTGATGTTTTTAAAGGATTTCTGGGCCTAGGATACCTATTATGAATACTCTATTCAAAACCATTTTGGAATGAGAGAATTCATATTCATAATTGTTAATTTTGAACTGAACTATGTGAATGAAAAGCATGACTAAATTTCTCACAAATGTGACTAGACAAATTATTAAACTGGTTCCTCCATCTTACTTGTAAATTTACACATATACACACACATATGTATGTTCCTCCATCTTGTAAAATTTAAACATATCCATACATTCATATATATGTATATATGAAATATGTATATATATATATGTATATTAGAACTTAGTGTTGAGTTTAATACAAGCAGTCCTTAGGAAAAATGTTTTGAACTCAAGTACAAATTAGTATCTATCTTTTTATGAATAAATGAAATCTTGTAATGTTCATGCATTGTGATTTTCGTTTCTCCCCATGGTGTCTGGGATTATTATATTAACATTTGTTTCTTTAAGAAAAACAATAGTTTTTTTTTGTTTTCTATTGGTCTTAAAAACTGGTCAAAAGACAACTGACGTCCTCCAAATTTTAAATCTCATTAATAAAATAAGGCTTAGACCAACGTGCAACTATATCATAATTTTTTACCATGTATTCTGTGGAGTTAAAGCCACTGCACAGACAAAATGAGAATTTATGTCTTTCTGATTAAGAGAGAAGTAACAGTGCTTTTATAATAATTGCCAAATATCTGAAGTAATGTTGAGCATACAAATATTTTTCACTTACTTTGTTTTATTTTGAACTTTACAACAGCTTCCTAAAGAAAGCATCATTAGTCCCAAATGAAAAAAAAAATAAGGCGACAGAGGCTTGGAGACTTAAATAACTTGCCAAGAGTCACTTAGCAGGAAATAGAGAAACTGTATCTGGGAGGCAGGTTTCCTATCTCCAGAGCTCTACTCCTAAATAGATCATTAGGACTTCAATGGACCTTCAAATTTTCTAGTCTAAATCGTTATTTATTCAATGAGAAAATGGAGGACAGAGAAGAAACAGACCTAGACAATGTGACTGAAAAGCAGATTTAAGATTGCAGCTTATTTTTGTAATTTGTAATCCATTGGTCCTTTTCTCATATATAGTAATATCCTATGACCAGTATCTAAATTGTTTTCTTTTCTGACAATTTATCAATGTCTGAAATTTAAAATGAAAGCATCTCAATATTATGAGAATTATTCTATGGTTAATGAAATCTTTTGATTCAGAGACAAGAAACTGATTTTCTTAGACACCCTAAGAAGGACAATGTCTCATTGTGTAGGTCTCCCAAGTCTGCCATCTGTCTGGGGGAGGTAACAGATATAGCAGCATTATTTTAGACAGCAGTTTGCTCAGATTTCTTGCAAAGAAGGAATCAGAAACTTTATATGGAGGTGAGGATTTTCCCCAAACCCCAGAAAAATCTTCTAAAAGGAGAAAACAGAGGCAATAGTAAAAAAAAAAAAACAGGCAGTGTATATGCTATAAACCCAATCAAATTGACTAAAGTATGGTATACTTAGGGGTGGATTCCAATGGGGTAACTCCTTTGAACAATTAACCAACAGTTGAACAACATGAATACCAAGAAGCTGAGGCATGTTTTGTCTGAGGGGCTGTGGCTTAAGGTGGAGTAGGAAGCAGCCAAATGGAGAGCGAAATGTTGCGCAGATACAGACACATGTATATTTGGTGTCCATACGGGAGCATGGGACCAGGTAATGTGACAGGACGGTTGAGATCGATATGGGAGGGAGAATGATGGGAAAGATGAAATTGATCAAGACGCACTACACTACACGTGTAATTGAAATCCTTTTGTACAACTACTTAAGTATAATTTTTAAAAAATACAGAGAAGATAAAATTTCCTCAGACAGTATCAACGAAGCAGTGACCTCCATGAATATCCATTTACTCCCAGTATCTACATATAAACTAATTTCTAGGCCTCGTGAATCTTTATTTGGATGCCAATTTGTACAGGTAAAACTGAACTCGAAGACACTGATTTCAATTTTTTCATGTGAGAAAAGAACCCTAAGGTTTTATTCATTTAGTCAGAGCTTTGAAGAGAAATAATATCAAGTAGAGAGGGAGAGTCAAGTCCAGGAAAATAAGCATAGGCCTCTGAGGCTGAATTAAATCTAGTCCTATGAAAAGCTTAAAGTTCTTTCATGTTCTCATTGATTCATTTATATTCATTAATGGAGTTAACAATACAATAATACAGCAATCATTTGTTAAGAGTCTCATAAATAGCCAGTGTTGAATATAAACAGACATGGAGTGAATAATAAGAGTGTAGTTGGTAGAGAAGAACTTTTTGGTTAACAAAAGCAAAAGAAGTGTTTGTGGAAGTGGTGGCAATAGCATTTAAAGAAAAGGACACAAAGTAAATATTATAAAGGTGGGCAAAGTGAATTCATGAGGGTGAATTCTTTATTTTACCTTGGCATAGAATCATTCCATAATACACTGAAACAATTAAAAGGTTTTTGTGTTCTTCTCCTATGTCAACAACCTCACATCTACAACCTTATCATACATATATGCACGTATGTTTGTGTGAGCAATGAATGATGTAGATGTCCACGGAGCTACCATTAGAAAGTAAAATATTTGAGTTGCCTGCAACTTAAATATGGCATCTCACTCAATGACTACTGAGCGGATATTTAAACAAGTCAAGTCAGGAAGCGAAGCAACAATAAATGGTCATGTGATAAAACTAACACATGGAACAATGTGTATGACATATGATTAAAGTTACCAAAAGTATGCAGGAAAAATATGTATGTTTATGCATGTTTAGATGACTCCTGGATAAATATCCAGGGATAAAAAACTAACATCTAGGAAAGAGCCTAGCTGCTGGTACAAATGTGAGAATCAGAAGAATTTCTCACTGAATATCATTTAACATATTTTAAAATTCTATGCTTATTCAGGCATTTATAGCATGTATTGTTTAAAATTTATTTAGGAATTGATTGCAAATCTTACATCTGTAAAAATAACGTGGGAGGAAAAATAAAATCATGCTATTTGGAAGCTACAGTGGGTTTTTATTTTGTTTTGTTTTGTTTTTTTCTTTTAATAGCGAATGTCTTGGGTACGCTGGAAGGCAGAAGTGAGGAGATGGATGGATGGCGAGGAAATGAAATAGAAGGTAAGTGAAAATTATAGGATTTAGGGCAGAAGTAGAAAGGCTGAGATCTTGGAAGACAAATGTCCTCTCTATGAGGTGTCTAAGCAGAGCTAGTGAATCACATATTTTTGGACACAAGCTGATGGGCGATTCTTTTGTTTGTTTTTGTATCAATAGCAGTGATTGGGGAAAATGTGTGCGCTGAGGGGTGGAACTAGCACACTGGGCAGGGCACAAGCTTCAGGATAGAGGCTCCAAGTAAAGCAGGTTGCTTTCAGGTAATGTCTGGATAGGAGAAAGCTATAATTTAATGACTGCTTCTCTAGCCAACACTTCTTTACAGAAAGGTTTGTTTGTGCCCACAAGAGAAGGGGTACATAACCAAAGTGGAAGGGCCTGGGATAGAGATTTAAAAATGAGCATGTCACTGGGCACCAGTGGCTCATGCTTATAATCCTAGCTACTCAGGAGGCTGAGATCTGAGGGTCACAGTTTGAAGCCAAGGAATTCCTTGAGAGTCTGATCTCTAATTAACCAACAAAAAGCCATAAATGAAGCAGTGACTGGAGTGGTAGAGCAGTAGGCTTGAATAAAGAAATTCAGGGTACAATGCTTGACAGGAAATGTTCTCATTACCTTACCTGTGTAACTGTAACCCCTCTGTACAGTATCTTTACAATAAAAAAATTAAAAAAAGAAATCACATAGTACATTAAAAATGACAACAAAGAAAAAAAAAATTCAAGGACAGCGTCCAGGTCATGACTTCAAGTTCCAAGATTGGTCCCCTCTTTTCTCCAGAAGAGCATTTGTATCACTTTTAACAGCTACACACCATGTCATCCAAGTAATTTATTGATGAAAATGGGTACAAGGACATACCCTACTCAGTTATTTTGTTTGTTTTGAGGATAAAGTTAGGTAATAAGTTAGATACAGTTAAGTAATGTTAGGTAATATATGGACAATGTTTTGGAAATAAAATACAAATTCTAATTCAGGGACAAGGTAAAAGAAGCCTGAAGAGAGAAATTTTTGCTTAAATATTTAATAATTAAATATTTAATAATACTTAAATATTTAATCACTTCTTAGAAATAAGTTTCCTTGCTAGCAACATTTGCTGTTGGGTTTAATCATGATGAGTTAAATACTTTTATGTTGAGTACAACTATAAAGAAGGGACCATGTAAAATGAAGTTTAGGGCTGGGAAGGTGGCTCAGTGGTAGAGCGCTTGCCTTGCATGCTTGAGGCCCTGGGTTTGATTCCTCAGCACCACATAAGCAAAAAGAAAAAAGCCGGAAGTGGCGTTGTGGCTCAAGTGGTAGAGCGCTAGCCTTGAGCTGAATAGCTGAAGAGCCCAAGTCCAGAATTCAGACCCCACGACTGGACCCCCCCCCCCCCAAAAAAAAAATGAAGTTTCAGTTCTAAAGCAAAATTCACTTTATTTCCATCTGTATTGGCCTAAAGTAATGTTCCATATATTGTTATTAAATGAATAACTTTGTTACTGTTCAAAAGGAAAGGTTGTCATGACCCTTTAACTCTTGGTTTCTCTATTTGGGAAACTAAACATAACAAGATCTATAAAGAAATTTCTAAAATATAAAATTTCAGTGAAGTGACAAAAATGTCATTGTAGTTATAATTTCTGAAATTTGGTGAAAAAAGAACTGAGTAAAAAAAGAAAAGCTCTTTTAATTTCAAATCCATGAGTCTATAGAAGCTGATTCATTTTAGAAGAGTATCAAAAAAGCCATTTGGAAGGCACAACTGCTGAAGAGAATTGAAAGTTGGAGGCACCACTTTAGCTCAGTCCTTATATCCATCCATCCCTCTCTTTTTCTCTATTATCTATCTACCCATTATATATTTATCATCTAAGTATCAATCATCTATGTACATATCTAGCTATCATCTATGCATCCATGTGTGAACACATGTATAAGTTATTAATAAAAATGATTAAATAAAATCATCATGATAAAGCTCTAATGACTAAATTCTGATGAGTTACAAGAATGAGGAAGCCCAGGCAATATATCCATACACATCTCAACTTTGGATCATCAGGACTACAAGCTGAAACAAATGTATTTTCTTTATCAACTAGCTTGCCTCAGATATTTGGCTACCGGAATGCCAAATGGACTAATACATAGATGGTCCTTAATTTACTGTAGTTACACAAATTGAAAATAGTTTACATTGAAGAGTATTTAATGTGCATACTCTACCAGACTCTAATGGTCAATACCACAGTATACTGTAGAATATAGGAATATGAGTTATTATTTACCCTTCTGGTTTTGTGACAGGCTTTGTGACTTGCTGTCACTATTTGGCATCAAGTTCGTGTAGCATCATTAGCCCAAGAAAAGACAAAAATTCAAAGTACAGTTTCCGTTAAACTTTACCTCTCTTACAGTGTTGTAAATTAAAAATAAAACAAAAAGTAGCACCTTTATAAGTTGTGGAATGTCTGTTTATGCAAGGAACTTGGTATACACATAAAGAAACAATACTAGAATTTTTCTTAGAGAGAAAAATACCTTGCCTTTCCTACAGAGAATATAATGAAACTCCGAGGGACTAAAAAATAAACAATTTGTTTTTCAAAGCAAAGGAACAAAGAGAAACAAACAAGACAGCTCAGCCCAATAGCTCATGTCTCTATTGTCAACTTCTCTGGAGTGGAAATCAAGAGCCTTGGGATTAGGGTCACTATAGGCAAAGATTTAGAGAGGGCAGACATGAAAGTATGTAACTGTAATCCTAGCTACACGGAAGGTGTATGTAGAAGTACTGTGATCTAAGGCTGGCCTGGGAAAAAGTGCAAGACTCTATTTAAGAAACAAGCAAAAAGAGCTGGAGGCATGGCTCAAGTGGCTGAGCATCAGCCCAACACAGGTGAGGCTCAGAGTTCAACTGCTGCCAAAAATAAGGATAGAGGGAAGTATACCTGACAATAAGCTTCAGGGGATGGAAAATTGCCAGGTGATATGCTGGCAGTAGATTGCTTATTACTCTCCGCAAGAAGAATGAAACTCATTGAGAACATGTAAGCCTTTTTTTTTTTTTTTTTACCAGCGTTCCCAAGTTTGAATTCCCTGGGAGCTGCAAAATATCAGGGAAGAGTTTGGACTATCTTGGTGGGGCATTCAGAGATAAGAATAGAAATAGAAATTTCAAGTGGATTACTATTACAGGGTCGATTCTATCTTCAGCCAGCCTACTCTTTTTTCTTCATGTTTTCATGATGTTTCCAAAAGATATCTTTATGATTTTTAGGTAATACAGAAGAGAACCAATAGAACTCAACAATTGTCGTCAGAAGCCTACATTTCAGAGTAGGTTGATCTAGAATTGCTGTTCCTATAAGGTTACATCACAACCCATACACACTCCCTAGCCAATACCCTTCCACCCTCCCCACACCAGTCTTCAAGAGTCTTTTAGGAAAGGACTTCTAAGGTAGATAGAGGTTTCCTCAGCTCTTCCAATGGGCCTTTCATGATCCAAATAAGCTAGTAAAATCTCCCTACCCTCCCTGCAGCTGGCTGGAAAGTATAAGTTGACAGGGCAGGAGGCATTGAGTTAGTAAAATGCAGAATGTGAGCAGAGACACTGCCAACCCACTCTGACAGAATAACTCATGGTGAGTTTTTTGTCATAAGGAAGAATGAAAAGGACCAGAGACTCTACTAGCTTGTTTCTTAAGGATTCCTCATATGAAAGATATTCAACACTGTTGCAGTATTATTTTAGTAAATGACTACACATGAGTAATAGATGCTTTAGTGTTTAGGTTTCTTTTACTAACAACCATAACAATACCTTGTCACATACGGAGAGCTAGCACTTACAATAGGTATTTCTCTAAATCCTGACTGTCATATTAAAGGTTCTCATTTCCATCTCTTTTGCAATGTAGTATTTCTAGACTTAATTTTGGATGAAAACATTGAATCTCAAGAAATAGTGGAAATCACTTAAGGATACAGAGTAGTATTCTGTTATTTGTGAAGACAACATGGTCTTTGAACTTTATACTTTTAAAAGGACCCTATCTTTTAACAGCCTGAGAGAGATCATATCTCTATGTGGGTTAACCACAAAACAAACTTTGGTAAGCCAAGGATATGAGAGTTAAAATATAATATAAAAATAACAATACAATAAGCCAGGTGCCTGTGGTTCATGCCTATAATTCTAGCAACTCAGTTGGCTTTGATCTGAGGATTGTAGTTCAAAGCCAGCCTGGGCAAGAACGTCCATGAGACTGTTATCTTCATTTAACCACTAGAAAACCGGAAATGAAGCTGTGGCTCAAATGGTAGAGCCATAGCATTGAGTAAAAAAAGCTCAAAGACAATGTCTAGGTCCCGAGTTCCTAAGTTCAAGCCCTAGGACCAGCACACATAAACACAGAAAAGATAATAAAGAAACATAAAATCAGTATTCAAAAGTTCATTTTGCAGAATGTTAGTATGTACTGGATGTTGGAGGACAGATTTTGAAACAAAAATTAAATTAGGGACATATAAAATTAAGCATTGATGCTTTAATTAGTAGATTTTAAAGTATTGATCTAATTTCTCTTAAGATGTTTTCAAGTTTGAATATGCTAAATAATATGGTGGATGTCTAGAATGGAGACACTGCTCATGTTTCTCAACATCATTTAATGTACACTCTTAGTTTACCATGAATTCATTGTGAGTACAGAGAATGTGTTCTGTGACATACTAAAACTTCCACACAGATAAATGCTATACAAGTTAATGTGCTAATAAATTTACCACTTTTGAATTGCTAAGTTATGTAGTGCTATCTTATGCATTAAGAATATTTATGTTTTTCCATTTTAGAAGTTATGTCAGGTGATCACCTGGTAAAAGGTAATTATAAATGTCAGAAGTGTGTTCATGTGTTCATCTAAGGATCACTTCAGTGATTTTGGCCACATTTGGTCCTATTATATTTCACACTTTCAATTATTCCTAATTCCTGACTTGTCTCAGCTAGATAAACTAAATTTCTTTTGAAAAATGGAAAAGGAAGCCTGTCTCAGTCACCATCCGGATGGAATTGCTTGACTTCAAGGACTCATATAACTCTACTTCTTTTCAGGTCTACTCTTCCTTACATTTTTGGCAAATCATCTTTTCCTATCCTTTATTTTTTAAAACTAATATTAGAAAAGGTCTACATTGAATTTTTAGTATCTTTGAAATCCTCTCGAATGACTGAGAAGTTTTCCAAATTACGATGAAATATATTTTTTTTAGCCCTTTTATTCTCTCTCTTAGACTTCAGTGACACTCTGAAGTTTCACATAATTTCTGGTCTGCATCTCATCAAATACTGGCAAAATTTATTCAATTCAAATTAAATAGATGTAGCACGGCATAATCTTTCTCTATTAAATGTGTCACTTTTTGCAATTGTTTCTTAATATCCCTCCCAGCTTCCATCGAAGATTAGCACCTTCATTGCTGCCAGAGTTTCACTAACCTACTGAATTATTCACTGAAGCATAACCTTCACATATCAGGTTAGAAAGACCTTGATTATGGCAGGAAGTGAACTGTATAAACCATTTTTCTTTAAAAGAAAATTTCTCAGAGTAGCAAAGTCTGAAATGAGATAAGTATTAAATGTGTGTAAAAATTAAGTTCATAATTGATAGGAATTTAGCCAACTGTTACATTCTTGCATTTTGTTTATTATAATGTATAATACTATCCTAAGTACAGCAAAAAGCAGGAAAACATGTGCATTACCATAGTGTTCATTGAACCTAAAGAGACACCAGCCACAATGCACATTGAATAAACAAAACGGTTGAATGTTCAATTATATAATGTTTTACACGGCCTGGGAATATTTATTAATATTTTTAAAATTGCATATTCTCTTTGTTTCCTGTTCACTTTTGTTTCCTTTGCTCTGGCATTATTGTTTTGGTGTCATCCAACTCTAGAGTTCATGGTAAAGTCAGCAATCCACTATGGGCCTCCCTGCAGCAAATTCTATTAGTAACATCCCTAGCTTTATCTCAATTCTGTGTTGAAAGGTCATTAGAATACTACGGAGGAGACAACCCTCTCAGAACACCTTTGCTAGTGTTGAAATCAGTAAACTCACCACTCACAAATCAGCCACTTCATGACCAATCCTCTGGGTACTCTGATAGTTAAAGTGCAGCCTGATTCACAGCAGGGTGTGTGCCCTATTTCTTTCTGCCAGAAGAGAGGAAACACACAGCGACAAGATTCTGGTCCACTTTTATTTATATTTATTCTATAAGCCATTGGCAGAGAGAGGTTCTTTTTCTACCTACAATATATTTGACCTCAGACACTATTCAAATGATTTTCCAAATGCTTAGGTGGAGCACATATATTTTAAATATCATCCACTTATTATGTTCTGCTTCTCTTATCATTACCAGTGCTGTAAAAGTCAACACAACTTAAGAATGTCAATAGTGAGAGATGATGCATTATTAAAGAGTTTGCTTTGATCAGATTTTTCTACACAAATTTGCTGTTCAGATGGAGGCAATAAACTAAGAAACATTTTTCACTATGAATCAATGGAAGTGGTATAGACAACATTAACTATTTTCTTTTAATGCTGCCTCTCCCACACCCACAAAAGTACCAACTGCATTCTTTTCTAAAATTTTAATCTGGTGGAATAATTATTTGAAAGGCCTTTTAAAAGCACTTAGGGAGGTACAAAAAAAACATGTGAGGTGACAAGTTGCTCAGAACAAGTAGTTTTCAGAGAGGATAAACCCAAGAAATGTGTTGACAAAGAAAAATAGTGAAAAATATTTTTCTTAATAAAGAAAAATCTTATTTTGTGTTAATGTCATGAAAATTTCAGTTGTGATGAGCACATTTATACAGATTCGATGTTGATATAGGATGGAAATGGAAGGGGATATACAAAGTCGCATGTCATTTATTAGAGTAATAAGGTATTATTTTTATTTCTATGCTATCATTTTTTTAATTCCATAAATAACTGAATTCTTGAGAACATATAGTTTAAACAATAGAAGGCAAAACCGTCCCCATTCTATTGGGTGTAGACCATACCTTACCAATTTGACACATTTTTTTCTGTATTTAGTACTGCTAGTTTTTGGGGGGAATACACTATGAATTTAGATAAAAAGTACCAAAATATTAATATCAGGGACATTGTATAAACCAGAGAAGCACAATTTAATCATGTGGATGTGAACAGGAGGGTGATGGCTCTTTCACTTATTTAGATGATGGGAGAGTTGAATCACAAGGGTTTTCCTAGCTAAAATTCTCGGTGGAGGAATGCTGTATAAAACTGCTCTTCTATTTATCAATATGAAACCACTAAATGAGTGTAGAAATGAACAGACACCTAGGTCTTCAGGAAAGTACATTTTTGCAAAGGAACTCTCAGTCTGGTCACCGAACTCCTTCTAGCAGACTGATAGAAAAGGGAGTGGATTCTTTCCCTTCTTATGTTCAGGTCACACATATTTAATGGGTCATTTTTTCTTTGCTTTTCCATTTTTGTTTGTTCCTTCAACACTGGAATTTGAACTCAAGCCCTTATACTTGCTAAGCTGCACTTTACCCACTTGAACTGGTACACAGCTACTCCTTCCACGTTTCTTTGTTTTTGAGATAATGTTTCATATTTTTTTGTCCAGGTGAAGTGGGCTATAATTCTCCTATTTGCTCTTCCATGTAACTGATGATGGGTGGATTCCGCCATTCCCAGGTTTATTGGGTGAGATGAGATCACACAAATTCTGTATACAGCTGGCTTGAGCGTAAATATGAAAACCAGCTGGATACCAGTGGCTCACAGTAATCTTAGCTCCCCAGGAAGCTGAGATCTGATTATCACAGTTCAAAGCCAGGCTAGGCAGCAAAGTCTATAAGGCTCTTACTCCAATTAATCACCAAAAAAGAACTGGAAGTAGAACTGTGGCTCAAGTGATAGTTTGCTAGCCCTGAGCAGAAATGCTTAGGAGCATTGTCCAGGCCCTGATTTCAAGCTCCAGGACTGACACAAAAGGAAAGAAAAGAAAAGAGAAGGAAACCATTATTCTGCCAGTCTCCACCTTCTAGTAGCTAGAATTAGAGGCATGCATGACCATACCTGACCTAATGAATCATTTTTTATATATTCTCGAATGTGAAACTGGAAATTTTCTCAACATTTGAATAGAAACTACTATGGAACTGTTGATTTAGACATAGTCCTTATTCTATATTTCCGCTGTGTATGAGGGTGTGACTTAATTTATATTAGAGACACCTGTCTAGGTTGTTAAGATGTTTCATAAGTGTTTTGTCTTGAAAACAATATATTTGATCACAATAATTTATTTGAAAGTTAAGAAACAGGTGAATGTGGGTCAGAATATAGGGGGAAGATTTTGGATTAGTCCTATCAGAGATCTTTTACAGATTAAATAGGTCATATTTATTTGATATTTCAAAGGGCAGTTATAATGAGTGCCAGAATTGCTCTGTATATTATTATGGTCATATTCCATTATGAATTTTATGTATTGCCTGCTTTCACTTTTGACTGTATGTGGTCTGAGGGCATGGACCATGCCTTTCTTGTTCACTGCTTTATATTTAGGGTATCATAAGGGGATCTTGGTAGATCTGCAGTACTTAAAATGTATTTAGGAAGTTAAATAATCAACTGAATGATTATCTGAAAGTGCTCACTAAAGTGCCAGTAAAATTAAACAAATATATTTCCTTCCCTCCCTCCTTCTCCTTCCCTCTTTCCCTCCCTTTCTCCCCCTCTCCCTCCCTACTTCCCTTTTCTTGTACTTGAACCATACCTTATTACTTTTTACAGCCCTTATTATGTTTGTTATTTTTCAGGTAGGTGGCATTTCATGTTTTTTCTTGTCTTGGTTTCAGTCTTCAGTCCTCCTACCTCCATTTCCCATGTAGCTGAAATTACAGATATGTACTTCCTCCATTGGCTTTTTGTTTGTTCAGTTTGTTTTGTTTGCTTTTTTTGTGCCAGTCCTGGGACATGGGCAATATGCCTGAGCCCCTGAGATCTCTCTCTCTCTCTCTCTCTCTCTCTCTGTGTCTCTCTCTCCCTCCTCTCTCTTTCTCCCTCCCTCCCTCCCTTCCCTTCCCTCCTTTGTTCCCTCCTTCCCTCTCTGCCTCCCCCTCTCTAAGATAGCACTCTACCACTTGAGCCACAGTCACACTTCCAGGTTTTTGGTTGTTGCTTGGAGAAAAGAGTCTCTCAGACATTCCTGCCTGGGCTGTCTTTGAATGGTGATGTTAAGATCTCAGCCTCCTAAATAGCTAGGATTACAAGCCTGAGCCATCTACGTGACTCAGCTGGCTTGCTTCTGATACAGGCTCTTGTTTCTAATTTATTTAATTTGGCCAGATTGGCCTTGAACTTCTGTCTTTCAGTCTTTTTAACTAGGATTACAGGCAAAAGTCACCCAACTCTATAAAAATAAATAATTTAGGGCCTGGGAAGGTGGCTCAGTGGTAGAGCGCGTGTCTTGCATGAATGAGGCCTTGGGTTCAATTCCTTAGCATCACATAAGCAGAAAAAGCTGTAAGTGGCACTGTGGCTCA
Organism: Dipodomys spectabilis; assembly: GCF_019054845.1. Taxonomy (NCBI): domain Eukaryota; kingdom Metazoa; phylum Chordata; class Mammalia; order Rodentia; family Heteromyidae; genus Dipodomys; species Dipodomys spectabilis. The sequence continues at coordinate 1,335,014 of NW_024870740.1, forward strand.
AGTGGTAGAGTGCTAGCTTTGAGCTGAAGAGCTGAGGGACAGTGCCTAGGCCCAGAGTTCAGGCCCCACTACCGACAAAAAAAAAAATACTTTGTTTTTATTACAATAACATTACAAAACATGAGTCAGGGAAGGAGTACATTTCCTTCCTACAGTGTCTTCTGTTCCTTCACTCTTGCCCATTGCTTCCCTCCTATCTCTGCCCATGAGTTGCATAGCTCACTTTCTTTAGTGTCTAGTAAGCTAAATTTTTTACCCTTTATCTTTGAGTTCTGTACCCACCCTTCTCACCATTATCCCAAATATACATACTTGAATGTACCATACATAAATAAAATAAGATAGAGTCATCAAAATAAAAATTAGAAAAGGGATCTCTTTTTTGACTATCCTGGGATTCATTTATATACATATATAATTTTATATAAATGTGAAGAGGCATGTAGACATTGCACCTGTGTGCTTCTGTCTAAGAGTATCCTCTTTTGGTCTCATTGTATATGAGACCTAGAATCCTGTATAGTTTGCCATATCCCATTTTAGATATAATTTTGGCATATCAGTGAGAACACGCACTGTTTATGTCTCTGAGCTTGGCTTACCTCACTTAACATTATTTGTTCTAGTTCCATCCATTTCCCTGCAAATGACATTGTTTTATTCTTTCTCATAACTGTGTAAAATTCCACTTTGTATAAATACCACATTTTTTTTCGGATCCACTCATCTATTGTGGGATATCTGGGTTGTTTCCATGTTTTGGCTATTGTGACTAGTATGGCAATAAACATGGATGTCCAGGTGTCTGTCATATCTTGTCACCCAATTCTTATCCAGCTTAATTTCTTTGGAAAAGCAGAGGATGAAGGGGATTGCCAGAGATAGAAGATGTACAACTAGAAAACAAAGCAGCTTTCTAATTAAGCAAATGAGGTATGCATTTCTTTACATTTGCAGTGGGAGAGAGAAGCTCTGGAGAAGGGGCAGTGGTTACCAGTTTCTAAAGATTTAAAGACTCCTGGAGCCAAAGCTTTCTATGAAATAGATTCATTATTTCCTTTATGTTTGTTTTCACTTTCTCTGTTTTAATTCTTCGTCAGGTATTCAATAACGTTTATATACCTCACCATTTACATGGTGTAAATGAAGCTCATTCTCTGGTACTGAGACAGCTCTTGAGCAATCAAACCAATGCATATCTATCCTACTGTATATTCTCAAAGCGTATCTACAAATGATTGAACACTTATTAGTAGGGCATTACCAAAACCAAGTGAAAAAAGTACTCCTCTTCTCTAAAGGATCCTTTCTGATTAATAGGCCTTCATAATTAGCCTTGCTAATTAAATCACAATATAGACATTTTATTTAACATCTTTCTCTAGTTTGTCTAAATAAAGCGATTTGTGTGTTCCAGAAAGGACAAGGTTGCTGACATTCTGGAATTCATTAGGAATATTTTTTTCAAGAGCTTAAATGCCATTATTTTCTTGGGACATCTTCTACCCCTGTCTCTGATGTGTTTTTTATTACCAATAAAACTCAACTTGTGCTACCTGGTGAGCAATGGCTGTGGGCTACCTGTGAATATAGACCACAAAGATGGTAAATGGAACTTTTGTTGCTGGTTGTTTCAAAGCACTTACTTTAAAACTCACATACAGGAAATTTGAATGATGACTTGAACCCTATGTCAAACTAGGTCAGATTATTCTTAGGACAATCACTCAGTTCTGGGGACCTTATATCATCTCCTTGACTAGCCAAGTACATATTTCACTAGTGGACTATTCAGGGAAACCCAATCAACATTTGTGCAGTGATAATTTATGTGGAATGTATTATTATATTCCTAGTATATATTACAGGAAGTAATATGACTATCCCTATGTCAAACCATGGTAAGGATTCTCATATTAGGTTATTATCTCATAATTAATTGGAGGCAGCAGATAAACAGAGTAAACAACTGCCAAAAACAGAGCTTTATAGATTTTTTTCAAAAAATGTTGTCATACTACTTTTGTTTTTCCCAATGGCTTACCACTAAACCTGACATGTGCACTAATATAACTGCTTACAGATGCCTTAAACAAAACTTTTAATTCTTTAGAGCAATCTGCTCTGAGGAGGAGTGAGAATGAGCAATTAAAACTGAATTTCTAAATACAGAAATACCTTGAAACCACTCTTCTTTTGGCTAAGCCATCATACATCAAATTCCATTACATAAAATTTATATGAAAAGTTTTGGTTTTACTCTAACTTTTCCATTGTGCTCTGTTGTTTTCTTTCCTAATTTTCAACAGTGCCACTTGGTTTTGATTTCCTTTTGATGCCAAATGTGTCACCAATCCCATTTGAAAGCAACTTCTTCACCTAGCCTTCTACATAATAGCTCAAGATACACACCATGTCTCCACTCAGCAAAGACTAAGTAGGTGCTTTCTTTCATGTTTCTTTACTTAACACATTGAATATATTAGTGAGCCCGCTGAGTTCTGCAATAAAACATACCAATTCTCTGCATCATCCCCAGAATGAATTTATGAAATTGAGATTATTATATTTGTCTCCCTAATTTCTCCAATATTTCCCTATGGAAGTTAGAATCAAATTACAACTGCTTTCCATGGACTTCAGAAACTCTGTAATTCTCTTGGTCATCTAATAATACTCTTCTAGCTCACCAGATTTTGGTGTTCAATCACCATGGATTTATTTCTGTTTCTTGCGGAATTAAGATCATTTATAGTTTCTTCTATAACACTTGGGCTAGCTCTTTTATTTGTTTCATGTTCTTATTACAAGGCAAAGAGGCCCTTTTTAGTTATTTAACCACATTTTCCTCATGGTCACTGAACTTATGTAATAATGGTACAGACATTACAGTATAAAACCATTTCTGAATTATCTAAATTATTCATTTACTTTTTTGTCTTATCTTTGGTTTAGAACTAGAATCTCTTTCAATTGTTGGCTTGTTATTCTTATAGTCTACCTAAAGCAATTATTAAAAGATTGTAAGCACTATAATTTGAGGGAATATAGAAAGACTAGCAAATCTTGGTCTCGTAACATAAGGCCTGTGCATTCTTTCTACTTAATTGGTATATTAGTAAGTGATGAGTACCAGCATAGTTTAACATATGCAGAAACTAGATTATGCTAGAGGGATAAATTAACTTTAGAATCTCAGTATTTTAATAACATTTCATGAGATTTCCAATGCTGGCTAGTGGAATTTCTCTTCCATGTGGTAACTCAGGGACTCTAGAGTCCCTTAAGAAGTGATTCTACACTTTTCCTAGGAAGTAACATATCAAGTATTAAGCATTTACCTTAGTAACAACAGAAGTCATTTCTGATAAGTTAGCATTAGCTGGCACCAGGTTCACAGTTTAATACCACCACAGGGCAGGATGGGCTATTGGGAAGAGCATATGGCAAGCAGTACTGCCTACAATATAGTAGTATGTTACACTATAGAAAAAAAAATATGTGAGCCAAGCCCCAGTGGCTCAGGCCTGTAATCCTAGCTACTTAGCAGGCTGAGATCTGAAGTTGACGGTTCAAAGACAGGAAAGTCCATGAATCTCTTATCTCCAATAAACCACTAGAAAACCGGAAGTGGAGCTGTGGCTTAAGCGGTAGAGCGCTTGCCTTGAGCTGAAGAGCGCAGGGACAGTGTCGAGGTCCAGAGTTCAAGCCCCATGACTGACCAAAAAAAAAAATGTGGAAGAGTCTAGGAGAAAAAAAAGACAGGAGATTTAATAAGAATAAGAATAGTAGGATAATAATAGAATAAAAACAGTAAAACCTAAACAAATATATTGGCATTGTTTTTGGTGTTTGTGAAAGCTAATGCAAAGCTGGGATTCTCTACACTGATGAATGCCCACAGACACGGACCCAGACACACACTAACAGTAACACACTCTTTTTAGCTGTTGCAAACATTGTGTTCTGCTCCTAGTATTACTTGCAAGTCTCCTCTTAAACTCATGTTCTTCTTGATCCTTTTTCTCTAAAGTGTCTTCCTGCCATCAGATGTCTCCACTGTGGGCCTGGTCGTGCATTCCACTTCACAGTTAATCATCTTAGATTAATACCAGGGGCACTTTTGCCTAATAGGGTTTCAGTTAGAAAGAGAAAGAGTCAGGAAGAAAGCGCCTGCTAAGTGAATACATCTACTCATTTTCTCCTGTGTTTCACATGTTCTCTGGTATAAAAGAAATCACAGAAGTCAATGGATTAAATATGAATGTGAAGTAAGGAAATATGTGATAAAAGAGAGATGGATAAAAATGTACTTGAGACCAATGGGCAGACCATGTGGTGAGCTAATATAATGCTTTAATTCTGGAATCCCCGTGGCTAGCCAGGTTGACAACATTTCCAAGATGCCAATTATCTGGAATAAATCCAAGATTATACTTTAAATAAAAATGTCCATAAATCATGGCTCTTCCACTCTGAATAGGACAAGCACACAAGCAATTACTTATGGGAGCAGTATTATCTGGCAATTCAAGCTATTTCTTAAGTTTATTTGACTAAAAGCTTACCTTTTTCATCAAAGTGAAAAATGAAAATATTCAACTTGTCTTTGTCCTATATCTGAAGTTCAAATAATTAATTCTTCAAAAACATTATATGAATGAAAAATATCAATTAAAGAAGAAGTCGAAAAAAGTCCATTATTTCTAGAGTCAAGTTGCTGGTGCAGCTGTTGAAAAATGAAGCCTTGTGGGTAGAAAGTTACAGCGCCTTCCCTACCCCTTGAATGCTGCAAGGGACTTTGTACTGAAAAGAAAGACCGTCTTTTCTATTGGCTTCCAAAATGATGGTACCCATAGGACAACTCCCTTCCTGCCCAGTGGCCAGCATGAATAATGTTTAAGAGTCAGCTAGCTAGTTTTATTTCTAGTTCAAGATTTGGCCAAATGCTCTTCAATGTCTTGGTGATATTCCAGGTACTTTTGCAACTCAGAATGAAATAATCCAGGGTAAGTTCTGATGCTTGGTTGACATTAGAAATTACTTTTGTCAACATGCCAACAGAAAAAATGTTTCTTGATGCAAAGAGAAGCTGTAAATTTAATAGCAATAATATACTTTACTGAGTAGTGACTAAAATTCAGACACATGAAGAAATTACAGAAGACAAACTAGTACTACCTTAAAATTAGATTTCTTTAACACATTGGAAAATACTAAAATGTTATAGGGAGGGATTAAGCTTGCAGGCTGGTTTGGACAAAGTTGCCCTTTAAAATGTAAAGTAATGATAGTGAAATTTAATATAACACTAATAAAAATCCAAACAGAAAAATTTTGGTGAAAAGAACTGAAACTTAAAAAATATTTTAATATCTGAAAGAATTTACAACGATTACTTTTATAAATTGTGAAACATACTATCAATCATATTTAGAATTGTAGTTTATTTTATATGCAAATGCACATTACATACATACAAAAGAATACAAGGTTTCTTAAAATATTTCACCTAAATACACATAATAGTCTACTATTTTTCTATTTTATTTATTCTTAAAATATTTTCTATATTCCAATAAATTAATTCTTTGAACCTCAAATGGGCTATGGCCTACCTATATATACATATATATTTTTTTCAGGTTCCAACAATAGTTTTATTCAGTTAGAATGTTAGCTATAAACAAAACAGAGTAAGTCCATTAGTTTGCTCATAAGAAAGTTACCTATTCCAAATCACTAATAGGCCAAAATAAGTATTAGAAATTAGTGCCGATTTTACAACAAACTTAATACCAATTTTTAATGTTAAGGCATATCAAAACTTACAGAATGTGAATGAAATAAAATTTATTTGGAATTATAGAGTCTTTTAAGGAAAGAAGTTTTAGGCAGAGGGGTACAGAGGGGTTACAATTACATGGGCAAGATAATGAGTACATTTCTTATTAAGCATTGCAGCCTCCTCCTTTGTTTACCCTTCACATCCCTTCCCAGCCTCCCCCTCCCACCCCCCCCAATCCTCTCCTCCCCTCCCCGTCCCCCCCCACCAAAGTTCTAAAGTTCGTTTTCATGACATGACAACTTGTACTTCTCATTGTTGCAACAGGTCCATCTGTATCCTTAAACGACTTGTTTACTAGACTTTCCACCTTCTTCATTTATCATGGAGGTGATAGAATATGTTTCAGAGATGTGGTAAGTATTGAATGTGTTAGTGTATGAAAGATCCAGTGCTCCAGGAGCTTGACTGAAACTTTTTGGTTAAATTTTATTATAAGTGGCCTACGTATATTTAAATCATTTGTTTATAAAATACCTAAATTGTTAAAACTATGAATTATAAATGAACTCTTCCCTTTATATTCTGATGTATAAGAAAAAATATAAGAATATTGTTGAAACAAAAGTCCTAAAATACATTTATATTTATATAATTTCAATTATAAGATCAAATAAGGTATAACATATCTTTTAAGAAAACCTATGAATATTATACTTTATAATTTGCATCTAAAAACTGTAGGTGCATTAAAGATGTAGATGTAAGAACTAAATTTATAAAAGTACTAAGAGGACTTGAAGACTGAAATTTGGTTAGCAGAAGGTCTTCAAATCATGATAAAGAAGTCAGAAATAGCTTTTAAGTGTGATGCTTTTATTGTTTTTTAGTACTGGGGTTTGAACTCAGGTCTCACAGTTGTTCGGTTTGCGTGCTTAGTTTGCTTGCTGGGATGGTTCTACCACTGAGACACAAAACGAATTTAGCTTTATTTTTTGTTGTTTTTGGAGATGAAGTATCACATATTCTTCTGCCTGTGTTGGCTTCAAAGAATGATCCTCTAAATCTCAGCCTCCTGAGGAGCTAGACTATATAGGCATGAGCTAATGGCCTGCAGTGGAACTTAATTACTTGTAATGTGAACTTACAATATTTATATGTTTGAACCATTCATTACTAACACAACTGAAATCCACATGACAATCTGACAAGTTAAAACATATACCACATACAAGTTATCTCTAAAATAGATATATGCCTTCCTTAATATTAAAAATAAACATATTTTTTAAAAATTAATTTTATTGTCAAGGTGATGCACAGAGGGGTTACAGTTATATAACAAGGTAGTGATTACATTTCTTGTTGAACTTGATATCTTCTCCCTCACTTTTCTCCCACTTCTCCTTCCTTCCCCAAGTTGTACAGTTCATTTCCAACATATTGTCTTGTGAGTATCACTGTTGCAATGGTTCTCCATTTGTCCTTTGTCTCACCATTTTGTTGTTCCCTAAAAATGAACATCTTCAAGACAAAAATGTATGAGGCACAAATACAAATACTTGGAAAGAAAATGAGGAAAATTTAAACTGGTTACCAAAGAATTTCAAGCTGAAATAGTGATGTTTTTGTGCTTATCAAGTTGAAAAAGATAGATATTTAGAGTTTTAATGCCCACTCTTCTTTAGTTGACATTTATAGAGTGCTTTGCATATATCAGACACTGCTTTAAACATTCAACATTCTGTTTAATCTTTCTTTTAAAAAACACTCTATAAATAGAGGCCATAACTATCATTTCAATGATAGGTTCTATAAAGAGAACATCTTGAGTAATATAGCTAATAACTAGTAGAACCAGATTTTGATGCCAGGAAATATGACATCAGAGTCCACACTTTTAATCAAGATTTCCATGTACTTTCAATATTGGAATGACTGTGAATAATGTGTCTGACGTGGTATAAGTGCCACCATATTTCTAGAGCATAATTTTACAAAATACAACAGAAACACTAAAAAAGGGGCATGCTATTATTAGTCAATTTTATTTGCACAAATTTACTCAAGATATACCTTGAAACTTTTGAAAATAATCACATATATTTCTTTCCATAAACACTTTTGTAAAAATGTATTTATTGTTATTGTAAAGGTGATATACAGAGGGGTTATGGTTACATAAGTCAGGAAAGGTATTCATTCCCACTCACAAGTGGTATAGTTCATTTCAACATAAGGCCTCATGAGTACTGCTGCTGCATTTGTTCCTCTTTGTCCCACAATTTCTGTGATTCCCTTTCCCCTCCAAAGACAGATAGATGAACAAGCAAGACAAAAGGAAATGAAAATAAAAACAGCAACAAAGAAAAACAAGGCTGTCTTGTTTCCTTTCCTGGAGTTCATTTAGATAAATATGATTTTATATAGTCAGACGCACATAGCTATTGTGCCTTTGTGATCCTCTCCTAAGAATATCCTCTTTTGGTCTCACTCTTTGTAAATGCCTAGAGACTGGTACAATTTATCATGTCCCAGTGTAATTTTTTTTATTCTTTTGTCATCCAGTGTGTTCACTTGTAGATTTATAGTCACATTCTAGTTACTACAAATGAAGGTATCCATGTAAATTATGTTTCTTGGGGTTTGGAATACTTTGCTTAAATACCACCTCCCCTTTTGTTTTTGTTTTTTGGTTATAGGGTTTGCACTCAGGGCCCGGGCACTGTCTCTGAGCTCATTGTGTTCAAGGCTATATAGTGCTCTACCACTTGAGCCACAGCACCATGTCCAATTTTGTGAGTGGCTAATTAGAGATCAGAGTCTCACAGGGATGTTTCTGTTGCTGGGCTGGCTTTGAACCATGATCCTCAGATATCAGCCTCTTTAATAGCTAGGATTACAAGCATGAACCACTGGCACCCGGCTGCTTAAAAGTTTTTTTTTTCAATATGATGAACAAGGGGTTAAAGTTACATAAGTAAGGTAATGAGTACATTTCTTTTTAAACATTTTCCCCTCCTTCATTTTCTCCCACTTACCCCTTCCTACTCCCCTCCCTGCCAAGTTGTACAGCTCATTTCTAACATAGTGTTTTTTTAATATATATTTTTTATTGTAAAGTTACTGTACAAAGGGGTTACAGTTACATGAGTAAGGTAATGAGTATATTTCCTATCCAGCATTGTTACCCCATCCTTTGTTTTTCCCCTACCATCCTTTCCTTCCCTACCTCCCCAACTGCTCCCTCCCCCGCAGCTGTAAAGTTCATTTTCAACAGTGTCTTGTACATCTCATTGTTACAATGGGTTAACCTGTGTCCTTAGTTCAGCATTTTGTTATTTCTCTTCCCCTCCCCAAATTGAAAAATGTATATACAAGATGCAGGGCACTAGAATCAAATACAGTGAAAAGGGGTTATACCATAGGGTAAGCACATACAAAAGAAACAAAAAAAATCACACAGTACATTATAAGTACATTAAAACCAACAGCAACAAAGATAAAACCTCTTGTGTCCCTATCTTGGGGTTCATTGCTTAGGGGGTATCATTATTGCATTAGTTCATCCTTTGTCCTGCTGTTTCTGTGATTCTTTTTCCTTTCCACAGATCAGATAAACTTATTAATAAAGAGATTAGATACTAATTGTAGCATAATTATGCAGTAGATTGCCTTTGAACATTTGAAATCTCATCTTTGATGAATAGCTACTAACAACAGAGTATTGCACAGATTATAAAATAATACTAATAACACGTATTTTACTAGATTCTTTGGATTTACATCTAGATCAGTTCTAGTTCCCAGAACTAGAACTCAGAACTAGTTCTGAGTTACTGGAAGTTGGAATATTTCACCAGGATTTCTATCCCTTGAACCTAGACTTGGTAGATGTTGAGATCCTACTGAACAGAGGAGGAAAACCTCTTCTAGGGAAGATGATTGTGATTACGGTGAATTCTCTCTTTCATTCACACATGGGAAAAAGGAAAGATGAGAAGGCTAAAGTGGATATTGGTTAATCGTTGTCTTGGCCATGGTGATTGGTTTCAGTTATATGGAAGGAAAAATGCTGTGTAGGTACACACTGGGAACAAAGAAGGATCTTTTTGGAATTTAGGAGTATGGCTGAATAGTGCCTATTCATTTTCTCATGAATTCTATTGACTAGAATGCCCCTGAAGCAAATCAACACAGAACGAAAATCCAGACATTTAAGGAGGAATGTTTGAATTCTGTTCCCAGTCCAGACAAAGGACTGGCAGAATAAAAGAAGAAATAAAGGGTTGTAGAAAGAATCAATTCTAGTTCTCTACAGTATGACATAATATATAACAAATTGATATGACTTCTTTATATCATAGTGGATGAGATGTGTACATTTTCCGTATTTGGGATGTGAACTTTTGAACTGAGCCAAAGATAAGAGTGACATCTCAGTGTCAAACAGAGTTGATCGTGTGAGTATCTTCCATTTTCTTCAATTCCAGGGACTCCATCATCAGGCCTCCATATCTATCTAGATGTGCCTAGTGTCATGTTCTTATAGATCAGAAGGAGAGAAGAAAATGAGGTAAAAATTTTAATTTTCTTGTCCCCTTTCTGCCGATTTTCTTGGCTGTGTCTCCCCATGCTTGTGTTTCTCAACCATACAACTAATGTTGTACAACTCTTTTTCCATCTAGGTTTGAGTGACCATGTCCCTATCTTCATCCACTTGTACCTCCAAGTGACATCTGTTCATTTAGGACAACTTTTCAAGAATTCCAGTAATCTCTTCTTTCATCTATGCCCAAACTTGTGCAGTTTCCCTTCTTTTCACACAAATGTTTGCAAATATGTCTGGTATTATTGATCTGAGGAAGAGTAAGGAGAAACTGATATCATTTAATTGTTGAATGTCTCTCCCAGATGTTTATATATTAAAGATTGAGTCCATTGAGAAACATTATTGAGAGGTAGACTTTAAGCAGGGAGAAATTACAATGAAAGGTCCTTATGACATGAGGACACATTTTCAAACATTATCATGACTCCAGGCTCCCCTGGGCTCTTCTTACTTCCTAGCTCAGGAAGTGAGTGGTTTGTTCCAGCACATGCTTCTGCCATAATGTACAGACTTTACCAGAGATTCAGGCCTGGAACCCCTTACTTCCAAATCCAGGAGCCAGAATAAATCTTTATAGCTTTATTGTCTCAGGCAGTTCATTATAAAGATAGAAAGTTTACTAACACAGACTGGTTAAATAAATACTGTTGAGTCTTGACTTTTAATTCAAAAATGTAAGTATAAATTTCTTTTTTTTCATTTTTATATGCTTTTTATTGTAAAAATACTATACAGAGGAGTTACAGTTACATTGAGAATTGTTGCCTCCTTCTTTCTTTTTCCCCTACATCCCTTCCCTCCCCACTTCCCCAACTGCTCCCCCCCCCAAAATTCTAAAGATCGTTTTCAGTGTAGTGTCTTGAACATCTCATTGTTACAATGGGTCAACCTGTATCCTTATTAAGCATTTTGTTATTTCCCTTCCCCTCCCCAATTTAGAAAAATGTATATACAAGATGCAGGGCAACAGAATCAAATACAGTGAAAACAAGGATTATACAGTAGGGGAAAAATATACCAAAGAAATGAAAAAAATCACATAGTACATTATAAATATGTTAAAAAATAATAGCAAGCAAGAAAAACCACTTGTGTCCCTATCTTGGGGTTCATTTTGCTTAACATCTTTTCTTCTTGTCCTAGACATATACTAGTTATTTCTAATAAGGGAAACCATGGGACCTATGTTTCTTTTGAACTGGCTTACTTCACTTAATATAATTTTTCCAAGTCTTTCCATTTCCTAACAAATGGGGCAATGCCATTCTTTCTGATGGAGGCATTCCATTGTGTGTGCGTGTATCATATAAATTTCATATACATATATATATTTATATACTTACTAATACTGCCTTTTGAACAGGGCCTAGCATTTGTTTGAACAGGGCCTAGCATTTATTCAGTTTGATTGCTCATCTGGAGATCTACTATATTAGTGATGCCTCCATCGCAGCTTTTTACTGATTATTTTGGAGACAGACTGTTATGGACTTTTCTTTTCTTCTTTTTTTCTTTTTTTTGTTGGTTATGGGGGTAGAACTCTGGGCCTGGGTGCTGTCCTTCAGCTCTTCAGTTCAAGACAAGCACTCTACCACTTGAGCCACAGCATCACTTCAAGTTTTCTGGTGGTTTATTGGAGATAAGTCTTACGGACTTTCCTGCCTGGGCTGGCTTTGAACCATGATCCTCAGATCTCAGCTTCTTAGTAGCTAGGATTACAAGCATGAGCCACCAGCGCTCAGCTGTCATGGACTTTTCTGAAAGTCGCTCTGAATCATGATCCCCCAGACATTAGATTTCTGCAGACTTAGGATTATAATCATGAGCCACCAATGTCTGGCTCATAAAATGTTTTTAATATTGTTTATTTCTTAGTTATGCTAATTGAAAAGGCCTAGAGATAGTCACTGATCTTGTTGTAAAGACAATCTTGAGGATACAGATTTTGCTAGTGGACAGATATCTGGCACCATGTGTTGGCAGTCAATCTTAGGTGTTTACTTTATAGAATTAAGGGATATCATGATAGTTATTTGAGCATTAATTATGGGTCTGTCTGTGGGTTGGTATATCAAATAAGGAGAATTCAGGCAGCCAGAGAGAATCAGTAAGACTTTCAAGTGAAAATTTTCTGTGGTTCTTATTCTGACATAGGCATACATCTCTGACTTGAATCACAAAAGCTAGGCAATGGAAGTGTCCACAGGGTCTTCTATACCCTTTAATGTACATACCCACCCAGGTTTTGTAATTCATCAAGCTAATTTTAAATACAATTATCTATAATTGTTTTAGGAATCAAAAAGGAAGTTTTATAAATCAATGTTCAACAAAATAAACAACAGAGAGTAAGTATTTGAAAGGGGTGTGGTAGGGTGAAGGAGTAATGGGTAGATGAATGAAGAGGAAAAGAGGGGGAGAATACAGTGAAGAATTCAATGTATGTCCTACAAAATTGAGAAAGGAAAGGATTGGATTGGGAAGGATGAGTGAGAATGTTGAAAGGGACAACACTGATCAAGATATTTGTGTCTATAAATTGCTTTGTTAAGAGGCAACTCCTTTTGTGCAGTTATTTAAAGATAGTTTAAAAAAAGACATTATAAACTGGTGCTGGTGGCTCACGCCTGTAATCCTAGCTACTCAGGAGGCTGAGATCTGAGAATCGGGGTTCAAAGCCAACCTGGCCAAGAAAAGCCATGAAACTCTTATCTCCAATAAACCACCAGAAAACTGGAAGTGGTGCTGTGGCTCAAGTGGTAGAGTGCTAACTTGAGCTGAAGAGTGGAGGGACAGCACCCAGGTCCAGAGTTCAAGCCCCATGACCAACAACAACAAAAAAAGATACTAATCCTTCTGTACTTAAAATGATCATCTCAAAAAACTAAATTCCTAGACCTTTTAGAGATAAAAATAGAGTTTAGGTAAATGGTGCATTACAGTGTTCACTAACAAGTAAAAATAAAATGATCAAAGTAGAGCGTCAGTACTTTATGGTGTCCAATGAACGAAACTAAGCTTTTCATATTCTAGCTGGCAACATCAACAAAAGAGAAAGATGTTTTATGCCTTCTGATGAAAGAACATATGCTTAATGAAATCAGTTCCAAGAATGATCAAGTCCCTGGATCTTAGGGTTAATTTTCAGGACAAAAGGACTAAGGACCATGTTGAATTGCACTGTGAACATTCAATCTACAAATCTAGACTTGCAAATTCAGGTCAAATACTATTCAGGTCAAATACAAATTCAGGTCTTTATTGTGAGTTATTAGTTCTTCACCTGAAAAAAATCATAGAAGGAAAGACATGGAGTAAAGAGTCTACAGATTAAAAACAACTTGGAAAGATGGATTAAATTTAAAAGTTGGTAAGAATGTATTCTAATAGGGCAGTGTATACAGTAATGTGATATCACCTTATCCAAGTGCAAGGAAAGTAGACTCACATGCAGATGGTATGTAGGCTAAGTTTCTAAAGTAATAAGTTCAATATTTTTTGGAGAGATATTTTTACGTGATTTTTTTAACATCTTTTTGCATAAAATTATTTCAATAAATAGTTTAAAATGATTAGAATGCTAAAGAGGCAGAATTTTAATCAACTTTGATACATAATATTGTTTATTGAGTATCTTGAGTAGAATTGGATTTTGGAAATGTAATTTTAAGTCTGAATCCCAAAGAATAATCTGACAATAGCTGAATAAACAAAGTGATATATATATATATTTGCCAATTGTGAGGGTTGAACTCAGGGCCTGGCTAAAGGTTAGAGTTCTACCCGACTTGTGCCACAGAACCATGTCCATTTTTTGAGTGGTTAATTAGAGATAAGAGTCTCACAGGGACTTTTCTGCCTGGGCTGGCTTTGAACCACAGTCCTCAGATCTCAGCCTCCTGAGTAGCTAGGATTACAAGCGAGAGCTACGGGTACCAGGCTAAAGTGACATATCTTAAGGGATAGTCAACAGTGCTATGTGGATATATTTTAAGGAATTTAGATAATATTTAAATCAGCAAATGTGTGATGCATGTTTAAAGTGATGGATATCCTAAACATTATCTGGATTTAATCCTTACAAAAGGTATACATTCATTGAGTCATGATATTGTACACCATGAAAACGTGTGATTATTATTTGCTAATGCATGGTTCTAAGATTGAGAATACAAAATAATAAGAGAATACAAAATAATAAGAAACTTCTTTAGATGTCACTATCACTGTGGTGAAGCATCATTTATGATGGCTTCTCAAGGGGAGAAGCTGGCTACGTGAAATTATGTGACACAATGCAGGGGACTCTGGGTTGTCTGGGCTCTTCTATTTCAAGTCATGTAATGCAGCAAGATATAATACATTTCAATTTTAAAGGAATGGTTGATGTTCTTTCTGTTTATTATTTCCACCACAGGAGTAATGACCTTTGTTAAAAATGTGAGATTTGGTGTTGTTAAAATGATTGAGTTAGGAGGCAGACGAAAGTGCAAACATTTACACTATTACATTATCATTGATTTTTTTTTCTGATCCTGGGGCTTTGCTGAACTCAGGGCCTGGGGCTAGTGCTCTACCACTTGAGCCACAGCATCAGTTCTGATTTTCCAAATAGTTTATTGGAGATAAAAAAATCTCACCAACTTTCCTGCCTGGGCTGGCTTTGAACTGTGATCCTCAGATTTCAGATTCTTTTTTTTTTTTTTTCTTTTTTCTTTTTTTTAATTTAATTTTATTTTATTTGAGAACATACTGTACAGAGGGGTTACAATTACATGGGCAGGATAATGCATACATTTCTTACAAAGCATTGCAGCCTCCTCCTTTGTTTACCCTTCACCTCCCTTCTCAGCCTCCCCCCTCCCCCCCACTCAATCATACCCCCCCCCCACCGACATTGTAAAGCTGGTTTTGACATGACATTTTGTACTTCTCATTGTTGCAACAGGTCCACCTGAATCCTTAAATGACTTGTTTGTCCTCATCTCCTCCACATGTTATACTGACATCAAATATAGTGAAAGCGGGGTTACATGTGGGGGAGGGACATACAAAGCAACAAAGAAATAATCTTATAAATGCGTTAGAAACACGTGCATGAAAGAAAGAAAACATTAAAATACATATTTAAGGGTTCGTTTTCCTAACATCACATTATCTGACCTTTTCCGCTTGACTCATACCTATACTAGATATTGCAAATAAGGGAAACCATGGGACCTATGTTTCTTTGGGCCTGGCTTACTTCATTTAATATAATTTTTTCCAAGCCTTTCCATTTCCTAACAAATGGGGAAATGTCATTCTTTCTGATGGAGGCATAGAATTCCATTGTGTATATATACCACATTTTCTTGATCCATTCATCTACTGAGGGGCATCTGGGTTGGTTCCATATCTTAGCTATGGTAAATAATGCTGCAATAAACATAGTTGTGCTGGTAGCTTTAGTGTGGTCTTTTTTGTAAACATTAGAGTAAGTGCCCAAAAGTGGGATTGCTGGGTCATAGGGGAGTTCTATGTGAAGTCTTTTGAGGAACCTCCATACTACTTTCCAAAGTGGTTGAACAAGTTTACATTCCCTCCAACAATGAAGTAAGGTTCCTTTCTGTCCACATCCCCTCCAGCATCTGTTGTTGTTAGAGTTCTTGATTTTTGCTGTTCTAACTGGAGTGAGGTGATATCTCAATGTTGTTTTGATTTGCATTTCTTTTATGGCTAGGGAGGTTGAACATTTCTTCATGTGTCTATTGGCCGTCCTTCTTTCTTCTTCAGAGAAGCTTCTCTTTAAGTCTAGATTTCAGATTCTTGACTAGCTAGGATTAGAGGTGTGAGCTGCTGGAGTCCGCCTTTTATTTTTTCCCCCACTAGTTTTGAATGTAAAGTCTAAGATGGTGCAAGAGGTAATGGTTGTCAGCCCTTGCCATAGAGATTAAAATATGCTTTTTTTTTTTTTTTGTCTGTCATGGGGCTTGAACTCTGGGTTTGGGCACTGTCCCTGCGCTCTGAGGCTCAACGTGAGTGCTCTGCCACGTGAGCCACAGTGCCACTTTCGGCTTTCTGGTGGTTTATTGGAAATAAGAGTCTCACGTACTTTCCTGCCCTGGCTGGCTTTGAATTGCGATTCTCAGATCTCAGCCTCCTGAGTGACTAGGATTACAGGCGTGAGCCACCGACGCCTGGCTAAAATGTTTTCTTTAAACCCTGAGTAGAGCATTGATATATGGGGTAATTATTTTTAGGTACATGAAGAAAATTGTAATTTGATGTTAACGTTTATATATGCAGACATTGAGTAGAAAAAGTGAAAAGAAAAAAATAAACTAAAATGCAATTTGTGTAAAAAGGAGAAATGAGCTTCACCTGATCGCAAATTCTTCAATTTAAAATGACCTACAGAAAATTTAACATCTAATACTCAGAAACAAATTATTGGCACGCTTAATCACTATCATTCTGTATATTTTTGATACAAGAAAATGTATTAAAAAATACATTCTTGAAAAGTGTGACAAATAAAGCAGGTGACACAGTACTACGGTGTGTCTACACAATAGCCAAAGAACCCTACAGCACTGTGTGGGTGGTAAAATTGTAGCCACTTAAATCATTACGTTTTGATAATATCACAGACTCAAATAATAATAGATGCTCAGACCCAGCACATGTGAAGATGAAAAAAACAAACAAACCAAAAAAAAAACCAAAAAACTCAACAGAGTACACAACTTAAATACTGGTTTCCCTTTACTTGTGATATGCTAAAAATGAATTTCAAGTACTGAATGCATCACATGAGAGGAAACTATCAAAAAACTGCCAAGTTTGAGATTTAGAAATGTCACTCACTGACGCTGTTTCCAAACAAAAAGCTTTTATTCTTATGGCAGGTTTTCACAGCTTAACAGATAAGCCTGTGTGAGGTGTTTGCATGTTGCTTTCTTAGAGAGGCGATTCTATGAAAGGGGGACCACAGTGTGGATAAGGCAGGAAAGGCGTTGTTAATGGGCTAAAAAGTGTGTCGACGTTACCCCGGCAAAATGACAATTTATGATTCAGATGAATACTCTCCAGGTCTAGGATAGCTTTAAATTATGGACAAATGCTTGCGATGGTGAACTCCCTACATTGTGCTGCCTGTTCCCAGGCTGCATCAACCAGGCTGTCCAATGGGATTACTGTAAGCCTTCACGGCAGTCGGCCAGCCACTGATGAGAAACTCATAGCCCTGGATGTTAGATTGCTCTCTTTATTCCACCCTTGTGACGGCTATGATTGCTGTCATGGTGTTAGGTTAGAAATTAGCATTTTGTGGACCAAATTTTGCCATCCAGAACATACTTAGAAAAAAAAAAAGTAATCAAAATAGCATTTTCTTCTGTCAAAAAAAAAAGGAACTCAGAGCTACCATGACATCGATGTCGACAAAACTTAGGTCAGGAAACCTGTGTGGTCCAGGTTGGGTGCTTTCTGTTATCATAGACCTCTGCTTAGAAACCCGTGGTTTGCTTTTTGTAGACCAAGCCTGACTGTGGAATCTATGGGTGAGTGCTTGGAAGTGTTCAAATTAGAGCACACTCTTGCTCTTGGGTGTGTTATTATTGTTTATTTTTTAAAATCTAAATTAACAGCAGACACTGGAGAGTGCTAGGCCGAACATCCACTTCCTCTCACATTCAGATGTTATGTCTAGAAACAATGGTAATATTTTTCTGCTTCCTCATAATAGCTTCTTTCTGATAGAATATGTCAAAGTAAACGATGAGAAGATGAAAGATAAAACAGTTGTAAAAATACCCAACAAAGTGGTAAATATCATTAATTTTATCTGTGTTTATTCCCTAAATATTATGAGCAGAAGATCAAAGCAATGTTTTCATACAAATCCATGTTTTGTGTCATCAGTGAGTGTTTGTAAGTAGCCTTGCATTAACTATTCTTATTTGAATATCCTATATATTTACCAAACAATTATGAAACAATTACTGACATTTCAGTTTTTTTAAAAATTCAGTTTATGTGCTCTACATCATGTTTCAAACTTGTTTAATTTCTATTCTTCCCATTCAAGATTAATTAAAGCATAAAAATAAAGTGATTTACATTTTAGTTGAAAAAAGACTATGAGGTCCTTATCTCTGGATTCTTCTTAGGCTATCCACAGACATGCTAATTTTTCCTGTCATTAACAGTGAGCAAGCTGGAAGGAATCTGACATGTGAGGTGCACAGATTCTGTGAGGAGCCTTGATTTTTATCCACCCATCCAAGCTTATCCGTCATCTTTAATCATGCAAAAGGAGGAATTACTTAATCATTTCATTTTATTGAAAAGAAAAAGAAAGATTTACATTAAAATGATGACATGCAAGAGGAAAAATAAATTGAAAATGATCATGAGGAAAAGGTAATGTGAAGACTAAAGCTCCATTGGTTTTGTGAAGCTCATTTAAAGCAATGATCTAGTAAAGCCAAGACATAAAAGCAATGATTATGTTAGCTGTTGGGTATAACCATCTTATCTTTGCATTCTGAGATGCATTCTCTGCCTGCATTCTTAGCCTATTATGTGAGGAAGGCAAGACAAATAATTAAACATTAGACCTAGTTACTCCCTCCTCCCTCCTCCTATCCCAGATTGAATTATACTCTAATGATAATCTTATTTAGAGGAACATGACCTCAACATTTAAATTCAAGTCCTCAAAAGTCTTTTTATGAAATACTAAATTCCAGCAGGGCAAATAAACCAAACTGCTAAGAATTTAGGTTCCACCTTTAGTCTATATGTGTTAATGTAAGTTTTTAATCAAGCAAATACTTTATTTTTTCAACATGTGTGCATACGTATTATTAGTATTTTTTAAAATTTCATTAATAATTAATGTTGATGTAAACAGTGTCTTTTATGTACTGCTTCATATGACAGACATAGATTAAGGTTTAAAACAGATGTTTGAAACCTTAGAAGAGTTCCTCTTGCTTATCCCTTCTATGTTAAGTTCCTTCTAGTTTTTTAGTTGAGGTACAATAAGTGTTCCAAAAATCTTCTTTTATAGTATTTGAAGCAAAGATGTTTGCAACAATAGTCATGTCTTTTGAAGCGGTCTCCCCTACCTCCCCCCTAAAATATAGGTTATCTCATAAGGTTCAGCTAACATATCTCTGAAAATAATTTTCACTTGAATGGAATTGTGTTTAATGAAATGTCCTTTTGGCCTTGTCAGAAGAGCAATTATACTCAAAGGAAATGAGGAAACTGTTTTGATCTATTTTTTAAATGGTTATTTGGTTATCATATCTCTTCACTTTCTAGTAAATAGTTGTTTAACAAGAACTAGGTACCAAGAACTGTGCTGGATATTGGGATATAGTTGTGAATGAAATTTCTCATGTATATGTGATACTCTGGCATTTCCCCATAGCACAAAAGGTAAGAATCCAGAAAAAAAAATTTGTTCACTGTTCATCTACATATGTAATTGGCCTATTTTATAAAAACTTGACTATCATAATATACACAACTACACAAGAATCAGGTCATAATAATATTAAATGATTTCAACATTTTAGCATATTGAGACAATATATCATTTAGAATGTTTACATTCAATTTGCGCAGCAAAATTTGAGATATTCTAGAGATAATATTGTTTCTCATATAAACAAATACAATTAACAAAATAATTCAGTGAGATTTCATATAAAAACTAGAAGATATAATTGCAAGACTTAAACAATTTTTTATTTGTAAAAACATAGAAATTATAATTTCAAAAACTATAAAATGTACACAATTAGGTTTTAGAAATATATGCTTTATGACATTTAGGACTGACATTTAGGACTGAGAATCATGTATTAAAAACCAGTCATTCTTTACTCATCTAAATTATTTTCAATTCCAGACTATTATTACCAATTCATGTCATAATCCTTTTGGGCAGATAAAGAAAATCCTGCTTTTCTTTTTGTGCTTTTTTTAACTTCATGGGAGTATTTGCTGCTGGAAAATGCAAGAATTTCCCTTCACATTTTTGGATGGCCTCATTATTGACAAGGCTATGCCAATTATTTTTGTATATATTGAAAGAGTAAAATAACAATGTAAAAATTAGCATAAAATTGAAAGCTACAACTGTATATTTAAATAAGCTATTAATATTTTGCAATTAGTTATACAAATGAACATTCTATTTATACTAAAATTTGGAAAGATAGTCATGCACAGTATTTTCTTATAATGTAGGCATTTGATATTCCAGTGATTTTTTTTAATCTTATCACAAAATAGAAACAAGGATATTAAGTGTGTAACTTATGGTAATTTAAATATTTTATGAAAATTCATACTAATGGTAAGATCTTTCTTAAAAGAAATTCATAATTTTTTCTCTTGGCAAAGGAAATCTGATTTCTTTTTCCAATGATTCATTCTTAACATATTTTAGTATAATTTATCACAAATTATCTCAAATACTATTTATTTATGGTAAGTAATAAAATATAATTAAAACATAAATTTCTTTGGTACTTTAATGCTGTTTTTCAAAGATAGAAAATAAAATGGGAGCTTAAATGACTTTATTTTACATTGTTTACCAAAGTATGATTTGAGTCTTCAAAATAAATATTTAAACTATAGTTTTCCTGGAAACATTCATGTTTTTAAAAGTACGTGAAATTATTTATTACTTTGAATTCAAAAATGCAACTTAGGACAGAATCTTTCAGAAAAAAATTGTAAGAACCAATATTACAGAAATGGTAAAAAAAAAAATAGTAAAAAGAAAATAGAGTAACTTTAACTTTATAGCAATAGGTGGCGCTATTACCTAAATACTATGGTTTAAATGGAAGAACTAGAAGTGTGTATTCTCTGTATATGATTTCATATAGGTAAACAAATGAGAACATCTTTGAAAACTTTAAAAATTGTGAGTATAGTTTGCTACTTAGTTTCACATGTACTTAAAATCCCAGTAGTTACTCTGTCAAGTGGTGAAAATATAGATTCACATTCATGGCAATAAATACTAAATTGGCACACATCTAGTAGAATGCATTAAAAATGTGAGTTTTTAATACAAATAGAAACAATCATTTAGTGTTATTTTTCCTACAAAATTGTACTTTATAAATGGATTTTAGTATTGGAAATTTTAAAGTGTTCTAAAAACACAACAATTTAGATTTCTAAAGTGGATTGATAACACAGATTTTCCACTGGTTAAGTTCTGCTGGATTGTTTTGTGTATTTCGGACCAATAAGTAGGCCATTATGTGATCTGTATATTTATTAAATATAGTGAGTCTTGACAATAGTCTAGTCATCAGGATAATAGTACAGTATTCTTTCACCATTGCCAATATGGTCATGGTTAACATCTGAAAAGAGAAAAAAAAAAAAGAAACAAAATGAGCTATGTGTTCTCTATGTTTATATGAAAATGAGAATAAACAATACGGACCAAGCCCTTGCTGGAACACACTGAACCTTTTTATAAGCCACAAAATGCAGACCCTGTGGCAGGAAGATTGCAATAAAACTACCCCTTCCTCCAGGCAGACACAGCTTGTCACCAGCACAAGGCCTGAAAAATTGAACATTGGCTTCCTTACAGTTCCTACACCTCCTCACTACCTTACAAAGTGGCCTGGTAAAAGCTATGGTCTGCACCATGCCTTGAGAACTGAGTAATGTTAAATAAATTAATAGCTGATGTGGCCTTATCCCAGAAAGCTAGAAATGATGGACACATGTATGATTTGATGGTCTTCGTGACTATGCCATCATGTGTTTGAACCATTCCTGATAGGGAGCTATCACAATAGACTGAGCTAAGTTATCACCCAGTGAAAACTATCTGGTTTGTGTAGCTCTGCTTACTTAACTCACTGTGGTAGATGGTGCAGTGCATGACCTAAACCTCCCTCTGACTTACTCCCTTACCTTCTGCGAAATGATGGCTGAGATAGGCCTCAAGCAACAGCTTGTTATAGCAATTGCCTTTTTTTGAAGAGGAGTTTGTGGCCACAGGGAGCATTGTTTGTCTGGGGAGACTCACACCTGATGTATAACAGGGAAGAAGCCTGGCCCTCACTGGAGACAACTCAACTTCATTCCTGCCCCAGAACTTCCCATAGAATGGTTGAAGAACTCCAAAGAGACTTCCTTGGCTGCTTCCTGCTATTCCTTTCAATGGTTTTTTCCTTAGAGCCTTCTCTTATCAACCTCTTTCACACTTATGTCTGCCTCTGAGCCTGCTTCCTGAGAAATATCTGTTTCCCACACTAAAATAGGATACAATTTGAGTGACAGGTCAAGTGGCCTTGCAACATAGAGTTTACTTCATTGTGTTCTTCAATCAGAACCTAGTTCTCAACAAGCATTGGCCAAAGTGATGATGATGATAATAGTAATAGTAATAATAACGGATGAAATTTTGTTAACAAAATAATGGACTGAATAAAATCATATTAAAACTTTCATGCCAGAATCTAACTACTTAAGATTACATTTGAACTGAATGTAGTACGGACTGAATATGGTTTAACATATAATTTATTTATACTTATTCCATATAATGTACATATCATGTCCCAAGAAGGGTTCCAAAGTTAACCAAGACACAGTCTCTGTTCTTAAGAAGTTTCAAACTGGATGCTGGTACTTCATGACCAATCCCAGTTTCCTGGGAGGCTGAAATTGGAAGTCTAATGGTTTGCGGGTAGACTAATTAGAAAAGCTGATTAGAATATGTTTAAAAAACAGGGCTGGAAGTGTTGCTTAGATGCATGGTGTTTCCCTAGCAAGTACAAGGCCCTGAGTTCAAATTTCCAGTATAATATTGTCCAAAATAAAGCAAGAGAAGAAGCATTTTTTTTAATATGGTATAAAGCAAGTCATACCAAGCAATTTAGATATTGTTATGTGTGAAAAGACCGTGCTGTCTAAGAAACTGAATTGTATTTATTTTTCATCAGATTTAAAGATGCATCAGAAAGTGTTACTATAAATTGTTTTGGTGATTACCATAGATGTATATGTTTGGAGGAGTAAAAACAAGACTTGTATAGTTCTGACATCTCCACCTTTTTATGTGGTAGGGCTGTACTTCTTGAAGCCGGATGAGACTGGATGGGAAGACTTATCAGTTTAAGTTTCCCCTAGTTACCACCAGTTAATTAAAACTGGTGTTGACTCTATTTGCTACATAAATCTAGAAAATCACCTCTTTTTATCCTTTTATCCTTGAAAGTACCAAACTGAAACTTAGAAACATAAACTCCTGCATAGAGGAAAAACATGTAACTGGTTTTGATACTCTGATCTTCCAGTATAGTTCCTATCTTTATAATGCTGCCTGAGAAAGCATTTGTGCTTACTGAGCTATTAAATCACTGCATTTCTAATTTTTTTAGTGAAATGAGAGCCAGCTTATAGTTAGATTTTTTTATTGTACGGTGTTCCTAGATTTTAGTGGTTTGAGCCAATTGGCTTTAGACTCATTCTATTCTATATTGTATGGATTAATTATCTGAAAGATACAACGAATGTCAAGTTAATTCATTGAACATATTTATGAAGATAGCATTTTTTCTAGCATTTTTCATAAGAATAAGCTAATTCTTCAAAACCAGTAGCCAATTTCAACCTTTACATCAAATGTTTTATATATTATCAAAATTTGTAATGATGTGGTAAATTCAAGAATCAGATTTTCAAAAAAAAATCAAATCACATTTTTTCTGGCTATTCTTAGTATTTTTTAAAAAAAATTATATTTTTTCTGATAGGAGAAATATAACCATAGGTTTGTGAGCTCTAAGTTACCTTTCTACATTTTGCTGGTGAATATGTCTTTGATATGTCAAGTACTCTTAGGATTGTATTCAGTTCCTGAAATTCATTTCACTGAAGCAGATGCTGCAAAACGCACAAACAAATCCCAAATGACTCCTTTTACTTCTTATGGAAATTTTAATAATCTATAGAGCAATAAAGTATCATAAAACTTAAATATAAAAATTGAGATTATATATTAAAAAGTCACAGGATGTATTAAGAATGCAATAGGTTAACATTACTTGTTGTTACTGTGCTGAATAGTGTGATTGGCAATTGGCAATTTCACATATTATTTTGACAAATAATGATAGTTTCTAATGTAAATCGACAGAGCTGCTTATTCAGAATATTGATGTTAGGAAGATACAACCAGAAACCTAAATCTCTGTTGTATGTGTGATTGACGTATATCTGGGAACTAAAGGAGTAAATTTTGAGATGACTTGGTTAATTTGACCTTAGAAAATGATTAAAAGTTTCAATGCTTAAAGAAAAGATTACAGTTTGGAGGACTTATTGTACATAGTATTTGGAGAACTACAGAGCTTTGACATTAGATTTCTAAAATGACATGTATATATGTATAGACAGGTACTTCAGTGGGGCATAGTAAAAAAATCATCAGTCTCAAAGAGATCAGATTAAGATCATAAAAAATTTGCTATCACTTCTTGAGGGCATTATTTAAGTTACAAAAATACACAAACATACATGTGTCTATATATACATAATATATAAAAGTAGATTTTTATATAAATGCCTGTGAACACACACAAACGCACATGTAAATTTCTAGTAAATGCTATTATTTCACAGTGTTAGCATAACAGTTTATTATGTTTTGAATAGCTGGCTAGCTTTTTTTTATCCCCAATATATATATTTTTGTTACAGAGATGCATAAGCTTATCTCAAAAAGTTGTGCAAATAAATAATTTTAAAAGAAATGTTTTGCTTATTTTTATGGAAGAATTTCATTTTGAGATAAAATAGAAAATGGTGATCATAGGTTCACTTATGCAGGCAAGACGTTTTGTGTATGTGTGGTGTGATGCATGCTTATTGTATACATACATAATAAAGACAACCTTTGAAAAATTTGGTTCTAAATGTCAAGAACCAAAAAGAACTCTATCATGTGTGTTATTAATATGTTTCACTATCTAAAAGAATATTCCATCATGTAGTAGGAATGTCACATTACCATAATTTTCTTATATCAAATGCATGCGTTTAGCAAGTACATTATGGTAGTATCTGCCCTGAAAAGAGAAAATCCCTTTTGTACTGAGTTTCATGAGGTTGAACTGTCCAATCTACTTTAAAAATAGATCAATATTTCCGAGGTAATTTTTATAAGCTTTGTTTAGCATTTCAGTGCATTTAAATAAATTGACCTATGAGCTCCATAGGCAACAGGATAAAATAGATTTTGGCCATTTTCTTTGAATACATCAAGGTATAAACAATACTAAGTGGATAAAAGTGAATTTTTGGACGTTATTATTTGTTAAAAATGATATTTTCACATAATTGTCAAGTAATGATCAGGTCTTCATTTAGTAGGTATGATTTTTTTCATATCGACTAAATCAAATGCATTTTCATTCAGTATTTTAAAGATTTAAAAGTACTTGAAAAAAGATACAGGTCATTCAAATAAAGGTAAAAATAGAAAACATTTATTGGCTTGTTAAATATTTTAACTACATATTTTAATTTAACAGATTTAGAAATATATTAAAGCTATATGTTTAAATCTTAGGTGGCACCATACAAAATTGCTAACATTAGCTATGTGCATATAATCATATAAAATAATACCTTATGAAATGAACTCTAAGAAAAGGAAACTAGGGACATTTTCTTGTTGTAGTTGCTGTTTTTGTTGTCTTTTCCTTTTGTCTTGTTCGTTGGTTTGTTTGTAATTGGGATGGTAAGGGGAGGGGCACAGAAAAAAGTGAGACAAAGGGTGAACAAATGCAGTAGTGGTACTCCACAGACATTATGTGAAAAACCAACTGTACATCTTGTGGGTAGGGATGGAAGGGACAAACTGGGAGAGAGTGATGGAAGGGGTGACATTGTTCAAAAAGAAATGTATCCATTTCCTGACTTATGTAACTGTAACCCTGTGCACAATACCTCTACAATAACAATAAAATATATAAAAATAAAGTATTTAGAACATTCTTTTTTTTTACATGGAACAATCTTACATTACATTCAGGAGATTGTTATGCCATTTCTATCTTTTACATATTTGTAAAAATGTAGCTTTCAGTTGGGTGCTGGTGGCTATCTGTCATCCTAGCTACTCATGGTGCTGAGATGTGAAGATTCAGGTTCAAAGCCAGCTCAGATAGAAAACTGCTTGAAATACTTATCTCTAAAAACCACAAAGCTGGCAGTGGAACTGTGGCTTATGTGGTAAAACAAGGGTCTTGGTAAAACAAATGATCAAGAATAGCCCAGGCCCTGCCATAGGCCCTATGTGTGGTACACACACACACACATACACACAGAGCTTTCATATTTATCTATGCTTCTTGACATGTATATAAAATATAGTTTTTTAGTTACATGTCTTTCAATAGTTACAATAATATATCATCTGTCTCACACATGAAACCATACATGAGCTATTTAAATGATGCAATTCCTTATGTCATCATTAGAAGCTGCAAATTCCACAGCCAGAATGTGAACTTGGTACACTAACTTTGCAAATTATAGACAGGGCAGTAAATTCTCTGCTGCTTCCCAGGTAGCCATCTCTGTTTTAGCAGAGATCTGGAGCTGGTCAGAGTTTCTATTGAGCTATGTGTTCAGAGGCTTATTTGTTTGGTATGTGGCTTCACAATAATCAAATAACAGATATTGAGTATTTCCTTACACTGATTGTGACACATGTTCTCATTTCTCTGAAACTCTTCTTCCTTAGATATCCCCCCATGTTGTCTGATGGTTGTGAAGGGCACGCTGTGCGTTCATTCAAACACATTTTCCTTTAGACGCTGCTTCTCTTCTAATTCTGAGCATGCATTCGCAAATTTCAAATATGTATCACTGAATATTTATCTTCACTTATGGCTGAATTGATCTTTTTCTGTTCTTGAGAGTGTTATCATCTTCTCCACTCACAGTCCTTAGGATTATTATTTTTTATTAAATTTAATTGTCAAGGTGATGGACAGAGGAGTTACAGTTACATACGTAAGGTAGTGAGTACATTCCTTGTTGAACATTGTTACCCCTTTCCTTGTTTGTCTCTCTTTCCCTCCTCCCCACACCCCCATGTGTAAAGTTCATTTCCAACATATTGTCTCATGAGTATCGCTGTTTCATTAAGATTATTTTTTACTCCAACTTTAAAAATTTTTCCTGGCCAATAAACTAAGCCATTGTCTATTGTTCCATTAAAATGGCTTATCTAGCTCATCTCTCAGCACCTCTGCTGATTCTGGAAGTTACCACTGAGTTATCACCTACTGCAGTACACTCTCAGTTTCTCTCTCTGACAAATTGCTCTCTCCAAGCCATTTCTTATATTGTCCAGCTTGATGATCATCTTAGCATTCATTTCTGAAGTAAGCCATGTCTCCTAATTTTCTATTAGATGAAGACTGTTGTGTAAGATTCTCAATAGTTTGAACCCTGATTTACTCCTATCATCACCTCAACCTTTCCCCATTAAATTTTTTTTATTGTTATTGAAAAGGTGATATACAGAGGGATTACAGTTACATAAGTCAGGTCATGAGTACACTTCTTTATGAACAATATTACCACTTTCCTTGTTTTACCTCAACTTCTTTCTAAAAGAAGTAATCTGCTTCAATAAATAGATCACTCCTTTACTCATCTATATCATTTGTAGTATTGCACATTGTAGTATTTGCTCTTTTTTGTCATCCTCACAATTATCTTTATCTAAATCATCATTACAGTTATTCTGATGCCATTAAGACATCATTTTGCACAAAACAATAATTTGTTACTGTCTTGCATTGCATGTAATAAAAATGTTATTATTCACTTTTCATGCTCTCTTCCAAATACATTATGAACTTCATGAAGAAGATTATGTGCTAAAATTCTTAGCCTTTCATTGTGTCACAGTGCTTAGCATAAATAATTCCAAAGTTTAAATACTTGTTCTGAAAACACTTTTCAGTTTTATGGACTCTAAAATAGAAACAATTGCTATTTTTTGTTTCTGTAAAAAATATAAAAGTACACAATAAATTTAGAAACAAAACTACCTCTATGAAGCAGAATGTGTGTGTGTGTGTGTGTGTGTGTGTGTGTGTGTGTGTGTGTGTGTGTGTGTGAGAATAAAGGTAGAAGGATGTAGAAAACAGGATTCAGACTGCACGTTCAATGCCAGTAGAGGTAAGTCATGAGAAGGGTTTGGTTTCTGGCTATGAGTGTGAAAAAAATCTCAGCAAAGAATCAGAGTTTGAAAATATTTAGTTTTACAATGATGTTTCTATTCACCCAAACTGTTTCTAAAGAAGTTATGGTGTATGATTTTTCACACATTTTGCATTTATAGATACTATTAAATCTGATACAGTGCTGAAAGTTTTCCAGATTTAAACAGAATCAGTTCAGAACTATAATGGAAGAAAAATCCAAACTATGAAGAAAATGGTCCTAGGAAATGGACGCATTCAGCAAATTGACATTAAATACCATACCATTCTATCTTGGAGACAAACAGAATTAAAAGATCTAACTCTCCCGGGAGACAAATCTTGGGCAAGGCATGAAAGCAGGTTTAAAGTAAAATTTGTGGTTAATTTTTGTGATGCTTAAAATAATAAAAACAGCATATGAGGATGTGATGGTAATGATGTTGGTGATGAGATTTTTACTCTAAGTATCATAACAATTTGTGAGGTGTTAAGGTAGAATACCAGTTGTGTTTTATTTTTTTTTTTTTTTTGTTTTAAAGATGATGTTCAGATGGGTTACAGTTACATAGATAAGGTAAGAAATACATTTCTTTTTAAACAGTGTCACCTCTTCCCTCCATTTCTCCCAGTTTTTTCCCACAAGTTCTATAGTTCATTTCCAACATAATGTATAGCGTGTATCACTGATGAATTAGTTCAACCTTTATCCCACCATTTCTGTGTTTTACCTTACTTTACTCAAAACAGATAAACTAAATACAAGACAAAAGGTTCAGAAAAACAACAACAAAAGAGGAAAAAAAAGAAAACCAACCTAGCCCCCCAAAACACTATATAAAAGGTAAAATTAAAACTCCATTTCTTGGAGTTCATTTTGATAAATATAATTTTATATGATCATATGCACATTGTTATTAGCCTTTGTGATCCTCTCTTAAAAATATCTTCCTTTGGTCTTGCTATCTGATTGTTTGAGTCCTATTTATCATGCCCAAATGTAGTATTTTTCTTTTATTATCCATTTAGACTCATAGGTACATTCTAATTACTAAAATGAGGGAAACCATGCAACTTATGTTTCTTTGGGTCTGGCTTACTTTACATAATAAAATGTTTTCCAAGTCTCCATTGTCTTACAAATCGGTCAATAACATTCTTTCTGATGAAAGCGTAGAGTTCCATTGTGTATATATACACCACATTTTCTTGATCCATTAGTCCACTGAGGGGGATCTGTGTTGATTCAACATCTTGGCTATGACAAACAATGCTGCAATGAACCTGGTTGTGCTAGTGGCTTTAGTGTGGCCTTGTTTATGGTCTATTGGATAAATGCCCAGAAGTAAAATTGCTGGGTCATAGCAAAGCTTTATGTTTAGTCTTTTGAGGAACCTCTATACTGTTTTATAGTGGTTGAACCAACAGTATAGTAGTGTCCCCTCTTGACCATATCCCATCCAGCATCTGTTATTGTTAGTTTTCTTGATAATGGGCATTCCAACTGTGGTGAGTTAGAATCTCAATGTTTTGATTTTCATTGCTTTTATGGCCAGAGATGTTGAGCATTTCTTCATGAGTCTACTGGCCATTCTTCTTCTTCTGAGAAGTCTTTCTTTTGAGTATTTTTTTTTAAAATCAGTCATGGGACTTGAACTCTGGTCCCAGGCTCGGTCCCTGAGCTCTTGAGCTCAAGGTGTTCACTCTACCACCCGAGTCACTGTGCCACTTCCAGTTTTCTGGTGATTAATTGGGGATAAGAGTCTCACGGACTTTCCTGCCCAGGCTGGCTTTGAACGGTGATCCTCAGATCTTAGCCTGCTGAGTAACTAGGATTACAGGCATGAGCCACCGGTGCCTGGCTCTCTCTTTAATTTTTTTTTTTTTTGGGTCCGGTCGTGGGGCCTGAACTCTGGGCCTGGGCGCTGTCCCTCAGCTCTTCAGCTCAAGACTAGTGCTCTACCACTTGAGTCATAGCGCCACTTCTGGCTTTTTTTCTTTTTGCTTATGTGGTGCTGGGGAATTGAACCCAGGGCCTCAGGCATGCAAGGCAAGTGCTCTACCACTGAGCCACCTTCCCAGCCCTCTCTTTAATTTTTTATCGCACTTATTGATTGGGTTGTTGTTTTCTTTGAGTTTTTGGGGGTTTAATTTTTTGAGTTCTACCTATATTTTAGATATGAGACCCTGGTGTGATGTATAGCTAGTAAAATTCTCCCATTCTGTGGGCTTTCTATTTAACATGTTAGCTACATCCTTTGTCATGTGGAAACTCTTCAGCTTGGTGTGATCCAATTTATCCAGTCTTTTTGTGATTTCTTGTGATTCTGGATCTTTACTTAGGAAGTTTTGAGCTGTGGCAAGGAGCCCTAGTGTTTTCTCTATCCATTCTGTAATATTTTCATGGTATCTGGCCTTACATTGAGGTTTCTGATTCA
Source organism: Dipodomys spectabilis (assembly GCF_019054845.1). Taxonomy (NCBI): domain Eukaryota; kingdom Metazoa; phylum Chordata; class Mammalia; order Rodentia; family Heteromyidae; genus Dipodomys; species Dipodomys spectabilis. Next base: position 1,366,118 of record NW_024870740.1, read on the forward strand.
TTTGGAATTGATTCTGGTGTAGGGTGATATATAAGGATCTAGCTTCAGCTTTCTGTACATGTATAACCATGCCAGAACCATTTGTTGAAGAGACTGTCTTTCTTCCCTTCTGTGTTTTTTGCCTCCCTTATTAAATATTAGTTGGCTATAGGTCTGTGAGCTCATTTCTGGTCTTCTATTCTATTCAGTTGGTCCTCAGGCTTATTCTTGTGCCAGTACCAAGCTGTTTTTATTACTACAGTTTTGTAATAGAGTAAGTTTGCTATTGATATTCCTCCAGCATTATTCTTCCTGCTCAGGATTATTTTTGCTATTCCAGGTCTTATGTTATTCCACATGAATTTTTGGATTACTTTTTCTATATCATTGAAGAATGTTGTTGGGGATTTTGATGGGTATTGCATTGAATTTGTAGGTAGCTGGATAGCATTGCCATGTTAATCCTTCCAATTCAGTATTATGGAAGGTTTTTCCATTTCCTTAAATTTGATTTAATTTCTTTTTTCAGATTTTGGAAGTTTTCATCATAGAAGCGTTTACCATCTTTGATTAAGATAATTCCCAGGCACTTTTTTTTGAGACTATTACAAAAGGAGTTGCTTTCCTGATTTCTGTCTTGCTCTTCTTATCATTGGCATACAGAAAAGCTGCTGATTTTTGTAGGTTAATTTTATATGTTGCTACTTTGCAGAGTTTTGGATCAGTCAAGTAACTTGGGAGAAGAATCTATAGGGGTTTTTTTGTTTTTGTTTTTTGTCGATTGTGGGGATTGAACTTTGGGCCTGGGTGCTGTCCCTCAGCTCTTCAGCTCAAGGCGAGAGCTCTACCACTTGAGCCACAGTGCCACTTTGGTTTTATTGGAGATAAAAGTCTCATGGTCTTTCCTGCCTGGGGATGCTTTGAACCACAATCCTCAGATCTTAGCCTCCTGAGTAGCTAGGATTACAGGTGTGAGCCACCAGCACCCAGCTTATACGGTTCTTTAAATACAAGATCATATCATCTGCAAAGAGGGATAGTTTTTCTTCTTTCCCTATTTGGATCCCCTTTATGCTTGGTCTCTTGCCTTATTACTCTAGCTAGGAATTCCAGTACTATATTGAGGAGGAGTGGAGAGAGTGGATATCTTTGTCTTGCTCTTGATTTGAGGGGAAATATTTCTAACTTTCCCCATTAAGTGTAATGCTGACCGTAGGCTTGTCATATATATCCTTTAGAATACCAGTTCTTTAAGATGGAACCAAACAGTAGGGAGTAGGAACTGTTGTACTATGGAAACCTTTGAGTCACATCCTTCATGGAAAGACTGCATCTTGCACAATTTACTTGCACTATTTAATGCTGTCTCTGGTTTGAAAGGACATTCCAAGGGCACTACTTTGTTAAATTTGGTGCTCAATGATTGTGCAGTATCACATCTCCAGCTATATCTGACCTATCCATGAAAGTGCAGGTGACCAGATATTTCAAGTGTCAGTTTGTTATTGTATTGTAACAAGATCTAATTGCTAACATTAACTTCATGTTTTTAGATTATGGATTTATAGTTTATCATAAATTAAAATAGGTAAAAATGAAAATTTGTGGTAATTTTATTATCATAAATGTGTCAAAAAGGATATGGTTGCATTTTCTTGTAAAAAGCAAACCAAAACATTATCAATCTCAAATAAAACCATACACATACTCACACACACATCTCCTATGCTTGCTGAAATATCAATGGCCAATGATTTATTTAGGACTTTATCATATTGACAACTTAATCATCACAGTTGATTATATGTATAGATTTGACTCAGATCTATCAGATAGTAACTCTTTAAAATTTTATCATAGAGGAAAAACTAACGATGCTTCATAAGAAATACTATTTATAATCAAAGATAATATTTTGACATCTCAGAGCTTATTTCCATGTTAAGCTAACAGATCTATATTGTTTGCATTTTTCTCTTTTATATTATTTCCTTTATAATATTTTGACATCTTCCACATGATCTTTTGTGTTTTCCAGTGTTATTAAAAAATTATCCCAGAAGCTGAAATAAATAAGATCAGTCACCGAGATGGAACCAAATGTGTTGAATACTAACATATTCTGCAAGTTTGATGGTTTATGAAAAAATTTATCTTGTAAGTAGTAAAGTATAATAATATTTAACTATGAGTAATTACCAGAGAATTACTAGAGTTTTCCACTAATATTTACTTAACAACATTGAGGTGAGTTTACTAAAAACCACAGACTTTTTATTCTTGTTAGTAACTCTTAGTTAGTTCTACCTCTATGAGCTCCTCAAGTGACAAATAGTGCCTTTTTTCATTTTTGTGTCCTAGGAAACCAGCAGGGGACTGATTCAGACTGAATCGCGGACTGCATGTCTAGGGAATAAATGAGTGAATAATGCTAAGACTGGAAACTAAACAGGAAAATATGGTTAATATAAAGGATGTAAACAACGTGGTTACAGTATTTAAAGACCCTTTTCCTGTCACTGCTATAAAAAATGCACAGAAGGGGAATGTACTTCACTCTTTGTTTCCCAGAATGCTGCACCAGTGCACTCATGAAACAATGACCGTTTGTTATCTGCTAAGTTGTGACAAAGTAGTGTTTATTTCTATTAGTTCCATTTAAAACCCCCTTTTTTTGGTGCTAGTACTGATACTTGAACTCAGGGCCTAAGAACTGTCCCTTAGCTTTTCTGCTTAACTCTAGTATTCCTAACATGAGCCAATATTCTGGTTAATTGGAGACAGAATCTCACAGACTTTCTGGCCTATCTTGGCTGAGAACAGCAAAAGTAGCCAGGATTCCAGGCATGAGCCATCAGTGCCTGGCTTCTAAACTGTTAGTTTTTTTTTTAATTATTATATTTTATTTTGTTGTAAGGGTGCTGTACAGACACAAGTGATGTAATGAGTACATTTCTTGTCAAATATTATTACCTGCTCCTATGCTTTTCTCCCACTATCACTCCCTCCCTCCAAATTGTAAAGTTCATTTCCAACATAGTGTCTTGTGAGTATCATGGTTGCATTGGGTCACCCTTTGTTCTTGTTTCACTGATTTGTTATCCTCCTTCCCTTCCCCAAATCAGATAAACCCTTGGCCATGAAAGAAATGTAAATCAAAACCACAATCAGATTCCACCCAATCCCAGTTTGACTGGCCATTATCAAGAAAACAAATAATAACAGATGCTGGCAGGGATGTGGCCAAAAAGGAAAGCTACTGTACTGTTGGTAGGAATGTAAGCTGGTTCACCTACTCCGAAAGCATTATGGAAGTTCCCCAAAAGACTAAACATAGAATTTCCCTATGATCCAGAAGTCCCACTCCTAGGCATTTACTCAAATGATCACAAGCAAGACCGCATTAAAGCTACCAGCACAATTATGTTCATTGCAGTACTGTTTACCATAGCTCAGATATGGAACCAGTCCAGATGCCCTTCAATAGAAGAATAGATCAAGAAAGTGTGATATATATATATATATATATGATACACTCAAACTGGCATTCATCACTTAATGATAATGTTCTGGTGAGTTTCTGTTTCCCCTTCATTCTTCTTTTTCTACTTGGTTCCATGAGCGTATGAGACTTTTTTATTTCTTACAACTCCTCTACCTGCTGGATTTTGATTGCTTCCAGCAGAAATTGAGAAAGTGGAGAAGGAGTTGGGAAGAAATTTGGGTGTACTTTCTCTTTCCCATATTGATGTGGGCTATGATTTCTGGCAATTATTAAGTCCTTCTATAACCAACGGCCATAGTAACTCTTGAATCTCCTTTCCCAGACCATTGGTTTTTTACTGGATTCTGATAACTCTTTCTCCTGTACTAGTTACTTTGCTTATTGCTGGGACAAAATTCTTGACACAAAAACTTGAGGGAGGAAGTATTTATTTTAGTTCACAGTTTCAGAGTGTTTGGTCTATGTTTGCTTTGCCCCATATACCATGATAAAATGGATGAATAGTCAATTAAATCAGAGAAAGATAAGATAAAATGAATGGGGTCTAACAGAATGTTTTTCAAATTTCCATCATAAAAGTTACAAAAAGTTACATAACAGTTAAAAAAGTTGTAGAGTTCTTTCTCCTGTTCTTCTTGTTATAATGAAGTAGCAATCCATCTTAACATCCAAAGATAGTTCTTCTAGCTACAGTGTAATGTTCTCAGGACTTTCACCATCTGTTAATTTTTTTCACTTCCATCTATCTGGTCCTTTCCCATTTCACTCACTCCAGTTCACCCAAGCCTTCCCCATATCCTCCTCAAACACAAATGCAATTATTTTTGGTCAGTTGTGGGGCCTGAACTCTGGGCCTGGGTGCTGTCCTTCAGCTTTTCAGCTCAAGGCTAGCACTCTATCACTTGAGCCTCAGTGTCACTTCCAGCTTTTTCTGTTTTTGTGGTGCTGAAGAATCAAACCCAGTGCCTCATTCATGCAAGGCAAGCACTCTACCACTGAGTCACCTTCCCAGCCCACAAATGCAAATTGTTATTAGATCTTTTCTAATGCACTCTTATACCTTGCAATCAATTGTTGTTTCATACCCTTCCTTCAGAAACATTTTTCTAAGGTGTTATTTTTTAATGGGTGCCCGATGTTCATTTATTTTTTATTTTTAAATTTAATTTTATTGTCAAGGTGATGTACAGAGGGGTTACAGTTACATACATAAGGTATTGAGTTCAGGTGTTTTTGTGTACTTAATATCTGCATTTTACTTCTCTCACTACATGAGCTTTTACCACCAATATTATTGACTTCTGCAAACTTGTCACCAAGCTTACACTCTGACTTCAAGAGATAGAAGTCATTGACATACCTCTAAATCACTTTATTTATTTATTTATTTTTATTTTTATTTTTTTTCGTTCTCCTCACACACAAATGCAATTATTTTTGGTCAGTTGTGGGGCCTGAACTCTGGGCCTGGGCGCTATTCCTCAGCTCTTCAGCTCAAGGCTAGCGCTCTACCACTTGAGCCACAGCACCACTTCCGGCTTTTTTTCTTTTTGCTTATGTGGGGCTGAGGAATCAAACCCAGGGCCTCAGACATGCAAGGCAAGCGCTATACCACTGAGCCACCTTCCCAGCCCTTAAATCACTTTATTTATTTATTTTTATTCATTTAGTTATTTATCTAGATACTGGTCTTGGGATGGAATTCAGGGCCTGGGCTCTGTCTCTTAGGTTTTTTTACTCAAGGCTGGCAATTTGGCTTGCTGGTTTTACTACAATATCCTGTCTGAGCACTGTGTCTGCCTCTTCTACTTTCTTTCAAGAATATTAAGTAATTCAGGCTTTGATTTTTTTACAGGTTAGCTGAGGCCAGGGTATAAATTGCAATGTGACTTTACTGAAAACATGAGAAGAAGATGTTGCAATTTTATTCAACTTGTAACTACCAGGTTGTCCTCATCATTCATAGATTCTGCCTCATGGTGATACATCTTTTCTGTTTTTAATTCCTAAAGGTCTACTAGCCAACAGACAAAATCTTTCTTCATGTTCTAGGAACTCTCTCAAGCAATGCATGACCAGAGTAGAATGGCTATTTTCTAAGGGCTCTCATTTTCTTTCTTTCTTTCTTTTCTCCGTTATGACTTGCTTACTTCTAGGGCAATTTCAATAGGGATCTATCAGCTTGGTTCCAGTTCAGATAGGAGTTAGAAACATTATAGTATTTTAAGTAGAGACTTAATACATTAATTACAGTCTACAACCTCTCTGAATGGATCAGTATAGTGGGAAGATGTCAGAATATAGCTACTGGATTAATGTATTTAAGAATGTACCATACCTGTTAAATTCCAGAAATGAAGACATGGATACCTATTCAATCAATACAATTTCTGGAGTAATGGCTTCTTGCCATGCATGAAACTAAAGGTTAGACATAGGAATGCTAAGTTTGGACAACAAAACTCACCAAATATCCATGTTTACATTGTCTTCTTATCTAGAAGAAGAATCAACAAAAAGCTAGCTGAATAGTTGAATTTTAAGCTCACAAGATATCATTACTATAGAATTCTTGATTTTATATCCCTCTTTGATTTTGAGTTGAGGTTTTTGAATATGTGTTATTACTGCCTATGATCATATTATATTATATGTTAGGGGGTGTCACAAAGATTACTGAATCCCAGAAAAGTGTCAGTTATTCAAGAAAATTATGTTGAATAAACCTGATCAAATCAGGTGAGTCTTTAAGAGACATCAGGGCTACAAGTTGGTCCTATTGGCCTTGAAGGAGGTGTTCACAATTGTGTTGTAAACTGTTATGGAAAGTATAGTATGGCTGGGGTGGGTATTGACTTTGGAGGATCTAAACAGCCCTTAGGGACAGAAAGAAGAATCATATTCATACCAGTATTGCACCCTTAAGATGTTGAAGCTCTGACATTATGTATTGAGATGCAAAGATGAATGGAAAAATTCCAATGAGATTACATCCACCTTTGTTTTGATCTGGTGAGATACTGAGCACTGGACTCAGAGAGTTTTTGTGTGGCAATTAAAGCTGCTAAACTGTGATAATTTGTCATGAAGAAAAAAAAACAACAAAACAAAAAACCTCAAACCAAAAATGAAACAACAAAAAAACTTAGTATAATTGCTTACCCCATTTTTGTAGCTTACAACCAACATGTTTGTGTGATCTTGATAGAATCCTTTTTTTGGTTTTAAGACACAGAGTTACAAGGTCATTTTATACAGCTCATGCTGACCTTGAATTTTTAATTCTCTACCTCTGCCTCCAGAGTGTTAGGATTATAGCACATACTACACTGACTGGCTAGAATCCTTTTCAAGGGTGCCTTAATGCAACTCTTGGCTTTCTAGTTCTTGTGGTATTGGAAAATATAGAAAAATGAAGGGGAATTGGGTCTAGGCAACAATAGACAATATGAGACATAGATAATATCTAATTATTTCAGAGGAAGCTTGGTTTTTAAAAATAAATGTGTGGTTATATCCTATTGACTCAATAGCATATAATAATCCAAAATCAGTATGTTCTGCATGCCTGGTTTTGCAGTTAAAAATAACATAAGCTATCAGACATCAATACTGCCGTCTGGTTTCAGTTTTATGCAACCTGGCCAGGCTTTTTCATATTCCTTCCTTTAATAGAAGTATCTAACAGAAGTACATATGTCCTTACAGAATTTTGGAAGTTTAGAGTGTTAATTAAAATTTACAGTGTTAGTTAAAATATGTGCAAGCAAATAAAACATAAACAATAGTTTATACCATATGTAATCTGAATCTATTAGAAAATAAGTCTGTGCATTTTACATGTTAAGTTTTTTGTTTTTGACAGATAAGACCTTCACATTTTTGATTGTGGTCTCTGGTTTATAGTTGCCAAAGTAGGACTCATTTTGTGGGTTGCTGAAACACTCAAACCTTTCATTATCTAAGGCACTTTGTGAGTGTCAGGAATTCGGGTGCAATTCAGCTATTGGTTCTGGCTCAGGGTGTTGTGAAGCTGCAGTTGATGGAGACTGGATGGAGGCTGGAGAAACAATTTTTTCCAACTTGCTCAGGTAGCTGTTGGCTAGATATCAAGTCCTAATCAATGGCCTCTGCAGAGTGCTGTTTAGGAGTTTGTGAACTGGCTTTCCAAAGAAGAGTTATGAATGAAAGAGTAACTCAAGCAGAAGCCTATGTGTCTCTTGATATTACCTGATACTAGTAAAGGCACTCCATCACCTCTACCATATTATGTTGACTCTAAGTATCTATGTCCATATGTGCCCTCATTGAATGGGAAGATAGGATTATGAGATGTGTAAATAACAGAAGGTAGAGTTCAGAGTGCATCAATATGAAGTATTCAACTGGGTACCTGTAGCTCTTGCTTATATTAGCTACTTGGGAGGCTGAGATGGGAATGATAAAGATGACAGTCCTCTCATTCTTGATTCCCCTCAAAGACTCGAATGTCTGCCTCCTGGGTAGCTGGGGAATGGGATCAGACTTGTCTTCTGAGGCTGATCCAGGTTATTGTATAAAATAAAATCTGACTCCTATTAGGTTCTTTTTCCAAATGTACCAACCTTGTGTCAAGATTGTTATGTGTCCACAGCTTTCCACATTTTCTGTAAAATTAGTTTAATCTCGAGTTTTCAGCTCTGTCTAAAAAAAGGCAAAGTTATAGTTCAACAACAAAATAAACACTAGGAAAGAGGTACTTGAAAAGGGTAGAGTTCATTTCCAACATAGTGTCTTGTGAGTGTCATTGTTGCAATAGGTCATCCTGTGTCCTTGTTTCAGCATTTTGTTATTCCTCTTCCCCTCTCTAAATTAGATAAATGTATATACGAGATGCAGGGTACCAAAATCAAATACAGTGACAACAAGGGATATACCACAGGGGGAAGAACATACAAAAGAAATTTTAAAAAATCACATAGTACATTAAAAAACAGCAATGACAAAGAAAAACCTCTCATGTCCATATCTTCAGGTTGGGGGAAAAGAGTAAGGGAAGTTGGGGGAGGGAAGGGATAGTAGGAGAAAAACAAAGGAGGAGATAACAATGCTCGACAAGAAATATACTCATTCCTTACTCATGTAACTGTAATCCCCCCCCCCCCCCCGTACAGTATCTTTACAATAAAATAAAATTTTACCTAAAGAAAAGGGTAGAGTAGGATTGAGGGTAGGGAGGTAAACAAACGAAGAGAAGTGGGGAGAATGTAGTCAAAATTCAATGTATATCCTACAAAGTTAAGAAAATTGAGGAAGAAGATGGGTTGAAAAGAATAGATAGTAATGTTGAAAAAGGTGACATTGAACAAAATGCATGATACTCATAAACTACTTTATTGAATGACAATTCCTGTGTACAGCTATGTAAAGGTAATAGTAATAATGTATATATAGATTATACAAATATGTATTTATATGAATTTAATATCTAAATACATAATTTATATTTAATATAATTAATTGATTTATATATTTAATATTTAATTCATATTTAATATATAAATACATAATTTAATATATAAATACATAAGAATTAAAGAAAATATCTTCCAATTTCTCTTGCAAGTAGATATAGCAGCTGATGTGGGTGAAGAGCATTGGGAGACATTGGAAAGTTCTGCTTTTAACTTTTAGTATTTCTGATGGAGGCATAGAATTCCATTGTGTATATATACCACATTTTCTTGATCCACAATGGAATTCTATGCCTCCATCAGAAAGAATGACATTGCCTCATTTGTTAGGAAATGGAAAAACTTGGAAAAAATTATATTAAGTGAAGTAAGCCAAGCCCAAAGAAACATAGGTCCCATGGTTTCCCTTATTTGCAATATCTAGTATATATATGAGTCAAGCAGAAAAGGTCAGATGTGATGTTAGGAAAATGAACCCTAAGATACGTATTTAAATGTTTTTTTTCTTTCATGCATTTGTTTATAACGCATTTATAAGATTATTTCTTTGTTGCTTTGTATGTCTCTCCCCCACAGTATAACCCCTGCTTTCACTGTATTTGATGTGGGTATAATTTGTGGAGGGGAAGGGGAAAAACAACTCATTTAAATAAGGATACAGGTGGACCCGTTGCAACAATGACAAGTACAAGTTGTCATTTCGAAAACGAGCTTTACAACTTTGGTGGGGGGGATAGAGGGATGATTGGGTGGGTGGGGGGAGGCTTGGAAGGGATGTAAAGGGTAAACAAAGGAGGAGGCTGCAATGCTTGATAAGAAATGTACTCATTATCTTGCCCATGTAATTGTAACCCCTCTGTACAGTTTTTTCACAATAAAAAACATAAAAAACCCTTTTTATTATTTCACATTTGAATGGTGAAAATGCTGTCATGGGTCGTGTGGTGAGCTTCTTTGGGTTGCATCGATGAGAGGATGAGAAATCTTGTATGGACAGGAAGAGAAGCGAGGACCAAAGGAACTGACCCTGTGAAAGGAGAATCTGTTTACATCAGGTCTCTAGATTTTTAATCTATATTCTTTGCACTTAAGCTAAAATTACTTTGGGTATTTGATTCAAGTAGTCAAATTTATATTCTAATTATATAGTTTTTAAAAGATTTTTTAACCACAATCCTGAATTAAAAACACATTTTAACTTGCAGTATACTATGTACGTGGGTACATACTATATACAGCTAATTCAATGTTGTTACAAAACTAATCTAAACTATGTATTTTCTGATTTGTTATACTTTATTTTGTTCTATCTCATTTCATTCCATTCTACATCATTCTACTAAGACAGTAATGATAACCACTCATTAAATCTATTTCATGACTCATTATTGACTCACAACACATAGCTTTGGAAACAGTGTCCAAACATATACAAAAAATCAGAAGTTATTTACCTATTTGGTACAACTTCTCCCCCAGCCACCAAGAAAGACCCTGGAATCTTTTAGAAGTAAAAAGCTATAAAGTTTTATTAGGTCTTATTACCAAAATCATGCCATGATTTAAATTCTAATTCACAGAAGAAGTGGGAAGGATGCAATCAAAATTCAATGTATATCCTATAAAATTAAGAAAAGTGAGTGAAGGTGTGGGTTGGGAGGGATGGGTGAGAATGTCAAAAGGGGTGACATTGATCACGACACAATGTATTCATAAACTGCTTTGCTGAATGGCAACTCCATTGTCCAATTGCTTAAACATAATTAAACTATATAAAAATAAATTCAAATTCAAATATTATTTACTATTTTTGTTTTTATTTATGCGAAGAGTTTATCAAATCCCTTAGAGTGAGTAGGCTATAGATTAGATGAATGTGAAATTATTTTTCTCAATAAAAAGCTGCAAGCTATTGTCATCAACAGGCATGTAAACAAATGAAAATGGAATGTATACACTGACCAGTCTTGTTCTATCTTCCTCTCATTCTTTTCTTCCCTAGCATCTGGTAACCATTCTAAGGTGAAAAATAAAAATATGGAATAAAATTAATACTACTGTAGCTCAAACATATTGGTCATGAGATAAAGAATGAAAGCACATTTGTTTGCAGGCAAAATGTTGGGAATACAACACATGAAATATGGCAGAGCCAAACTTGGAAAAATGTTCCTTTGAGCAGTTTAGGATTGGTTGGTTCAGTTTTACTTAAGAAAGTAGAACACATCTGAATTTAGGGGCCTTTCAGAAAAACAACAGCAATGATTTGAGTTAACAAACATGAAATTTTCATTCCTTTTTATGGGTAAGTTATAATATGAGAAAACAATGTGCACATGGAAAACTGCAGCAAGTTTGCCCATGTTAACTGAAACTTATTACAATGAAAAAACTCATAGAGCTTTAATACTAAAATCCCTTTTTCACTTCCAATATCTTTGACATTTTAAAGTAACTGATCTATCATATTTTTTGCCCAAACTAAAAATCTTAGAAATGTATTTACTTGTCTATTTTGTATTAACCTGGCTCTAGCTGGGAGAATTGCCTTATCTCAAAAGTGGCAGGAATGTCCCTTGTAACAAGTATCTTAGAGGTAAGACAGGGTTCAGACAGTAGGAAACTATTTCTTATTTGGGTAGAGAGTGTTTGTGGCCATTTATTGTCAATTGCAGATCATCCAGTGTTAAAAAAAATGATTGTAAGAATTAAGACTAGTTTCATCTAATGACATAAAGGCACAGCCGTATATTATAAAGAGAGCGAGAAAGAGGTGGTGAAGTAGAAAAGACTAAAGTCTTTCTTGCTTGGTAATTAATCACAGTTTCTTTTAGTATGTATTTCCCTGGAAATGGAGCCACACATTCGGAATATCTTATATAGGATGGCAGAGAACAGGCTATTTAAGTAGTGGCTAAGAACAACCTGATGTTCTCAGCTACAAATTGAAAGTGAAGGTTACTTTCTTGTAGACTTTATCTTAAAGCAGTAAAACGGGTAACTGCAGCTACAACTGGAAGTATTGATTTTGTAATTTCAGCAAATTAAGAACAAGACAGAAAACCTATTAAACCTTTCCACTGATTGCCAGGGTACTTTTTGGTGATTCTGAGGGTGACATTAAAATTACATACACCTGTCTCTTTAAAGTAAAAAATATACATCGTATAGCAGGTGCTCAGTGTAATTTTGTTAAGTGTGTATATTTGCTACTTTTCAATGTGAAACTTGTAAGGCCCAATATTATGAATGTCAAATGATATATCTAATTTTCATAAATTTTCATAAATTGAGGTTAAAGTTACATGTACATTTATTATATTTTAATAAATTAAACTTTTCAAAGACCTAGAGATTTTGTAATAAAAAACAGAGAAAGAAACTACAATAATAACATTATATGTCAGAGCATTATGAGTAATGACTATACCAAAATATATTACAAAGAATACTGAAAAAAGTGATCCAATTAAATTCTTGTGTATAACAATAAAACAAACCTATTTTATAGTGTTACGGAATACACCAAATTTTTAAAATGTGATTTAAAAATTTTAAGTGAATATATTAAAATTTACATTAATCATAATGTCAAAGAGGAAACTGGTTATGAAAAATTTTATATAGGATGGATAGCCTACAGTTAAACAAAAATCAGAAAATGTCTTTTATCCACATTCATTTTACCACAAGTATCATATTTCCTTAGTTTGTAGGTAATAGTTGGAAAAATAAAATTAAAAAGCCAAACAAATAGTGTAATAAATTGGGACAATTCCAAGTTTAGTTGGTTCAATGATCCAACCATATACAGATTGATAGTTTTATTTTTGTTTTAATTTCTTAACTTGATCACAACATGGTGCCATTTTTGCTTTAATGATTGTGTAAAGCTCATCAATTAAATTATTACTTAACTAATCCATTAAAAATTTTCCAATATATATTATAAGAAAAGGACCATTTTGCCCTTGCCTTTCTTAACACAGTTTTACAGCAAGAAACTCTTTTACAACTCTCTTCTAGAATATTTCCTTTCTTGAACGCAATTTCACAAATTTCTTATGATACCATTATGCCAGAACAATCACAATTTGTTTAAGCAATGATTAATAAACCTAACTTTACTATGAATACATTACCTATTATAGTTATAATTCTATTCATGGTTGGATTCTGGAGCCAAATCAAGGCTTTTCTACATAGGAACAAGGAGGATTTAGCAATAACCAGCAAAAAGCTAGAATTGGAGCTGTGGTTCAAGTGGTAGAATGCCAGCCTTAAGCAAAAAAGCAAAGACAACACTCACACCCTGAGTTCAAGCTCCAGGACCAGCTACCCCCAGAAATATAATTATATGTTTTTGCAAAATGGTACTGTGAACCTCTCAAGGGAGTCTGATATGATTATCAGGTGATGAATTTAATTTGAAAGTAACTCAGATATCTAATGAGAAGAAACATTGTGTCAAATATGATATGATAGTGACTAAAGGCAGGCTGTTATAGCTCTTGTAAATTCATATGCGAAATAATATCATCTTCAATATATTTGTTAAATATTAACTAGTTTGCAGTGGAACACAGAAAACCAGAGCTTTTCAAATCCAAGACCCTGCATAGGTTGTCTGATACCTAGATTTTATGCTTCAAATGTCTTTTTGCATTTGGTGATGTTTTGTGAAGACTAATCAGCCCAGTAAAATACAGTGGGAAGAGCCATACCTTGAAGCAACATCTTACCATCCTTTTTCAACAACTGACTGTTGGAGAAACAGTTCCTGGGTAATGAAGTTTGTTGAAGATTGTCCAAGGGACATCACTGAATATGAATCCTAAGTAGCCTGTTCCTAGCATGATGCTTTCTCTATCAGTAAATTACTACCTTGGAATTGTGTATGAGAGATAGAGTCCAATCAGATCCAGAAGACACAAGCAAATGAAGAAAAATTGGCTCCAAGACTTGCTTTATTCCTTTTTTGTTTTCTATGATAATTCCTTTGGCCTTTATAGATAACAATGAAAAAGGGACACTTCAAAACCTGGTACAGAAGGATCTGCAATGAATATTGTCTCCTTCCAGCCGTAACTGGAAAGCTGTTGTTAATATAGTCCTACAGTCCCACCCATGGTTAACTGTTACAGAAATTGTGAAATTAAATCTTTCCAGCGGGTAGAGCTTTCAATAGAATATGTGTGATAGGGGTTTTCCTATGACATGTGGTCTGCATTTTGTACTAGAAACCAATATATGGTGTACTTTTCACCATTGCCATAGTAGTTAGGTTTGAAACCAAGTACTGGAGGAGGCAGGAGGACACTTTTACTATTGAACTGAAAAACCCACTCACAGAATAGTTCTTTATGATTTACCCCAGCCATGGGATTTATAGGTACAAAGGCCTCTTTTTTCCAAAGGAGGAAGCTTCCATGTAGGAATATAGCCATAATGACATTAAATTGGAAGTTGAAGCTGTTCCCTGGATATTTGTGGCTACTCATACACATTAAATTAATAGAGAAAAAGGTTACTAAGATGGCACATGCAATTTAAGCATAATAATTTGCTTATGAACAACAACAGAAAATGTGCCAAGTCAATAGTAAATTAATGGTTAAGGATATGGATCCCTTAGAAATAAATAAAAGCGGGTCTTTTTATCAGGAAAAAAGCACAGATGAATCAAGGTTTTGGCAGAGGTTAAGGGAAATGTGGGATGGAAGTAAACTATAATTATTAACCCTACCCTTGTTACTAGCTATAGAAGGAAAAGCTAGAAGCTGTGCCAATTTTTCGTAAAAGACATTATTTTTCAACTCAGAGAGGACTTTAGCAAATGAATTTAAAAAATAAAGAAGCTAAATAATGTAAAGAAACCAATTGATGGTCATATAACCAGTTCATGCCAGAATATACATTTGATGCTCTCATGAGACCTATTTCTTTTGCACATTAACAGTGGCACTATTAGTGAGCACTTGTGTACATGGGCCTAGGGAAAGAGCATTAGTTACCTGGTCTAGATACAATAATGCATACAGGGTCTTTCTGAAATGTGAGACACAAGACTACTTTGACCCTCTCTCCTAAAATGCTTGACTTTGGTTCAAGTCTGAGAATGCATTAATAAGCAGAGAAATCTATGTCTCATTTGAATTTCTGGATTCAAGATAGTAAGAATTAAGTTCGACTCTGGTAGTTTACACCTGTAATCCTAGCTACTCAGGAAGCTGAGATCTGAGGAATGTGGTTGAAGAAGCCAGTCTTGGCAAGAAAATCCATGAGACAGTATCCTTAGTTAACCACCAAGAAGTCTGAAGTGGAGCTGTGGCAAAAAAGCTCAGGGACAGTGCCTAAAACCTGAGTTCAAGCCCCAGGGCTGGCACACACACATAAAAATGTAATAGGATTTGGTCGTTTTCTCCAAAGGTTAATTGCTTATCATTTTAATAACTTGCAAGCTTGTTCTATTGGATTTGCACAGTTGAAGAATTTCTATTCATTGGATGTTAGTGGCTGCTTGTAATCCTAACCACTTTAGTAGCTGACAGGATTGTGGATTAAAGCCAGACTAGGCTTAAAAAAAAGTCAAGAAAGGGTCTGGCCAACAAAGGGTGAACCAATGCAACAGTGATAGTCACAAACACTACACTGGCAATGAACTTTACAACTTGGGTGGGGGGAAACAAGGGGATGGGGGGAAAGTGGGAGAAAAACAAGGGAGGGGTGACACTGTTCGAAAAGAAATGTACTCATTACCTTACATGTTTAACTGTAACTCCTCTGTCTATACCTTTACAATAAAATTTAATTAAAAAATGGATCTGGCCCAAACATTTATTTTTATGTATAGTTTATAATAAGTATATCACTTCATTTCTTAGTTGTATATGGAGTTGTCATCTAGTAAATAGTGTGCTATTATTAGATATTTAACTTAAGTTTTGATAATTTTACAATTATAAAAATAACCATATATCTGTAATCCTAGTTACTCAGGAAGCTAAGATATGAAGATTATACTTGTAAGCTAGCCCAGGGAGGAAAGTCCATGAGACTCTTATTTCCAATTAACCACCAAAAATACAGAAATAGAGATGTGGATCAAGTGGTAGAGTGCCGTTCTTGAACAGAAGAGATGGTGCTCAGGCCTTAGGTTCAAACCCTAGTGCCATCACAACACAAGAAAATAAGACAAACATACAGTAAGCATATTTGCATACCTATCTTTATATACATTAGTAAATAGGAACTTATTTTATGTTTTTATATTTCAAAAATGTAACAAAGAAAATTGTAAGTAAAGGAGTATATATAGCACTTTAAAATGCTTATATTACCTCTCTATTTTTTTTTTTTTGTCGCTCGTGGGGCCTGAACTCTGGGCCTGGGCGCTGTCCCTCAGCTCTTCAGCTGCAGACTAGCACTCTACCACTTTAGCCTCAGCCCCACTTCCAGCTTTTTCTGCTTATGTGGTGCTGAGGAATCGAACCCAGGGCCTCATGCATGCAAAGCAAGCACTCTACCACTGAGCCACTTTTCCATCCTAAATGCTTATATTAAAATATAGATTAAAATCAGTAAATTGTCTACACAGTACTAAAGATACCTATTCAATGATAAAGTTTCTCTATGTGTTCAGTTCTTTTATGTCCCTAGGTAAAGTGATGCAATACTTTTTATGTAAATCATGTGCATTTCTTATTACATTTCTTTTTTTTTTTTTTTTTTTTTTTTGGGTCCGGTCGTGGGACCTGAACTCTGGGCCTGGGCGCTGTCCCTCAGCTCTTCAGCTCAAGGCTAGCGCTCTACCACTTGAGCCACAGCGCCACTTCCGGCTTTTTTCTTTTTGCTTATGTGGTGCTGAGGAATCAAACCCAGGGCCTCATGCATGCAAGGCAAGCCCTCTACCACTGAGCCACCTTCCCAGCCCTACATTTATTTCTAACTCTGTCAAAATTTTCATTGCTATCTTGGATAGATTTTTTTGTTCCATTATATGCTCAAATTAGGTATTACTAGCAAAAAGAAAAGCTATTGATTTTTATATATTTGCAAACAGAAACACATTCTTGAATTATCTTAGTAGAATTTAATGCTTTTATTTAAGTAAGGTTATACAAGTTGTATTTAAATCCCAGGGCCTCAAGTGCTTTTTACAATAAAAGGCATAAAAGTAATGAAGGTAACTTGCTAATACATAAAATTCTCTAGTCACAATATTTCCCTGAGACTGTTTAAGTTGCATTTTGGCCATATATTATTCTCATGTGTACTACTTAAAGACAGATTAATTCTTAACAATGCCCTTCATAAGTTGCTAAGTTGAATGGATCAAATGTAGCATTCTTGGTCCACTCACAATGACTTTTTTTCCTATCCCAAGACTCAATCATCAAGATTAATTTTGCTTCTCAGCCTACCCTATTTTCAGGGCTTTTCTGTTAGTGAAGTCTGTTTTAGCTAGGTATATATCTCTAAATTCACTGTCAGTTGCAATCACTTCCTGTTCTATATGCTTAATTGTTGTTAAGAATATCTTTTTTCTTTTGGGTATTGAAAAAGGCAAACAGAAATGCTCTGTTCAGAGTTTTGTACTTGAAACATTGAGAATAGACCCCTAGTTTCTGTTGTGGGCATACATTGTTGGTGAACTGGGTCTTAAAATGGAAACAAAATATTTCTTCAGATTTTTAACCTAATCTATTTCTTGTGTGCTCTATGAGGTAAACTTTTTAGCAGATCTCTCTACATTGAATGAAGAAATTCCCATTTCACTCCATGGTAGGTGGAAAAATTTCACTATTCTGGCACAAAGTTATCCAACAGTGAGAGTTCTACTTTTAGTCCATTTCTCTGAATACCAGGCATTAAAAGAAGGTATTGGAGATTATGAGAAGATGCTATTAGTACTCTGTGGGAAGGGATGTAAATTAGTGTTACCACTAGGGAAAACAGGACAAGGACACTGCAAAAAGCTAAAATATAACCACAATGAGATCCAGCTATCTTATTGCTGAGTATGGACCCAACGAATTGAAATCAGTATGTCAAAGGGATAAACTTTCCCAAGTTCATTAATGCATTATTCAGTCTTCAAGACATGGAATTAACCTGTATTCATCAATGGACAGAGAATAAGTGGGACATATATAAAAGGAACCACTACTGAGCATGAAGAAAGAAGAGATTTCTGTTCTTTTCAATAACATGCACGAAACTAACATGTACTAAGTGAAATAAGCTTGACATAGAAAACTTGTCTTCCTTTCCTTTCCATTAAAAAATCCTTTTTACTCATAACTATATGCAGACACACCTATAAGCACATACACCCAGTTCAAATTTTTTAAAGAAAAAATAAAAGCTAAAATGTTTAAGGTCTAATTACTAAAACATTATCAAATATTTTCGTGTTTGCATTTATTAATTTCTAGCATCAGAAAAAGCTATTGGGCTGCAGGTATGGTTCAACTGGTAGAGTTCCTGACCAACATTCTCAAGACTCTGAGTTCAAATCTCAGTGTTACCAAGAGAAAAGGTATTTATTTTTAGATATTTGGAAACAAAATATTTTCTTGAACTATCTTAATAGAGGGTAGTTCTTTTATTAAAAAACAGTTATACAGGTAGGAAGTTGGCACAGTGGTAGAGTACTTGCCTTGCATGCATGAGGCCCTGGGTTTGATCCCTCAGCACCACATCAGCAGAAAAAAGCTGGAAGTGGCACTGTGGCTCAAGTGGTAGAGCACTAGCCTTGTGCTGAAGAGCTGAGAGACAGTGCCCAGGACCAGAGTTCAGACTCCACAACTGACAACAAAACAAAATAAAACAAAAACAAACAAAAAATAAAAACAAAAACAAAAAACAATGGTTATATACATTACATTTTAGATCCCAGGACCTCAGGTATATAATTTTTTTTAAGACATCAAAGGCACAAAATATAACATTACTAATTTCCTATAGGTATAAAATTTTCCAATCAATAATTTCCTAAATTCTTATTTATAAGTATGTCCTGACAATTGCAAATGACCACAAATAATTTTTTTATGAATAATTAGTTTCTAATCTCTTAGCCCTTCAGAAACATCACTTTTAAATGAACCAATTTATAGAACAGCTATATCTTTCCACTTATTTAATTTTCTTGTTTTGCTCACTAACTGACCAAATGGCCTCTGTCTCTATTCACAAGACATATAAAGTATGATTTTTAGGCATAAATTTGCATTATGGTGACTTTTCTGTTTGTGCCATTATTTGCTATAATTTGTCTGTCAGTCTTTCTTGACTCTAAACTCCTAGCTGGTTTTGCTGAATCTTTGAGGGAAAAAAGTCACTTTAAGGTAATTTTTGGTGCGGAATTCTCAGTTTTTGACATAAAGGCTACACTGCCACACCTCACAAAATTGTTATACTGTTATATAATATAATCCATGGATAAAGACTGAATTACAACTTTTAAAATGATGTTAGTGCACAAAACAGAAGTTGAATAAAATGTGGAAATCCAGATGTCAGTGGCTCATGCTTGTGATCGTAGCTATTCAGAAGGCTGTGATCTGAGGATCAAGGTGCGAAGCCAGCTCGAATAGCAAAGTCCATGAGACACTTATCTCCAATTAACCTAAAAGCCAGAAGTGGAGCTGTGGCTGAAGCTGTAGAACATTAGCTTTGAGTGAAAAAGATAAGGGACAGTGTACACGCCCCGAATTCAAGTCCGTGTACTGGCACACACACACACACACACACACACACACACACACACACACACACACACACACACGACTGTTCTAGTTTGGGTTTTGAATGTCCCCCAGAGGCACATGTGTTATCAGCCTTAGAAAATTAGATTCTGTAGTCTTCGTCTTCTGTTTGCTTCCTGTGCATAGCTCCACTATCATATACTGACTCACTACATGGCCACAGCCATAGGAAACAGACTCTGGTGAACAGAGACTCGCCCTAAAACAGAAAGCCAAAATAAAACCTTGCTTCTTCTAGTTAATTCTTCTAAGTTAATTCTTCTAAGTTAATTTCCTCCCTCCCTCCTTTCCTTCCCTCCCTCCCTTCCTTCCTTCCTTCCTTCCTTCATTCCATTCTTTCGACCAAAAGATTATTGATACATGTTTAAATTGGCTGATCCTTAGTACTTACATTCATTTTAATGCATTGATCATATTTGTGTGATATAAATCTTAAAAGGTCAGGTAAGTGAACAGTATTTTTCAGAAATGGACTTTTTTTAATAGCAGGGGAATATGTTCCACTTTTCTTGATAAAATAAAATCCTCTCAATCATTAGGTTCAAATAAAATTGAGGAAAATTTGCTTATTTGGGGGATTTGTTTTCCTTTAAATACATACATGTCTTCAATTTCCTTCTATTTTACATTTAAAAGGACCTACTTTAGATTTTGCTTTTTCTTTTCTTTTTGCTTAGTTCTACTTCTGTCACAGCTTAAAACATTCTATTTCAAAGACAACATTGGAAGTTCTCTAGGGAGTAGTGTTGCTCTATTGAGTGATCTTTGATCAGATTGTAATGGAAAAATCCCTGCAGGTGATATAAAATGTGTACATATATTTGAATACATAAAATGTGTATCTTTTTTATTTCATCCATCCTTGACACTTCTAAATATGGACTTCTTTAGCATACTGGCTCCAAAATGATGGGACCTCTTTAAGGGTCAATTTCAAAAGATTGACAATTTTAGAAATTGATAATGAAAATAACTAGATTTATAAATTCTTCTGTAACTACAGAATCTCAGCAGTGACAGTGAAAGCTGCTATTACAGAGTACATATAAATAATAAGGAATATAGAAATTCAACCTAAGAGATCTATAATATCCTTATTCCATTAAATGGATTTTAATTATTGGTAAGCACCATGAGGTTCATAATCTTAAATGGCACAAAATGTTGAAAAATACATGCTTGCTTATATAAGAAATATTGAATTTAAGCCGGATACTGGTGGCTCACGCCTGTAATCCTAGCTACTCAAGAGGCTGAGATCTGAGGATCACGGTTCAAAGTCAGCCTGAGCAGGAGAGACCGTGAGACTCTTATCTCCAATAAACCATCAGAAAACCGGAAGTGGTGCTGTAGCTCAAGTGGTAGAGCGCTCGCCTTGAGCTGAAGAGCTGAGGGACAGCGCCCAGGCCCAGAGTTCAAGCCCCACGACCGACAAAAAAAAAATATTTAATTTATATATATTTTTATATTTTTGTATTATAATTTCTAGTGACACAAGTTCAAAGATTTTTTATTTAATATATATAATATGTAAGCGTATATTTATATGTATTTACATATATTATTTTATTTATTTAGATAATATATATTCATTTCAGTTATTAAATTGTTTTTCTCATAAGGCTACATTTACACATGTAAGCTTTATTGTTTTACATTATTGCAGAGGAAGTACTCAAGAATCTTATCTAGAATTTGGAACAATTGTTAAGTAGTCATACTGTAGTAGGCAGTCATAACCAATAAATTATTTCCAGGTAATTCTTATTTATTTGTGAAAGTAGAAGGATGAGTTAAATCTTAAAACAATCCCTTTTACCACTTTATACTAATAAAAGTACTTATTTTACATATGTATAAATATATATAAATATATTTCAAATTTTATATGGTATCCCAGTATGTACTGAACACTGAGTAAATACACAGACATGTAAGAACTTGAGCAGATTTCAAAGTTTTTTATTATTATAATGAATACACATTTTAAATAGGGATGAGTATCATATCATATATTCCATATATGTGCAATTTTCTTCTTGGGAAGAACAGAAAGTCATGAATATTTGACAAATTCATCTCTTCTTAAGCAGGACTATATTATATCTATTAGTGAAATTTTAAGCAGGCTACTAATTTCAATATTAGATCTGAAGACTGCAGCTTTGCCTACTTTTTCCTTTGGTTTTCTTAGATGTCACTTTTACATATCTTGTAGTTCATTAATAGTCTATATTTCATCGTCTTGTACCCTCTATATAATTTACTATTATTCTCCTTTGGAAAATGTACACACCGTTCTCAGAGTTTCTTGTCTGCTTTGAATTTTGTTTTAACACAAACATGTAATATTTCTACATACTTTCCATATGTAAAAGATACAAATTAAGGACATTAGTAATACATTTTATATCATTAATAGGTAGCAGCAAATAAAATTATTTGCCTTCTAAAGGAAAACCTATTAAAATTAGATTGTCAAATCTATTCCATTTAACAGACACACAAGTTCATTTTAATGTTGTTATTGTACTTTTATGAAAACTGTATATAAATATATGCACACAAATAATAAATTTCATATTTTATTCCTGAGGAAACCAATTTTATTCTATTCCCTTCTGCTCATATATTTTTGTTAGTCATTTTATGTGCTTATCCCTGGCATTGCATTTGGTAAGTTTTACTTTTAGAATCTAAATCATAAAAACATATCTTGCCGGGTGCCAGTGGCTCACGCCTGTAATCCTAGCTATTCAGGAGGCTGAGATCTGAGGATCACAGTTCAAAGCCAGTTCAGGCAAAAAGCCTATGAGACTCTTATCTCCAATTAACCACAAGAAAACTGGAAGTTGTGCTGTGGCTCAAGTGGTAGAATGCTAGCCTTCAGGGACAGTGCCCAGGCAAAATTCAAGACCTATGATGGACCAAAAAAAAAAAAAAAAGAACATATCTCCGTCTACTTATTTACTACATTATTATAGAGCATATGATTTCTGATTTTTACTGTTAAAGTAAGTTTGTCATGAATGTCCTCATGTATGAATGAATGTCTTTTGAGGTGAAATTTCTGTCAGTGGTATAACATTATTAACACCCTGATATATACTGCTAACACAGCTTCTAGAAACTTTTAGCAACCCGTATTTTCCTGAAGTATTTAGATTATGCTTCCTAACCATAGCATCTCCATCAACGTGAATATCTACTATTAATTCTCTTCCAATATGTAGCAATTGATTCCACTGCTTTTGTATGCATTTTTATTAACATTTAGAAATATGAACACTGCTATATAATTGACCATTTTATGTTTCTTATTGTTTTCCTATTTAATCCTACAATAACGTCCAGAAGAAAAATAAGAAAGGGATTTTTTTCAATGTAAGTGTGCCTTGTCAAGTTGTCATTTAAAAAAATCTAAATCCTGAAAAACTGTTTATGAGGAATTTTTCTGATTATTTAGATACAACGGAGAGCATAATTCTTATTTGTCTCCTTTTTCCTAAATAACAGAAATTTTGGCTCACTTATCTTTTATATTTATTTATCATTTTATATTATTTATTGTTATTTTATATTTATCATTTATATTTATCTTATAATGAACTTATCCTCTCTTTAAAATTTTGATTAAAACTGCAATTGTTCAAGTAAAATTCATCTTTATAGTATTTGAGTCTTCATTTTTGAGCATAGTGTATTTTCTCATTTATTTATTTTTTCTCAACTCTCTTTTTAGTTTTGGAATAAAATGACACAGTGGGGTCTCAGTTCATTGGAGAGCTCCCAAGGGAGTTTGAGATCAGGTGTGAGTGTCAGGCAGAAGAATTTAGTTTGCATTCACTAGCCTCCACCTTACACTCTTCTATTTCCTTAAAAGCACCCAGGGATGGGGAAGGGAATGGGGAAGTATAAACAATTGTGTTAAAACAAACACTGTTGCTGAGAAACTGAATAAGATATCAGAAACTGAAGAGACTTTCACAACTGACAAGTTAGAGGAGATGCCATTGGCAGTCACTGTTCCCAGACATTCCCTAAGTTAGGGAGGAAGAGAACACAAAAGAAAAATAAGGATCACACAAGTGAATGCCATTAGGATACACCAGATAAAATACAACAGACATTATATTAATTTATATGTGTCTGAGACCCACGAGGAATTTGAAGAAACCAGTTGAATCTGTATACTCTTTCTTAACCTGCTATGAGCTTTATAGAACTGCTTCATGTATGTTAAGGTATAATTTTTGAGTTAGATAAGGAAAGAGTAGCTGAAATGAGAATTACTAGTTTTCTTGTTTAATTTTTGTTTCAGATTTCAGTTTAATTCATTAGAATTGGCTAACGTATATCAGAATGATTACAAGATAGCCTTCTATCTGAAATTACACTATACATAATCAGAATTTAGTTCTACTATTTATCAATTGGAAAATTTGAACTATATACATAATAATGGTAATACAGACTTCAGGATAGGGATATGACTGTAGTGGGTGTCACTAGCAAGTTCAAGACCCTTCACACACACACACACACACACACACACACACACACACTTTTTCCTCAAGATCTCTCTCTCTCTCTCTCTCTCTCTCTCTCCCTCCTGCTGAAGTTCAAGCCAGCATCTCATACATGCTAGGTTACCAGCCCACAGGCAAATATTTTAAGGAAACATTTAGTACAGAGTAAGTTATTGATCATCATCACTACCATCACCAAGTTCGTAGACATGGAGGAAACAAATTCAAAATTCTAAAATAAATTTAGACTTATAATTCCAACTTTCTTGTGACATGATACTTATCCTTGTTTATTTTCAAATCATTATGTAGACAACAGTGGCTGATGTTTAAAACTCATGATCTGATCAAATAGGTTTTAAATAAAATGTATATGGGATGTGTGCTACTTTTTGGATGTCATAACTAATCAAATCACAAATGAAAAGTATAGAGAAATAGCTATGTCAACTACAATAAAATGTCAATGAAAGTACTTGAAATGACATTTCTATGCTTTTTTTCTAGGTATTGCTAAGTGTCAGGAAGCAGTATGATACCATAACTAGCAGTCTTTGCTGTGGTTTCAAGACCACACACAGGTACTGCAATTCACTGTAAGGTTCCACCTAACTTGGAAAAAAAATGTCCTCATGGTTACGGCTTAGGCAAGCCAACTAATAATGCAGATCAAAGTCAACACACACACAAAAACTGCACAGGGCAGGCTTCAGGAGAGGCTGCACAAAAGTCTGCAACAGTTCTATCCAGCAGAGTCATATGAACAACATTTAATTCTCCTACTAGTTATGTGTACAGAATCACACAGGTAGTATTGCTGGCCAGGGAAGTTCAACCCAGAGTTGGCAGGCAGGATGGATGACCTTGGAGGATGATCTTAGTCAATCTTCAACTTCTCAAAAGTCAGCTAGATTCTGTGTAGCCCCACATCTTTCATTGTAAATTATATTGTTAACCTAACCTATGTGATGTGTCTTGAGGAGGTAAACAAATGGTATCTTCAGGTGGGATACTCTTTGGTCTAAAACTAAAACCTAGAAACAGAGCAAGGGTTGGATTTTCTTTTGGAGCTTACATTTGATGACCCCAAACTCCCAAACCCTGCTAGTCAACGCTTTACTTCACAGTTAAGATGTACTTTAAAGGCAATAATTTGAAGTGCTGTAAGATATTTTCTGTTAGTTTATTTCAGTAAACACTAATATGTCCCATATTCCACACCACTTGGTGTGTAATAATTGAAAATACAACATGAGTAGAAACAATTGTGCCAAAGAATAAAAGAACAGGTTTACTGATCTTTGCTAGGTTACAGAAACTTTGCAAGATTATTTATGGTGCCGTTTTGTGTAACTTTAGAAAATTCTAATGTAAATGTTCAAGATTCATTTATTTTTCAAATGAGAAAACAAAGAACACTTGAAGAGACTAATTTTCGCAAGGTTATTTAGTCATTCACTTTTTCTGTATCAAAGGCTTACGATGACCTGGTTAGTAGACAGCACTGAAAGTAGAATAAGACAAACATAAGCATGATGTAGAGTCTTAGAATGGGCACATTCTAGCAGGGTAACAACAAGGAAACAATGGTCATCTGTTGGGAGAAAGATAAAATTTAAATCTAGAACATTGATTTTATTTTTCTCCAATAAATGATCTTACTTATATCTTGGGTTTAATGGATGTTTTAAAAGCAGACAAACCCTCTGTGTCTCAGACTTACATGCTATGCAGTCATCTCAGATTTCTCATTGTCACATCACATTTAACAGTTTAAAATTGAATAATATGATATCCTGAAAGCAACATTCACTGACACACACAAGTGATAGACTTGTGTATCTGAGACTGGAATTTTCTATCTCGCTTCAAAATCTAAGTATTATTACTGAAGTATCTGTTTCTTTCACCACTTCCTGGATTACTAAACTGTGGAGAATGATGATGCTAGGATTTACTTATATCTATCCATTCCTTCATCTCCTTACCCATCTCCACAGCATAGGGTACCACCTGGAATATTAAAACCATTTCCTCAACTGATCTGTTTACTTCTACATTTGATTTCTTACAACCATGTGTGTCAAGGTGTTACATTAAAATGGCAAACATGATCCTATTACTGCCTCTATGTCTTTCAGTTATCCTCCATTGTTATCTGTAAGGTAAATTAAATAATTAGGCTTAATTAGGTAGCCAATGAAAAGAATACCACATGGTATTCAGACTGGGAAACAAGTTTATTTACTAAACAGCTGCCCCCACCATGCATGGTGGAGAGGTATGGCCAAAAGGGGTGATCCAACCCGGGACCAGGATTTATGTAGGCCAGGGACAGGAAGACGTGTGACCAAGTGGGGGAAAGGTGCTGCCACACTGAATCCAGATGTGACCTCAGGGCCTGGGACCCTCCTCTGGTCTGATGAGAGGTGTGACCAGGGGCAGCGGAGGATGTGACCTAGCAGCAGGGGGAGGTGACTGCTTCCAGGTGTGCCAGTTACCTAGGTAATACAGATACTAGGTGGAAACTTAGCTAAGAGGTAGGGGAATGTCTGCACTGGGCTTGCTTGGCTTGGGATAGACCTTACACTATCAAGATAAAGAACAAAATAAGCAATGTGTCCACCCATTACTGCCTGGGCCAGTCTTATATTTGATGTCGTCTATCATCTGCCATTTTATTTGTTGTTACATTTAGCTTTTTATAGACATTCTATACCTTCCTTCATTGGTTAATAGAACAATCCCTGCACACGAGATCAAGGCCTACTTATTCTTCAGATTTTAACTCAGTTTTCACTTCTCTTCCCTGACTGCCTTGAGTGGATTTTTGCCATTCATACACTCATATGTATATGCTTATTTTTCAAGGAATTCAAAAGCTGAAATTTTGCTTGTTGGTGGTATCTGCCTGATTTACTCCTTCAGGAAATTGAAGTTCCAGGTTACACAGTCTGTGGCACTTCTTGCTCTTTTTCCTGTCCTTAATATTTATCAAAAATATTGCTAGTGCTTAGACACTAAAAGCTTGTGACCTTAGAGATAAGATGAATATCTGTTTTAAGATGGAATGTGTTATTACTCCTAATGATAAGGGCGTCAGTGATATATTTTTTTTTTTGGTCAGTCATGGGCTTGAGCTCTGGGCACTGTCTCTCAGTTCTCAGTTCAATGCAAGCACTCTACCACTTAAGCCACAGCACCACTTCTGGTTTTCAGGTGGTTTATTGGAGATAAGAGTTTCATGGACTTTCCTGCCCGGGCTGGCTTTGAACCATGATCCTCAGATCTCAGCCTCCTGAGTAGCTAGGATTACAGGTGTGAGAACACCGGAGCCCAGCTGGCAGTCAATTATTTCTATGTATACAAAGTATACCTCATACTAATAGTTGTAAGATAAGATAGATTGCTATCCTAGTTTTTGTATAGATTGATATTCCTGTCTCTCTCCTCCCCCTGTACTGAATTCAATAAAAACATTGTTTCCAAGGGCAAGTTAAGAAAAAAAGAATATAGGTTATCATATGACAAATATTATAGGAGTTAATAATACTTGTGAACAGGAGTTGTCAAAGTATTATAGCAGATGGATTCAATATAGGTAAACATTTTTTTTAAAGAAGTTGAAGTTTCCCTTTCCTTTCTGCAGCGCACAGTGGCAAGATGGTGGTACAAATTTCCAAGAAAAGGAAGTTTGTTGCTGATGGCATCTTCAATGCTGAACTGAATGAATTTCTTACTTGTGCGCTCGTTGAAGAAGGGACTCTGGAGTTGAGGTCTGAGTTACACCCAGCAGGACAGAAATCCTTATCTTAGCTACCAGGACACAGCATGTGCTTGGTAAGAAGGGTCATCCCATTGGGGAATTGACTGTAGTAGTTCAGAAGAGATTTGGTTTCGCTGGGGGCAGTGGAGAGCTTTACGCCGAAAAAGTGGCCACAAGAGGACTGTGTGCCATTGCTCAGGCAGAATCTCTGCAGTACAAACTCCTAGGAGGGCTTGCTGTGTGGAGGGCCTGCTGTGGTGTGCTGTCATTCATCATGGAGAATGGCGCCAAGGGCTGCGAGGTCGTGGTCTCTGGGAAATTCTGAGGACAGAGGGCTAGGTCTATGAAGTTTGTGGATGGCCTGATGTCCACCCACAGTAGGGACCCTGTGAACTACTCTGTTGACACTGCTGTGCACCATGTGCTGCTCCGATAGGGTGTGTTGGGTATCAAAGTGAAGATCATGTTTCCCTGGAACCCAAGTGGTAAGACTGGCCCTAAGAATCCCCTGCCTGACCATGTGAGCATTGTGGAGCCTAAAGACGAGATCATGCCAACTACCCCCATTTCAGAACAGAAGGGTGGGAAGCTGGAATGGCCTGCCATGCCACAGCCAGTCCCCACAGCATAATAGAGTCTCCCTGGCAGCTGTATCTGGAGCCTGGATGTTGTTCTAGAGACAGCTAATAAAATCTTGTACAAATAAAAAAAAGAAGTTCAAATGTGAGAAATGATATATAAATCCAACACACACATTGAAAGGTGAGAGAAAACACTGTTAAATAGTTCATTAAGCCAGGCACCATGGCTCACACAGGTTATCTTAGCTATTCAGGGGACTGAGCTGTGAGGATCAAGGTTTGAAGTCAGCTTGGGCAGGAAGGTCCATGAGACTCTTATAATCAATTAACAACTAAAATGCCAGAAGTGTAGCTGTGGCTCAAGTGGTAGAGTACTAGCCTTGAGTAAAGAAAGCTCAGAGATAGTGTGTGTCAGCACCAACTTCAAGCCCCAGGGTTGGTGTGCACATACACACACACACACAAGTTCATTAAATCACAGCTGTGAGATACACTTATTTAAAGTGCTCTAACATTGTAAGAAACACACACACACACATACACACACACACAAGTTCATTAAATCAAAGCTGTGAGATACACTTATTTAAAGTGCTCTAACATTATAAGAAACACACACACACACAAACACACACAAGTTCATTAAATCAAAGCTGTGAGATACACTTATTTAAAGTGCTCTAACATTGTAAGAAACACACACACACACACACACACGAATAAATGAAAAGGAAGTCTAGTGTCATGATAGTAGAGTTCAGGGGAGCATTTAAGTCTTGAGAAGATGCTGAATTTGAATATAAAAAAGTGTTTGTAATAATGGGGTGAAGGCATAGAAGTGGGTATAACATTTCCAATGACATCAGAACAATTAAAACATAAAAGTTAAAAATAAACAAAATTGTCATATGACTGTGTGTGTGTATGTGTGTGTTTGTGCAGGAAAAAGTCAGCAAAAGATATAGTTGGTTTTATTTTTCCATTCAATAGGACCAAGCCTTAGCTATTCTATATGAGACTGTTAGGGAATGGTGGGAATGGAAATGGATAGTAAAGAATTAACACCAGCTTAGGAGTTGTCTCCAAAGACAGTAAATGAGGGTTTCTTGGACATCAATTACTAGGTAGGACTAAAGAGGTATTATTGTGTTCTTTCTATTACCACTTAGCAGTTAATGGTAGTAAAGAATGAATGGGTCAGAGAGGCAGAAGGCTAACTTCTAAAATTCTTCATAAAATGTATTAATTATTGCTAAATATGACATTAATGACTAAAATAATGACATTAGTAGCAGGTTGGCAGCATAATGTGGTATAAAGGGCATAAGCTAACAGGTCAGTAAATCTCTGTCTGCTATTAACTGGTTGTGTGACCATACATAGGTCAATTTACATCACTTAGCTGCAGTTCTTTCATTTTTAAATTAACCTTTTAAGGTCTTTTTGAGATAAAAAAAAATCTGTGATTTTTATGATGGCTTATAACAAGATTGTGGCCTAATCTTCATTAAATGTTGATCAAAGAAAGGGGATTTGAAAGTGAATGGATTTGCATGTCAAAATATTCAAGGTTACATGATTTAGATTTTCTAACAAGTATCTGTGCTCTGTCATTTTTGTTCAGCGCCCACCTTGTGGATGCAGTACTGCCTGAGGGCTGTGCCAGCTGCTGGCAATTCCCTGAATTTAGTTCCTTCTTGCCTTCACCTTAAAAAAACCTCACACTTGTGTTTCTGCCTTACATAGAGTGTAAGACACAGGTAAATAGCAGAATATTTGTGAATTTGTCACATTAGAACTCATATTTGACAGAGCATTTGTAGTGGTATGTGCCACATGAATGAATAGAATAAGATAAATTTATATATCTCATGGATAAATCATTTAAGGGAAGAATAAGCCAAAGTGGAATTTTAAAACTGCCTAGCAGTATCATTTGAAACTTTGGTATTACTATACTGATGATCTTGTCCCTATTATCCCTTGATCAGTATTTTTTAGAAAGAAATGTTCCTCAGAAAGCAAACTTCTTGTGTATAGGCTCAGAGAAACAATAAACAAAAAGTCCCCAATGTATTAGTGAATTCAACAAAACTCACCATATGTATGTTTTAATTTTACTGGTTTTTTGAAAGCAAAAATATTTTCAGAGTAAGTTTGTGTGTACCACACCATATTCCTCTTTTATAAAATTTTCTTTGTAGTACTGGGGTTCAACTGAGTCACAATTCTACCCCTGCTTTTTGCTGGTTACTTTAGGGATGGAGTCCTGTGCACTTACTTACTTACTTACTGTATTTATTTATTTATTTATTGTTTGTGCTGGTTTTGAACCACACAATCCTTCAAACTTGAAGCCTCTTGAGTAAATAGGATAACAGGCATGAGACATTGTTGCCTCCTTGTTCCATATTTTGTTTTGAGGCAAGATAGATGGATGTAGGGATAGAAAAACTATATTATTTTAAACAAATGTCAAATGAGTCACACTCGGGCATAGGAGATACTCTGAAAAGATCAGTAAAGCTCCTTGTATGCCATCATACCTACTTACACATGTGAAGTTACCAGGAGAGACAACATAAAAGGACTATTTATATGTGACTTCTTCTTTGAGATGTTAAAAATGGTTGTAAACTTTTTAAAAATTCAGGTCAATTAAACTAATATGTAACTTCAACAGGTTTACCACAATTAATGTGATCATCAGTATGCTTTTTGATTGAAGTCACTCCTTCTATGACTCTCCCCTAGAGTTATTTCACATTTCACGATTCTTTGATCACATACGGACTTGCTGTATTTGTGCCCTGTTCTCATTTTTTCATTCATCCATCCAGTTCTCTTTATAGTTACATTCCAACCCCGGTCTTTAATAGAGAACATAACTGGCAAAAAAGGAGTCTTGAAAGGTACCGTGTTTTGGGTAGACCTCAGCCATTTTACCAAACCAGAGCCACTGTCTAAGGATTAAGAGTTCTTGGAAGTAATGACCACATATGCTTGGCTAGCTCAGAAAGCACCATTTTGAGATTTCAGCTCCATTTTTCTGGACAGGGAACAGGAAATACTTCTCTTTCATCTCCATTCCTCCCTATCTTATTCAGTTACACCAAAAGACAAAAAAAAAATCCTTGCTAAAACTTTCATCTGTGTGACTCTCCTGTTTGTGAGACACTCTGAAACTTTCTTCATGAGAGAATCCCAAGGACCTGTGATTTTGTGTGGAACCTGGGAAGCTAAGGAACACCTTCCTAGTAACACTGCCTAGTAACATTTTATGTTTATGAAACAGTATACCACCATCCAAGATAACGTTTGCAGTCATAATTTCATTTCTACTGATCATTCATTCTATTGTGTTTTCTTAAACATACATATTTTTGACAAAGTTTAATTTAGAAATGAGGCAAAGAACTCAACAACAGTTAAAGGAAACAATCCTAACAATATAACTCTGATATAAATTATATAGATATGACCTTTTCATCTTTCAAAGGTAACATATTGTGATATTACATTTTCATTTGCAAGAAGCAGTTATTTAATTACTTTTGGTATATTTGAATTTGCCACTATCATTGTTTATACATCAGTAAGTAAATAAGGATTTCTGAACACAAGTACTGGGATAGGACACAAATAAATCTGATATAGATGGTTACTTAAGTGACTAACGGGAGGGTAGTGTATAGAGAGCATATAGTTGGATAATGAGATAATTGAACTAGATAGAATTGGATGATACAATATGTTATCATACTAATTAAATGGCATACAATTGAAAATTTATGAACTATTTCTAAAAACCTGTTTATTTTTAATATTTTAAAGCTCATTTGACTTTTTAGAATCACATTTCAAAAATCTTTATCTCAAGATAAAAATAAACTGCAGGACTTATTTATTTAGCATAACAATTATGAAGGCATTAAATTAAATGATTACGTTAAGTCCAGGATCAGGACAAGATAATCTTTTATCCAGTAAAATGTACAATATCTTTTAATCATCATGTAAATAAGTGACTTCTTTGCAAGCTAGCTCATTCACACACCTGTAGTCACTTTCTAATTTCCTTCTGTGCAAGCAATCTGTAGCATCTGCTGCAGGAGTATGAGTTCAAATATTCCATCTTCTCCTGCACATGGATACAACCCCATAAGTTGTAAATAGCTATTATCACTTGTTAGGATAACTTAATTAAACTTGCTTATTAAAAATCTTTAAGTCGTTAGTGATAAAATCTTGATTAGTACATTTTCCTGCGAGGTGACCTTCTAATTTAATAGAAAATGAATTTTTAAATGGGGAAAAGTGCCTGTGGCAGAGATTTTGTGCGAATGAATAGAGTTTGCAATACACATAGGGACATATTCTAGCCTAATTAGTAAGGGTGAAAATGAATTTTTATTTCATACACCAGAAGTGTCATTGATGAACCACAGTGAGGAGTTTGAAAAGCATTCAGATTGGCAGTGTGGGACTGAAATCTGTGGGAAAATCACAAGCTAATTCATTGATTGCCCCTTGGAAATTACTGCTGTTAATTGTTAGGTAATTAACATGGAGCTACAATTATATTGGCCTAAGGGGGTGATTAATGTTTCAACATGTCACATTAGCCGAGGCTGGATTTTCAAAGCTTTTCTTTTCACATGGTTTAGTAGACAGATGGTATATTGTCTATCTTTTTTTTTTATTCTAAAGTTTATGCTGAGAGCAAGTATGTGAATTTTGCACCTAGTTTGTAGATATGAATTAAATTGAAGAACTTAATAATGTTTAAGAAATAATATAATAATTACTAATAATATTTTCCTAATTGAAATACATATTATAAAATAAGAAAGTTATTTCAATTTTAAGTATTGGTGTGAAACCAAAGCTGTCTTAAATTTGAGTAGCTGGCATTTTTTTTCAAATATCTTAAATTATTCAGTGATGATTAGAAGAAAAAGAATTAGGTGATACTATGTTTGGAACAATCAATAATAATTTGAATAGAAGCCAAATAAACTATATAAGCCTAAGCAATTGGTAATAATAAAAGGGAATGTATTAATATCTCTAACTTTCATTCTATATCACCATTGCTTTTTTTTTTTTAAAGCTATGTACACATGAATTCATCAAATCCTATTTGAGTCCATTCACAGATGCACAGATTATTCAGGACTATCCTGTGCCACAGCAAGGCTAAAAATATATGAACAGAATATATGAAATCAAATGCCAGTTGTTACAAGGTCAAACTGAGCTCTTATATAGTATATGTGAAGAATTTGCTTAGACCAAAGCTTTTTAATCTCAGTATTAAGGTTTGTTAAACTGTCAGCAAAGTTTAGGGGATGGCTGGCTATCTTATGATGAAAATGATACCAAAAAATATATCCACCCCATGAGAACTTAACTGAGGAAAAAATACACTTGCAAATTAATTAATTTCTAAATATATCTGCTTTTTATTGGTCACAGATATAAAATCATAGATATATCTCAACCAATATTTTCAATAGGGAGCCTATCTGCTTTCATTCAAAACTCATTTTGGCTGAGATGTTTAAAGGAAAGTTTTCAAAGTGTTTTAATTTTTAGTATGAGTCAAAGTGGTACATTACTTCTTGTTAAAAGATATATTCAAGTCTAAAACCTGAGTTTCAAAAAATTCTTAAGGTCTCCAAAGGTGTTTTCTTTTTTTTTTATTTAAAAAATCCAATTAAGCCACATTATCTAAAAAAGGTAGAATGGATTTCTAGCAGTTCAAAGAACAGCTTCTTTTATATTTTTTTCCTGTGAAAATTTGAGATGTCATCTTTCTTGGTAGCCCCATACTGAGGTCTTTGTTGTGACTGCAATCTCTAGCTTTTGTATTGATTTGTACTGCTTGCACAAATGACAGAAATCTTTATTATCTACATTCAAGCCAGCTATTAACTTTTAATGACCATTAAAATCGAAAAAATGTGAAAGAAAGCCAGTACTTCTAATTTAGTCTTTTAAAAGGAGAATTACTGAAATCTTGATTTTAGACAATTCTGCATTCAGATCTTTCTGCATTTCTTTTACATTCAAAATCAATTGCAATTGTTCAAATGCCTATTTTACTGCCAAGTTGACATTTCACCTCAGCTTCTTTTCTTTGCTTATTATAATTTTGCAGAAAAAAAGAAAATCTTGCCGTGCTATAAATAGAAGAATCTGCAGTGAGCCTAAATTGGTGCACACATTTTTATTGGAGGGAAAGTTTTATCAAATGTCTTTTTCATCCTATTTGAATAATGGGTTTAAAGTAAAGCAAAGATTTCTGTCTTTGATTATAAATTGTAAGCAATATGTTAAAATTTACATTTGAAAGTTCCTGTGGGAATATGAAAGGCATATCTACTTAAAAATTTGGACAATAGAGGTCACTCTAATTCTTTTAAAATAAACTTAGAGGATGATTATTAGCCACAGAAAAGTTTTTCTTAAAGACAAATTAGAGCAATAGAAGAAAGTCTCTCCTATAGTGGAAAGATCAGTTAGTACAGATTAAATTTGATCAATACATATATTCATATTACATTCATATATTTAGCTAGTTAAATATAATTTTAAAATGAAGACGGGGCTGGAAAGATGACTTAGTGGTAGAGTGCTTGCCTTGCATGCATGAGGCCCTGGGTTCTATTCCTCAACAACACATAAGCAGAAAAAGCCAGAAGTGACGCTGTGGCTCACTGGTAGAGCACTAGCCTTGAGCTGAAGAGCTGAAAGACAGCTTCCAGGCTCAGAGTTCAGGCCCCATGACCGACCAAAAAATAAAAAGTAAAATATAAAATAAAAAAAAGAAGACTCACTTTCCCCACAAAAGACATTGTTTAGCTATGTATTAAGGGCGTTAAGAAATTTAGTGCTTACCCAGTTTCATGAGTGCTATTTGCATATTGCTATTAACTCTTTCTAGTTTATAGCTATCTTCATAATCATAACAACCGTCATATTTAAATAATGGTTAAATAACTAAAAATCAGAATTATGTTTAATGTTAGACACAAAGTGAGGTACAAGTGTCAGTGGTAGTTTGCCATTCCTAGTGAGCACTTCAATTTAAAATGTAGAACAAAACGATCGCTTTACCAAGAATGGCATGGCATAGCACAAGTTTTATGTTTTGTTGAGATTGGGGTTTGAACTCAAGGTCTCATACTTACTAGGTAGTCTCTGTTGCACGTGAGTTACATTCTCAGTCCTTTATTGTATTAGATATTTTTCAGAGTGTTTCTCATTTTTGTCCATGGCCAGCCTTGGATCTCAATCCTCTTACCAACTCTCCCCAATTAACTGAGATGATAAAGGTGTACTAATATGGCAGGAAGATACATTAATTCTTGGCTCAAGTCTCTGTAGCTCTTAAAATTTGGTAGGAAGGACAGATATGATAATAACGGATGCAGTGTTATGAAAGAAAGTCTCTACTTGAAATAAAAGCTCTGGAACATAACTTGTCAGTCTGCATTAGTGGAGCTTTCCAGCTAAATGAAAATAGGGTTTTGCAGGGAGAAACATGCAAGGCATTGAAATTGAAGGGCTATAGGGAAAGCCAAAAAAATGAGTAGACTAAGAGACATGTCACTTGGGTCCTGGCTGTGGCGTATAGTGAGAGGATTCATAAGGAATGATGGCAAGGAAGCCCATCATGGATTTTGTAAACCTCAGTAATTCTTCACTTAGTTCCATGAGAACTTGAGCTCCAAAATGATAGTGTAACTGGGAAAAGACTTGTGTAAACCCTTTAGTGCTATTTGCTTTCAGTCATTTTAAAAGCCCCCCCAAAATTATGTTAAGTGAAGTAAGTCAGGCTCAGAGAAACAAAGGACCCAGGTTTGCTCTTGTATGTGGAAGTTATGAATTATACATATATAAGTTACCATACACAGGGTTTTTTAAAAATATATATACACATATACATAGATATATGTACTTACTAAAGTATGGCATATATGGGAGGATTCCAGTAGTGTAACTCCTTTGAACAAGAAACTTACATTTGAACTAATGAATACCAGAAAGCAGGAGCATGTGTTAAGGGAGGGGGTGAGGTCAAGGGAAGGGATCGCAGACAAATGGATACAGAAAGGTTAGGCAAACGCTGTCATAATATTCAATGTACATATGTAAAAATGGAAATATAAATTAAGGAGATGGATGGGGAAAATGATAAAAAGGGTGACTTTGATCAAGATATCTGTACTCAAAAGCTGACATGTTGATTTGAAACTCCTTTGTACAAGTAGTTAAAGATAAGAAAGAAAGAAAGAAAGAAAGAAACAATGAAAGAAAGAAGAAAGAAAGAAAAAGTGGAAGAAAGAGTAAGAAAAAGGGAAGAAAATTTAAAAAAAATTAAATTTGGAGGTTATGAATGGAGCAATTGGTTGCTAACTAGCCTTTTCTATATTAACAGCTCTGATTGAGGCCTCCTACAGATTTAAAATAGGGGTAAAGGAGAAGCTACTTGGTGGGGAGAGTCAATGTATATTACACAGATATACATACAGATAGCATAGTGAAATCTACCCATTCTTGTTTTTCAAAAAAGGTGAAGGCAAAATATAATAGAAAAGGTGAATCGACTCACAATTCGATACGTATATTTAGGAAATTTTCACAGAAAACCTCTATTAATAAATCGTTATTTTTTAAAATTATGTTTTACTATCTGGTTCAGACACAGTTGCCTTTCAGTTATTTTCAGTTATTGTTAGAATAAGGATGATCTTTCCTAAGCCCTCATTTGATGAAAGCTTGGTCCCCAGCTGTTGGGGGTGTTGAGAGGTGATTGGATCACAAGGATGCTAATTTTATCAATGGACTCATGCAAAACTGAATGCTGTTGAGAGATGGGGCCTGGCTGGAGGAAGGTGGTTATGGAGGGCATGTTTTCTCAAGATATATCTTGTCCCTGACACCTGTTTCTCTCCTTGTGAGGTGAGCAGCTTTGCAGGTACTTCTGCTATGTTGTTCTGCCTCACCACAAGCCTAGAAACAATTCAGGCAGCCAACATGGACTAAAACCTCTAAAACCATGAACAAAAACAAACTCTTCTTATTTAAAGTTGCTTTTCTCAGAAATTTGGCATAGCAATACATAAGCTAATAACAGAGGCACAAATTTATCAAATAACTACTTTAAGCAAAGCATAATTTTTTTCATGAAAGCTATATTACTGTCAAAAAACATGATTGAGAAGTCTGATGATAGAGCTTATCTGCAAGAAGAAGGAGAATGTAAAGACATGCCAGAAATAAATACAAGAAAACCTAAGCTAATGTAAGAGTGAACCTGCTATTGTAGGGAAAAATAGTCCCAAAATATTAACAGCATTATAAAACATGGTTGATTGGAATAAAGGAGTCATTTTGCATAGATTCATATAGAGAAGATCTCTCAGAGAGTGAAGCAAATACTTTGTTTCCAGGATGATGAAAAGAAGCATGTGAAGTGGAGGCAGAGGCGGCTGGTCAGTAATGCAGGAAGGAAGCAAGCACAAAGGCCCAAAATTATTTAACATAAAACATTTTGAGCAGTGGCCTGGTATTATCTCTTCCCCTTCGGAGTGAGATAATACAGTGGAATAATTAGGAGTATATAATTTGGCAATCCTTTCAAATTCTTGTCAGCCCCTCACAGGAATGGACACATTTTTAAAATATTCTGACCTCTGCTTTGCTAAAATATAATGGAATCATAAAACCTAAAGTACACAAGCCATCAGTAAATAGTTAATATGGATCACCCCATCCTATTTTGATTCCTTTTCTCCTATTCAGTATACAACTCTGCTAGTTACTCTCCCAGCATATTTTTGTCTATTAGCAAAATACTATATATGTTTATATTTGTAATTAATTTCTAGCATTCTTAAACAGTGAAGGCTGAGACAGAAAACATTTAGCCAGAATGAAGAGAATGTGTTCTTTGCTTAGAAATTATTCTTACTTAGAAATAATAATAGTTAAAAATAATATTAGTATTAATTTGTCAGAAAAAGTTCAAAATATTTCACACCCATTTAAGAAATGACCATGTTTGGAAATAAAGAGTATTGTTGATTTGTCAAAAAAATTAAAGAACCACTAAAACTATTTTTATGAGCCTTCCAACTTTGAGTGAAACTTTTAAAATCACTTAGCAAGCTCCTGTTGTGATTGACCTACCTCTGATTTATTTGTGGACATTGCTTCTAAGTAAGACTTTCCTTATCCCATAACTAAAACATTTCTTTTGACTCTAGCATTTCTAACAATCCTTTTCTCAACTTTTCTCTCTTACCCCTTTTGTTGACAATATATCTCTTACTATTGAACTTCATTGCCAATTCCCTAAACCTCTTCTTCAAAATAAATCCTCTGACCTTCTTTTTCTAAAGTCTAATGACCACAACAGACTCCTTACCAGTCTTCTAAGTAATCTTATCTTTTCAGTCACTGACTGTATAAATTCATTCCTGCCACAGGCAAACCACCTTCAGTCATGTTTTGTGAATACTTACCACAGAACCTTTGTGTATAATACCATCCAATGTACTCTTCCTTTTTATTTTCTCCATAACTTTCTTTTGCCTCTTTTCAAATAATAGACCACACAGCATATTTCTAAAGCATTCTAAAGGTTATAAAGGGAAACATCTTATTTATTTTCTAGGTGGATATTTCCTAAGCTTTCTTGCATGTAAGAAAGAGATAAGTTATTATAGCAGAAAGGAACCATACAACATGTGTGATCCCCTATTTATATTGCATTAGAGAATTAATGCATAAGAAGTTAAATTTATGTTTAGAACTCCAATATTTACACTGCTTACTCTTAATTTCTTCGCAGTTCCTAAGATGTCATCAAAAAGTTATGGCTTGGTGATTAGACAAGAAGTTATGATTTGTTTGTTACTAACAGGGTTTTAAAAATATGTTTATAGTTGTTTCTGAACTTTATTATTATCATAAAGTAATCATTAGTAATTGTGACTATGTTATAATATTTGGATCAAATCAAATAGTCACCTTCAAATTAGAGAAATTATGGCCCCCATTTGTCCACTTTCTAATATTTTCTGTATTATTTCAAGTACTTCTTTCCATTAGGTATTTCTATTACTTACTTTTCTGCCCTCTAGAGGAATTTGATTTACACCCAGCTGTTTTGATTATACCCAACTGCTTTTCATATGGTTTAAAACTTGAAAATTTGACTCAAGTATCATATCCCTGGGAAGACAGCACTTCAAAAAAGTACCAGTTATACTGCCCATAGGAGTACTGATGGCTTTGAGGATGTTCCAGGGCATTTCCCTGGATTCAGTACAATTCTACAAAGATACTCTGAGAGCTGATCCTTGTAATCTTTGAGTTAGGCACAGAGACCCCAAAGACAAGTGAAAATGTCCTTACGGGATGTTGGGATTATAAAAGTGGGATAATATATCCGCAAAGGAAGATACTATGTTTTATTTGCTTAAGAACTCTAGAATAACCAGCTTATGATATAAGGAAGGGTTCTTGGGTGAAAGGTGTCATGTAAAGCTAATGGTAGAATTCTATGATTGTATCTGTTATTTTACAGATATTATTGTAGAGTCATTTAGTTATTGACTATTAGAAATTTAAGGAACATATTCTTATTGGTTATAGTTAGTAAAAGAATTTCCTCACTTAAAAGTATGTAAATCAACATATTAGAAATGTTATTTATTGCTGAAATAAGGTTACAGGTTGACCCATTGTAACAATGAGATGTACAAGACACTATGTTGAAAATGAACTTTACTACTTTGGGTATGGGGTGGGAGTTGGGGAGGTGGGGAGGGAAGGAATGGTAGGGGAAAAACAAAGGAGGAAGTAACAATGCTCAATAGGAAATGTACTCATTACCTTACTCATGTAATTGTAACCCCTCTTATAGTATCTTTACAATAAAAAAAATATACAAAAAAAGAGGGAGAGGAGAGAGGGAGAGAGAGAGAAAGAGAAAACATTAAATAAAAATGTCATTTATTTATGTTCCTAATATGGCTATAACTTTATTATATTATATAAGTTTTTTTTTTCTTCTTGTCAGTGTGGGGCCTGAACTCGGCCTGGGCGCTGTCCCTCAGCTCTTCAGTTCAAGGCTAGCACTCTATGGCTTGAGCCACCGCGCCACTTCGAGTTTTCTAGTGGTTTATTGGAGGTAAGAGTCTCATGGAATTTTCTTCCCTGGCTGGCTTTGAACCTTGATCCTCGCATCTCAGCCTCCTGAGTAGCTAGGATTACAGGCATAAGCCAATGCTGCCGGGCATTATATAATATTTTTATTATCACTGCTCTAGTTAAACTGAATAGTACTCTCAATTTAGTAAATCAGTTCTTTTTTGCTAACTGAACAGGTGATATTCATTCATAGGTACTATTAAACAGTAGTAGTATATTCACAGAAATTTTCTCATTGGAGGTGACGAAAATTTTCAGATCTATTCACAATCAGTTGCTCACTGTTACCCTTTTGTCCAAACTATAAGCTAGATACCTTCATTTATTGTGGGGAAGCCAGTGGCTTAGGAAGAACAGAACTATTGTGAGGACAGCACTTTACCTTTGTTATCTGTATGTTCTAATCAACAGAAGCTAATAACAGCAAGACTTTCAGTTTTTTTCCACCCACAAACTTTACCCAAGTAGCTTTTGTGGGACAAAAAAAATCAAATCATCTGAAAGGCTTGTATTTATTTAATCATGGTATTAATACATGCCATAGGACTACAGGTACAGTATGGAACATATAATGGCTTCTTTGTAATTTCCAAAGCTAGTGAGATGAGTAAAAAATAACAGTAATGGTGGGAATCTTTTTAAGTACTTAAAGGAAAAGATAGCAGGCATTCTCCTTGTTCACATCCAAGGTTCCCTCTTCCTGTTGGTTGAATACCAAGAGAGCCCAGCTTTTGCTCCTTGATTCAGGTGGTAAGGGCCATTGTATTGGCCAGGTAGGTCTGCAAGTCTACAATTGTGGATTTCTAAATATTGAAAATTGTTTGACTATTTTTTCCTATTGTATGCCTTTGTTTCTCATATTTCAGTCACACGGCTGTAAAAATAGGTTAAACTTTGTCTTTGACAAGAATCAGAAATTTTGATTTTTCTAAAGAAGCTTTCTTCAAGTGAATATAAAAACAGACTAGCTATAAAATGGAGAAAAATAGATTATTGCAAGCCTGACTAGAAAAAAACAGAAAGCAATAGAAAGTCGGGTTAGTGAGATGAAATGTATAATGAATGAGGCTGCATAGATAAAAGGAGTGTCAAGAATTAAGGAGTCAAGCTGATTTAGCAATATGTACCAGTCTCGTTAACCCCAAAATAAAAATGATGGATTGCCAAACTGAATTTATGTTGTGTGAGCATTGCCCAGCTTTTCCTATTAAGCTATGCTCCTTTAAGATATAATAATGTTCATTTCACAAGACTTATTTTAAAAAATATGTTTATTGGGCATTTTGTTTTTGCCAATAATTTTATGAAATTTCATCTGCATGAAAAAGAGCTTGCCCTGCTAATTTAATAGTTATTATTTCTACTTACTACAATTTGTAAAAGTTTTATATTTGGTAAGAAAATGAACAAATTGTACCTCTAAATGGAAGAGAAATGTAGTTGAAATATGCTCTCAAATTATGATTATATTTTGAACTAGTGACTAAACTATATAAGCTATTCCTTATTATTTATAACTTCTGGTCTGTACTAAGCATTTTTTTGTTTCTCTTACATTTAAAATATTTTCCTTTGCCTTAATCACTTCGGTTTTTGAAAGGATTGTTCCTCAATTCTATTTTCAAATTATGACAAATCGGAATATGTAACAGGGATTAAACTAACTGTGTAAAAGAAGAGAAAAGAATTCATGGAAGCAAGACTAATCATCATTTAGATTATCAGTAGATGATTAACAAACAAAGGACTGGATGGCATGTTCTGTGGATGCTGTATTTGGGGAGCCAAATGTTTTAGCTTTTACAAATGAAAAATTTGCTAAGCAGCTTATGGAAGAAAGTAATCATTCAAATTACAAAGTTAAGAATTTCAAATTACATACTTCATCAAGTTGAGTCTATTTTAACTTACTGAGCAGATTTGGTATAACAGAATGAGATAATTACTTAGTGTTGCATGTAAATGGAAAGC
The DNA here is from genome assembly GCF_019054845.1 of Dipodomys spectabilis. NCBI lineage: Eukaryota > Metazoa > Chordata > Mammalia > Rodentia > Heteromyidae > Dipodomys > Dipodomys spectabilis. The sequence goes on from NW_024870740.1 coordinate 1,408,902, forward strand.
AGTCTTCATATGTGGGCAATTTGTTTTCTGAACAATTGCTCTAGCAGATCATTTTGAGAATTGGTGAGAATGTATTTCTAGAAGATAGCATTTGAAAGAATACAGAATTACATTCAAGAGTATTTTTACAGCTACTTCTCAGATTTTTTTCTTTTCAAGACAGTTTTTTAATTTTAACATACTTTTTTTTTTTTTTTGGAAGTCTGAGTTGATGAAACAAATTTGGAGGAAAGTTAGGGAAGAAAAAAGGAAGACCACCTCACATCTCATACTTCTGACCTTGGAGTCTGAATTGAAAATGAAGATCTGGCTCAATTAAAACTTTTCATTAAATTGTCTCATTTTGAATTCAATAGTCTTCAATTATACTGTATTTTATTCCTTAGTCATTTTTCAAGGATGCTTAGTGGGGAGATTTCTGGCATTGAATAACCTTGATTCAAATTCCACTGTGTTCAAATGAACCAGTGAACCAAATGAAGCAATGAACGTTCATAAGATATAATGTTCTTGTCAGTAAAATGGTGCTAATGGCACCTGTCTCACTATGGGTTGTTAAATGATGGCAGCAAAGGATGGAGTATAATGTAAAACAATGTAAACAATGTAAAACAAAATTCTACTCTGAGCCTAGATGTTTCTAAATGAATCTTCGTTTTCCTCTCTCAATTTGTATAAACTGCAGCTCTCAAAGCATCCTTTCGTGGATATTTGAAAAATGGTAGCTGATTCTACATTTTCAATCTTTGCATCACTGGTATTATGTTCTTTCCTTGTTGTTTTGGAGGAAATTAGATGTTTCTGGGAATTCATTGTGCTATAAGATATGATAAAGCATTATCAAAAGTTCCATGATTATTAAAGGATATTAGGAAACAATTAATTCCCTAGCCTGGATTTTAAATCTGTGACATCAGTCATTCTTATCTTTCAAAAACTTATTATGATTTGAATTTTACTTATGTAGTGATATTAAATATTCTTCTAACACTAATCTCTACCAGAGAATAAATATTGTTATTAAACCAAATGCAAAACCTCACTCTCTGGAAGGAGGGGCAATCGGTTCCAGCATTAAAATATTAGTGTCACAAACTATAGCAGGAACTGAATAATGAAGAGGAGCCATTACTGTCTTTAATGTTGATTCTATGAAATTAAATGAAAGTAAACCCATTCAAATTAAGAACACTGACTCTAAGCTCTGTAGCTGTGTGTTAGACAAAATAAATCAGAGATTAATCTTGACAAATTATTCTCTTTTAATACTTTATAGTTTATATCATATTATCTCCAAATACAGTTTTCAGGTTGATTAATAAGGACACAAAGGCCTTTTTACTCAAGTATTTCCTTTGTTTTGCCTGAAAGAGAAATTGCTATTCAAATTGCATTTTAGCTGTGCTATTATGGGAGAGAGTAATAAGTAAATTAATTATTTTATTTTATTTTTTGATGATGTTCTTTTAGGTTGACAGCTTCATAATGATGCTATCCAAACAGATAGGTTAGGGGAGATAGCTTTAATGACTTGATACTATTGTATTTTGTGTAAAATCTGTAGCATAAAACTTTTTAGTAGATAACATTTTGAACCTACCTTCTGTAACCTGTAGATGATATATAATTATTTTGCAAATGATGAGTTATTAACTACTAATTCATGGGTGAAAACTATCTACACAGGGAAATAGAAAACAGAAAGGAGATGGAAATAGTCTACAAAATTATAGGGGACATGGATGAGAAAGCTTTCCTTGCTGTTCCAATCTTGGTGTTGACATCTTTTATCAGCCATGGCCATTAAATGAAGCCTAAATTTCATATTTCTTCCTCACTTCCATTTCTTACAATAGTCTCAGGTTCATAGATGTTGTGTTTGTATGTTTAATAAGTAGTGTGGAGTAAATTATTATTTGAAAACTATCATTTATTCATTTGAAATATTCATGAAATTCTAATGATAATCTGAGCAGTAAACTATAAAGATGAATAATAATTGACAAATAACCTTGATAATTTAAGTTACTCAGTAATAGTTGATTCTAATATCACAATTAACAGCTGAATTATGACTCTGGGATGTTATGACTTCAGCAAAGATATGTGATTAAAAAGTTAGCATGTGATCACTTTTCCCACACTTACACACTGAATAAATGCCAAAACTAGGCATCCTGACACCAAATTTGTGTTCTTTACAATTATGCTAAACTACATCTTGTATAAATTAGTCTGTTCTTGCTATCTCATTCTGTTATTTAGTTTATTTCTTATCCATCTTTGAGATTATTAGAATAATATTATGAACTATATTGTAGGGACTCATATATAGAGGATCGAAAATGGCTGAAAATGCTGACACCTTGGTTTCATTAACCCTACACCATGAAATTTTCTAGTCGGTCATCTTGGTTGTGAGTCCTTAGCCATATCTTCTAGTATCTCTGGGAATCAGTGTCCATGTCTTCATGTGGAAGTCAGGGAAGGACCATAAAGTATCTACTGTACTGCTGAAAATCCATAATACTCCAAGTTCAGTTCAATTTTAAATTTCATGTAGAAATGTCCCCTTCACCTCATTGGGGACTTTAATATGGTGTCAAGGAATTATACACTTTATGTGTTTGTCCCTTATGATAGTTGTACTTTCATTTTATTTGTGAAATAATCTGCTCCTCTGTCTTCTATGCTGGGTTTCATAATATGGAACTTGGGATGATGACTGTTTTCACCCACTATTAGATTCTGGAGGCATGTGAAGCGCCACATACACTATAAAGGGAAAATAAAGAAGAGTAAACAAAAAAGAAAAGCTCAGTGGGTGTCAGGCCAAAGGATGAGGGTTAGTCTTACCCTGGACAATCGCCAACATCTAAGTGGGGAGCAAACCCCTCATTCTTGCTATACTGATTGGAAGGAGATGGCTACTAGGAAAGCTGTACAAAGAATTTAGACATGGAAACCCACAGTCCTATAGTTTATCTCTGCTAGTACTGATTTGAGCCCTAGTAACAGATCCAGTGAAGTAGAAGGGAGGTCTCCTCGCTTAGTTGCCCTTCTGTGCATAACCACAATGCAACCACACTGGAGTTGAAAATAGGTCCACATGAATTTCACCCATTAGTTCCTAGCAATTTCATGAAACAATGTGCATACTTTACCTCCATAATGAACTCATTCATGAGAAAACCCCCAAAGAATCTTCTTGTTCTGAGTTTTAAGAGAGTAAATGAACTGTGGGTTTCCATAACTTATTTCACAGTTATGAAGTTTGCCTATCAAAATTATCTTCAACACTGACACTGGAGACAATCCCTCTATTAACAACTCCAGACTGGTTTATTTTTTTTTTAAGTTGAGAACACATTTGAGACTTCTTAGAGCTGTATTTCTATATTTCTATGTAGGCTTTCTTAATACAGTACATACATAATAAGTATTGGATAAAGAAACCATCATACATATACATAATAGGGTATCATTCATCATATGTATGCATAATAAAGTATCATTCAGTCATAAGGAAAAGTGAAATTATTTTGTTTGCAGCAAGATGGGTCATCATATCAAGTGAGTTAAGACAAACTAAAAAAACCAAATAGCTGTTTCAGTTACAAGCAGAATCTAGGCCTAAAATGATAACAATAATAATAGAAGAACATAAAAGAGAAACTGTGTGTGTAGCAGGGCCAGCAGTAGGGGGATGTAGAGAGTGTATTGGGAATGAGTATGGTCAAAGGATAACACACACATACAAATCCATATTTCTGTGCATAAAGATAGCAAAATAAAATCCACTAAATGCTTTTTTTGAATAAGGAGGAGAGGAGGAAGAGGGGTTAAAGGCGTGTAATCGAGGGAGTGAATCTGGTCAAAGTATATCTTATGCATGTATATATCCATCTAATAAAAATATCACAATGGATCCTTCTGTACAATTAATATATTCTAATAAAAATAGTTAGAAAAATAATATAGTGTCATATAACCAGCTACTCATTTGATTCATTTTCTTTTGTTCTCAAACAGAGCACCATTTACCCATAAGACCTCAAGGTAAAAACAGATACCCTGAAAATATTACAGGAAGGGATAGGAGAAACAGTAGGGCTCCTTAGCACAGGTCGAAGCTTCCTAAATAAACATTCAGAAACACAACAAATCAAAGAAAGGCTGGATAAGTGGGGTTGCATTAAACCTCAGAGCTTCTGCATGGCAAAGGAGATACCTAGCAAGATTAATATGAAGCCCACAGATTGAGAAAAGATCTTTACTAGTCATACAACAGCCCATAACCTCATATCAAAAATATACATAGAGATCAAAATATTGAATCCACCCCTAAACCACAAAGAAACAACCACTCCATTAACAATTGGGCTAAAGAATTAAAAGATAGACTTATCTGGAGAGGAAACAATAATAGCCCATAGATACATGAAGAAATGTTCAACATCTCTGGCCATAAAAAAAATGCAAATCAAAATTACATTGAGATTCTACCTCACTCCAGTTAGAATGACCATTATCAAGAAAACAAATAATAGCAGATGCTAGCAGTGTTGTGGCCAAAAGGGAATGCTACTACACGGTTTTTAGGAATGTAAACTTGTTCAAAGCAGTATGGAGATTCCTCAAAAGACTAAACATAGAGCTCCTCTATGGCCCAGCAATCCTACTACTGGGAATTTATCCAAATGATAACAAACAAGGCCAAACTAAAGCTACTAGCCCAACTATTTTCACTGCAGTATTATTTACCATAGCAAGATATGGAACCAACTCAGATGCCCCCCAGTCGATGAATGGATCAAGAAAATGTTATATATATACACAATGGAATTCTATGCTCCCAAAAGAAAGTGACATCACCCTATTCATAAGGAAATGGAAAGTCTTAGAAAAAATTGAAGCCAGCCCCAGAGAAACATAGATCCCATGTTTTCCCTCATTTTTAATAATTAGTATATGTCTAGGATAGTCCTAGCAGGGTTTAACAATAGTCCAATAGCTATGTATATATGATCACATAAAATGATGCTAATTGAAATGAACTCCAAGATATGGAACAAGAAGATTTTTTTTGTTTTTCTTTCTTTCTTTCTTTTCTCCTCTGGTTTATTCCCTGTGGTCACTGTTTCACTATCCTTTTGTCTTTTTTAACTTTTATTTTATTAATGTTTTCTTATTGTGAAAATAAGGTACAGAGGGGTTACAATTACATGAGCAAGGTAATGAGTACATTTCTTATCAAGCATTGTTGCCTCTTCCTTTGTTTTTCCCTTACCATCCCTGCGCTCCCACCTCCACGACTACGCTCAACGCCCCCACCTCAAAGTTGTAAAGTTCGGTTTTCAACATAGCATCTTGTACATTTCATTGTTGCAATGGGTCCACCTGTATCCCTATTTAAACAATTTGTTTTTTCCTTTCCCCTCCCCAAATTATACCAATATCAAATGCAGTGAAAACAGGGTTATATCTTGTGGTGGGGGGACACATACAAAGCAACAAGTTTATCTGATTGGGGAAGGGAAGAGGAATCATAGAAATGGTGGGACAAAGGGGAAACCAATGCAACAGCGATACTCACTACACACTAGGTTTGCAAATGATCTTTACAACTTGGGGAGGAGGAGTCCGTTGTGGGGGAATGGGAGAAAAGGAGGGAAGGGGTAACACTGTTCAAAAAGAAATGTACTCATTACTTATGTAACTATAACCCCTTTGTACATCGCCTTTACCGTAAAATTAAATTTTAAAAAAAGAAAAGAAAACCAGAAAAAATAAGGCTGAGAAGCTTTACTACAGTTAGTATTTAATATAATTGAAAATGGTGTAATTTGTTCTAGTGCAGTGGTTTCAGATTTAACACTTCAGTTTCTAACGTTTTGTTTTCATTGTCTTTAAGTAGCTGTATAAAGGAGTTACCATGTAACAAAATAGTTTGTGAATATAACTTACCTTGATCAATGCCACCCCTTTCAACATTCTCAGCCATCGTTTCCCTTTCTCTTCTTAATTCTATAGCATATACATTGGATTCTTGACTACATTCGCCCCCTTTTCTCTTCTTCATTTGTACGCCATTTTCTTCTTGACCCCACCCCACCTCTTTTGAGTATCTGCTTCCTGGTGTTTTAGTTTGCTGAACTTTGGCTTTCTAAGGAGTTACACTGTTTGAGTTCTCTCTTGAATATGCCATATTTCAGTTAATACATTTGTATAACACTCACATATTTACTTGTAACTTCATCAGCCAATTCTAATTTTCATACATAATAGAAACTGGATTCTTCATCTCTCTGGGCCTGACTTCACTTAATGTAATTGTTTTCAAGTCTTTCTATTTCTTTACAAGCAGCACAGGATCATACTATTTTCCCTTTCTTTCTTTCTTTTTTTATTTTATTGTAAAGGTAGTGTACAGAGGGGATATAGCTACATAAGTAAGGTCATGAGTACATTTCCTTTTGAACAGTGTTAGCCCCTCCCTTGTTTTCTCTCGCTTTCTCTCCCCCAACTCCCCTCTACCTCAAGTTGGAAAGTCCATTTCCAACATAGTATATCGCTGTTGGTTCATCCTTTGTTCCACCATTTCAGAAATATTTTGTAATAACTCTTTCTATTCTGAAATAGAATTCACACATACTTACAGTTGCCAGTATACATGATTAGTAAAGTTTGGATCTGGAAATTTCTGCAAGTTTCGTATGTTGAAAGCCTGCTTTTCCAAACCATGGAACTATTAGGCTGTGGTATAACCTTTAGAATGTGACATGATGGTAGAAAGAAGTTATGCAATTGGGGTATGCCTGTGAAAGTGGTATTTTGGCCGTTCTCTATCTCTTCCTGGCTTCAAGTAGGTAATCAGCTTTGCTGCATATTGTGCTTCTTGCAATAATGTTGTATCATGTCACAGGTCCTAAAGTCAAGTTAACCAGCTAACCTCTGAAACCATGCTCCATATTATGCCTTCCTCTTTGTGAGAATTTTTTTGGGGGGTGTGTAGAGAGAGCATTTTGGTCAGTAATGAAAAGCTACCCAACAATAACTACACAAAAAGAATCTATATTTAAATGTGCATCTTTGTGTGCTGAGACATGATAACCTTTCATTGATGGTGTTCAAATGTATATAGTAGATACTCTTATAATTTATGAAGTAACAATAAATTTAAAATCAAGTAAAATTTTTTTGGTATGTATTTCTTTACCTTGGGAATAGTCAGAAATGTGTTTTATTAACATGGAAGGACTTGAGGTCACTTGAAAAAATTGAGCAATATTTGAAGCCAAAAATGTGGTTTTGGATGTGCAAATAATAATGATGAAGGAAAAGTTGACCCTATTTTCAACAATACAATGCAGACAACAAAATCCAGCTGAGGGGTAGAATGGAAGGAAAGGCATCATGTTTTCTTCATGGTCTCATTTTGAGCAGAGGCTATGTTGTAGCAGCAGATAAGTTAGTGAGGAAGTAGATCAGGTGGTACCACACCCTAAGTGCTGTCATAATGTTATTGATTAGTCAATGATCAATTTTATCAATATTAGTAGACAGGGAAAATTGCCTTCATTACTCGCTTTCTAAATGTCTCATTGTTCCCATCCCTTCCAGATAACAGTTAAGCTTTTAATTTTTCTTAAAGTCATCAGTTCCAACAAAATTCTCTATATAGCATTAGCAGATATATGTGGTATTTAGTTAATGTGGCATCCAAAAAGCTATAAGTTAATTAATGGAAATTTTACTTATTAACTATTTTTACTTATTTGATAATGAAGTACAAAGTATATAACATGTACTATATTTACTTATTTTAATTTCATAATATTCTGTCTAGAAGTGTGAGTTTATCTATTTCACATAGAAGACTACAAACTCCAAGAGCTTTTATTTTATTCAAGGTCAGATGTAAGTGTGTTCAAAATTATATTGATATTAACACTAGATGAGTACAGCTTATTTTAGGCAGTTTCAAACAATAAGTGGGTACTTCAGAGATGTCTTATCCAGGAAAGAGAAATCTATTTTCCTTAGTTGATGGCCGTATTACCAGATGATCAAGTTATTAGATTCCTGAGAAACTAAGCCCTCTTTTGTTTAAAAGTTCCTCCTTTTCCTTCTTCTAATTTTGCCATTACAAAACACAAGACAGGATAGACAGAAGATGAGCAACATGAATATTTCAGAATATTTAAAATCATAACAAAATTCAGATTGAATGATGATGAGAGATAAAATAGAAATCAACAGGACATTTTAAAGGTGACAATCATTTTTGTAAACTGATGCCAGCTCAGTCAGCCTGTGAACAAAGTCTAAGTAGGTGTTTAGACTTTATTTCTATAGAAAACAGTTTTATTTTTTAATACTCTTGTTTTCTCAAATCTACAAATAGAATTCTTCTATAATCCAAATCACACTAAGGAAACATTTATACTCCATGCTGTAATCTTTTAAAGGTTTTTGGATGTTTGGCTCAGGAGACAAACAAATTTGTGAGAAATTTAGTCAAAGTTGAAGAGGAAGTCATATTTTTCCAAAATCCTTCTCCAAAGAAACTATCTAAGTAGTAAGCTTGAATGTATGTGTTAAGAATAGTGGATTTGAAAATACTCATTGAGAGTCTTCAATATATGTTATTTTTGTAAATATTAGATATAAACTCATGTATATAACATTCTTTTTGCATATATTTCAGAATATATTTTATCTTACAGTTAAATGAGTAAGGTAATGACTACATTTCTTGTCGAACTTTGTTATCCCCTCCTTTGTTTTACTCCTACTAACCCTTTCCTCCCTCACCTCCCTGACTCTTCCCCCCTCCCTCCCCACCCTTGAAGTTGTAAAGTTCCTTTCCAACATAATGACTTGTGAGTACCATTGTTGCAATGGGTCATCCTGTGACCTTGTTTCAGCATTTTGTTATTCCCCTTCCCCTCCCCAGTTTAGATAAATGCGTATGCAAGATTCAGGGTACTGAAATAAAATACAGCAACAACAAGGGATATACCATAGGTGGAAGAACATACAAAAGAAACAAAAGAAATTTTATAGTCCATTAAAAACAAGGAAAACCTCTTGTGTCCATATCTTGGGGTTCATTCACTAGGCATCATCTTATATGGTCATTTGTATATAGCTTTTGAGCTTTTCTGCTCATCTGATAAGATTATCCTATATGTAAACTAATTAGTGCAAATAAGGGAAACCATGGGACCTGTATTTCTTTGGCTCTGGCTTACTTCACTTAACATGATTTTTTCCAAGTCTTTCCATTTCCTAACAAATGGGGTGGTGTCATTCTTTCTGATGGAAGCATAAAATTCCACTATATATATATATATATATATATATATGTATATATATATCACATTTATCTATATCTATATCTATACATCACATTTTCTTGATATATTTGTCTACTGAGGGGCATCTGAGTTGGTTCCATATCCTAGCTATGGTGAGTAATGGTGCGGTAAACATAGTTAGCTGGTAGCTTTAGTATGGCCTTGCTTGTGATCATTTGGGTAAATGCCCAGAAGTTGGATTGCTGGGTCATAGGGGAGCTCTATATGTAGCCCTTTGAGGAAGCTCCATACTGCTTTCCAGAGTGGTTGAACAAGTTTACACTCCCACCAGCAGTGCAGTAGGGTTCCTTTTTGGCCACATCGCCTCCCACATCTGTTATTACCCCACTGTAAAGCATCTTTACAATAAAATAAAATTAAAAAAAAGTTTTGTCTTAATCCCTCACACTGTCTATATAAAGGTTTTGTCTACCCAGCATTTAAAAGTCATATTCATTTTTATAATTTAAAAGAATATTGTAAGTAGAAATATCTACTGAAAAATTGTCAATAATTTATCAGTAGTGTGACTTCTCTTTAAATTTGGCTATTTCTTTAAGTTTGTCATTTTAAAAATCAAGTTTACACTGGAATGTAGTTCAGTGGCATAGTGCTTGCCTAGCAAGTGCAGTGTCCTAGATTTGATCACCAGTACCTGTTAGGAAAATGGAGGAGAATGGAAAAGGAATAGGCTGGACTCGGTCATCAACAGGCTAGAACTGTTTATTGAGGAACAGCGAGGGGCACAGACCTTCCTGTGGGTTTGGAGTTTGTGCCAGAGAGTTGGAACAGGAGCTGGGTTTTTATATGAGGTCTGACCAAGGAGGCAGAGGTGAATGAAAAAGCCACTAGGTCAAGGCAGGTGGGGGGCCTTTCATTTGGGCCCACATTGGGATGTTAGCAGCTGGGTTTAGTGAATTGCCCTGCCTGCCCTTCAAACAAGTTCACACATACCTGGGATTTTGCATGGCATCTGTATGAGCCCAGGACAATAGGGTGAAGAAAAAAAAAAAACCCTCCCCAAACTACAGTTAATAAAAATCAGGCTTTATTTCTGGATGCTGGTGGTTCTTGTCTGTGGTTCTTGTCTGTATTCCTAGCTACTCAAGGAGGCTGAGATATGAGGATTGAGGTTTTAAAGCCCATGTGGGCAGGAAAGCCATGAGGCATCTCCAATAAAGAGCCCTAAAAGCCAGATGTGGAGCTGTGGCTCAAATGGTAGAGAACTAGCCTTGAGCAGCAACACTCAATGTCAGTCCAGGCTCTGAGTTCAAGAACCAGGACCAGCACACACACATATACAGATACAGGTACAGCCCACTGCCCCACCCCACAAAAAATTAGGCTTATTAATTTATTTTCCTATTCTTTCAACTGTCATTATTTATTTGTATGAATGGGTTTCACCCTTTTTTTCAGTTAATTTTCACTGTATCTTTATTCTTCTGGCCTTTTATATCCTCACTTCCTGTGGCCTTTTTCTTCATATAGATTCTCCTGCCAGACAATCCCTTGCTTTGTGATGAACCAACTGATGTTAAGGCATAGATTAGCATGACAAGTCCTTTCCTATGATCCAAACTTAACTTTACTAGACGATTTTATATTTTTGCACCAAATACCGTGTCCAGTAATTCCTTATGGAATTATTTCTAAAGAATATAACCTAACATACCTTCTTGCTATGTGTTTACTCTTCAGTTGTGTGTCATATCTCTTCACCTAATATTAGTTCTTTTGGTTCAATACTTTGTCCTGAATCTTTAGGACTTTCTTAATTTTTGCAATTTAATTCATAGTGTGTGCATGTGTGTGCATGTGTGTCAGTACTGGGACTTGAACTCGGGTTGCAGGTATTGTCCTTAGCTTTTTTGCTCAAGGCTGGTGCGCAACTACTTGAGTCACAGCTCTATTTCTGGCTTTTTGATAGTTAATTGCTGATAAGTCTCATAGACTTTTATGCCCAGGTTGGCTTTTTGCAGTCTTCAGATCTTGAGAAGGGAGGATTACAGGAGTGAGCCACTGGTGCCTGGCTCTAATTCATGCTTTTAAATCTACCTAAAATATACCTGGCTTTTTATCTCTATTTTAATTGTTTAATTTTATTATTTTATTTTATTTTTATTATCTCATTATATTTTTTAATCCCATTGAACAATGCAGTTTCCTGATTATAACATCAGAATATAGATCTTCTTCGCAAATTTGATCATTTAATTTTATTTCCTATGCCCATTGGTACATTTGGCACTGTAAACATACAAAAGACTTCTGAATGATTTTTGGCTACTTAGTGGCAGAATTATAGATGTTAGTTCTTCTCTGTCTTAGGCTAGTACATGTATTTACCCTGCTTTTACATCCAGGGAGTAAATTAAAATTTACTGTTTTAATTATTTACTACCTAGATAAACACTGGCTTAGTTGTCTAGTGCCTTGGAGACAAGTCAAATCAACATTACATGAGAAACAAGATCTTCACAGCAGTAGACTTCCAGCTGGGCTGTCCATTAGAACTGCTGAAGAAAGCATTCAGAGCAGGAAGTTCCCAGGCAACCTTGCCAGTCATTCTCCTGTGAAATCAGACTCTTCATTTCCATCTCCAGCAATTTATGAGATCTTCAGAGGTAGAGATTTTTAACAGGAACACCTGAGATCAAATCATGCAGAATGTTAACAACTAATCTGCAATGCAAGAACATTTCTTTCCATTGAAGCAGATGACGTTTAGATTTCATGTCCAGTAATGAATCACTTAGCCGTACACTGTTTCTATGAGGAAAAGCATGCTTTTCTTTTCTTTTTTTTTCTTTTTTACAAGTGCTCCCCATCAGACACTAGATAAGGATAATTTGATGTGAGGCTTTTGGCTTCTTCAAGCTGCTAGGCAGCACGAGGCAGTGATGGCTACAGCTTGCTCTGTACTCTCCTGCCTGTCTCTGTGTGTGTTTCCATCTCTTGCACAGTAGTAGGTGGATGAATGACTGCCTCAAGGACTTTCATGAGTGCCTTCACTCTGTTGAGGTGAAAAAGATTCCTAGAAAAGTCCTGCCTTGCCATAATAAGTAAAATGAGTAAGTAAAATTAAATTTAATAAGTACAGGAGTGTGCACGTGTGTTCACACCAAATCTATGAAAGCCAATTAAGCAGTCTGTGACTAACAAAAGTTGTATATATAAAGAGATGAATATATTAGGTTTTTAAGCATTATTTAAGATCATTGATTTGAAAACCAGCAAGTCAAGGAATTTTAGCTCTTTTCAGCTCCTGGAAGTCTATATGGTTTTAAGAAGCACCTGATACAGTGTCTTATTTATTGATTCCACTATGTGAAATGCAACTTTGGCTTTCATTTTTTATTTTCTGTAGTTTGCAAGAAATTAAATAGTTTAATAACTTCCTCATTGCTCTAGCTTGCTATTTATTTCATCCTCATTCCCTGAGATATGCAAATAGATGTCTCTTTGCTAATATCTTTTCTCCATTTTCTCTACTGCAAGCTCAAGCAACGAAGTCATTAAAATTGATAGCGATATCCACCATTTCAGTGAATAAATTACACTTTCCATTTCATAGAAGTCCCATTATCTCTGGCCCTGACCCCTTCTTGCTTCTCAACTTGAAAGGATCCTGATTTATCTCAAACTCTTGTGCAATCTTCCTTTCATTTTCTACCCTTAATTTTCTTATCATATTTTTTAACACTTTTAACTTCGTTCAGTTACCTCAATACTTCTCTCTATCCATGTTTTATACTTTACATTTTCTTCTTTCTGGGATTTGATTAGTTTTTGGACTCCTCTCCTCCACTTTGACTTTTAATTCTAACTAAAACCATATTTATTTCTAGATGATATTCATAGCTCTCAAACATAATTAAATTTACCCTTCAGCATATTTCATTTACTCTTTCCTTTAACTTTTCCCTCTTTATTTTTCATTTGGTTTTAACATGTACATCTCTAGTCAGAATTTACTTCCTTTTCTATTAAAAAAAAGTCATACCTTCTTCTTTTTTGTACACCTTCAGCTGATCTGGTAGACCTAACCCCAAATCCAACTTTATTACTATGATTTCACTCTCATATATTTTTATATCTGTAATAATATCTCCTGTTACTTAAAACTACTTTTGGAATTACAAAGATAGCACATTTTCTTGGGCTTTGAAGAATGTTGTGAGAAATCATTGTGAGCAAAAAAGTGGTAAGTACAGGAAAACCTGAGTTGGTGGAATCTTTGTTGGGACTTTCAGCTTTGAAGTTCATACACAGAGAAACCATTAAATGCTGGGATAATAGACCCAGTTTCATTGTATCTCCTTTGTTTGGCGATCTCTGTGGTTTATCACTCCCCATACAATATAAGACTGGATGGGGTCTTGAGAGGTCATTTAATCCATTGCTCCATGGCTTGAAAGATCTTACACCTCATAGGCTATACAAGATATCTTTTTCACTTCAGTTCTTACCAGTTTAAATGGTATTTGGAAATAAATATTTTGGAGGTAAATACTTTGGAAGACCTCAAGTGTCATAGGGGGAAAAAACCACATACATAGACAAGAAATTATAGAAATATCACCTACTCATGAATTAGAAGAAGAGATTGTTAGAACAATCAGAACACTTAGTAATGGGAAAGTATTGGCCTTTAGCTTACTGAAGAAATTGCAGGGCAAATGGTATAATGGATTTGGATGCTTTGATTTTTGCTTTTTTGTTTTGTTTTGTTTTTTTTCAGTTGTGGGACTGAACTCTGGGCCTGGGCGCTGTCCCTCAGCTCTTCAGCTCAAGGCTAGCACTTTACCTCTTGAGCCACAGTGCCACTGCCAATGTTTTTCTGCTTAAGTGTTGCTGAGGAATTGAACCCAGGGTCTCATGCATGCGAGGCAAGCACTCTATCACTGAGCCAGCTTCCCAGCCCTCTGGATTTGGATGCTTTGGTTTAACGTTCTGTAACGATGAATAGACTCCCCAACTGCAGTTATAGGGGTTTTTAAATCATATGGGCAGTAGTGTGTCACATGCATAAAGAACAATATGCCTGCTTACATTCTGTGCAATACAGTCATCTATCTGAGTCATGGTCTATTTTCTCCATCAGATTAATATTCTCAGAAGAAACAAAAGCGGTATTAAAAGTTATTGTAAGAACATAAATACCAAGCCATTATACATTGAACTAAGTATATTAATTTCTATGAGTCATTTTGATTCTAACAATACTTCTGACTCAGTCTCTTACTCATGTTATGAAAAGCATGGGTTTCCAAGATCAATTATTCAATAGATATAGAGAGAGGTAGGGTGAGTGGATTGAATTGCATCTCTTTTTTCTCTCTTTTTTTTTTGTTAATCCTGAGCCTGGGCATTGTGCCTGAGTTTCTTTTGCTCAAGGCTAGAACTCTACCATTTGAACCACAGTGTAACTTCTGGCTTTTTTATGTAGTACTAAGAAATTGAACCTGGGGCTTCACACACGCTGGCAAGCACTCTATCACCGAGCCACATTCCCAGCCCCTGCCTCTTGTTTTTATAGGTAAAAAAGTGTCAAATTTAGATCTCTATATGTTAGGTTTTTCTAATTTAAGGAGTCCATGGCAATGGATTGGTCAACGCAACCACCAGAATATAAAAATAACTCTCATATTGTTAACTTTTTCCATACATAATTAGCATTATTAAAAGTAATTACTATGTCAAGAGCAAGTAAGAATTGCAGGGTGGATAGGGAAATGGTTTGGGATGAAGGAATGCATACTAGTACAAATGTTGGAGTATATACATTCATTTGCTTACCATGATATAATTGCTCACTTAGGGGTCATCAAATTATTGAAAGTAAATACAAATATCCTATAGATGAGAGTGATGGGCAAACAATTAACAAAAAGCAATTCCAATCACAGACATCAAGTGAAATATATTGAGATATTTCTATATGGAAATAATCTAGGCAACAAATGTATATTTGTATTCATGACAGCATTGTTTTAGCTTTATTAAATGTAATAAATCTGAACATGTTTGTAACAAAATATTTTACTTCACATAGTTTTAAATTAAAAGAATAATCAAACTGACAAAGAAAATAAGGGAGACCAGCCCCTGATACTTGAAACCAATAACCCTAGCAACCGGGAAGCCACGTTTGAGGATCAGGGTTTGAATCCAGCTTCAGAAGACAAAACCTAAAAAATTCTTATCTCCAATTAGCCAGCAAAAAGCTGGAGGTAGAAGTGTGGCCTAGGTGATAGAATGGCAGTTGTGGGTTAAAAAGTTGCATTGAAGCACCAGAAAAGGGGAATACAGTTTAGGGGAAGATCTATTTTTCACTCAATATCAAACTACCAAGAAACAACACCCCCCTCCCCCCCCCCGCCCCCCCCCCCCCCGCCCCACACAAAAACCAACCAAATCAAACCAAAACAAAATCCATCAGTTTCCAGAGAAAAAGAGATTAAGAACACAGGGTACAAGGTAACAAGGTGACATATGTCAATTTTGAACCCAATAATTGTGTGCATAAACATATCAACTTTTAGTCATCTGAAATGATTACATTTACTTCATGCCATTTTCAGTACTTGAGATCAGACTCTGCTACTTACTCATTACATAACTGTGAGAATCTCAATTCCTTTGTTCTTTTGACCTGCATCACCCAATAATGATGTTTACCTCAAAGAATTGTCATGAAAGTCAACTGGAATATTGTTCAGTAACAAATAGAACAACACCTGGCACTTATTGGGTGAGTGATAGATTTTGGTTCTCTGGCACATTGTCATTATCATTTATACCCTAAACTATTTATAATTACTTACTTGCCAGGCAAGGATCTACTCTCCTCAGATTGTCTCTGTGTGCAGCTTTCAAATTATTATTTCCCAAAGAACATGATAGTGGCATCTTTTCCCTAGACCAAATTCTTTCTTTCTTTTATTTAACTAAATTTTAATAACTTATTCAGCTTGTATTTCCCCATGTCAGTGCTTCAGTTTACATTTCTAGACTAATGTCTATATATATTCTACAGGCAGCAGCCAGTTGCACTGCTTCTTAATTTAGAAGCTATATCAAATGTCCTATCTATATTTCTTTGTTGACAATGACTAACCTATTACAGTATCATGAAATTTGGGACATGTTCTAGTTTGCTCTCAGTTCATTTCCTGATTTTCCTCTCTTTTGCACCAAATTACTGAGAACTTCATTTCCCAGGTTCCCTTAGCAAGTGATTCCTGAGTAAAATTGACCAATGAGAGATATTGACAGAAACCTGGGATGTGAAAGAAACAAAGCGTCAGGTTCTGGCTATGCTTTCTCTGTTATTCAGGCAGAGTCTAGAACAGTAAGTGAGTTTTTCTCCCCCTGACTCGGTAGTCATTCCCTCCTTTGAAAGTATGTCATTTTGGACCCTGATTTTTCTCTTTAACTTTAAGGTGGAATTACCCTTCATAATTATTTCTGGGTGGCTTCTAGACTTGTCTGTACTAAGTTTTTCTTAGGCTGAACATTTGAGAGTGATTTCTGTCGTTTTACTGGACTTTGGCTGCTATATAGTGACACCATTTCAGAGTTAAATACTTGCTTCTTGCTTCTGGAAAAGTTGTTTGAATTTCAGTTCATTACCAAAGACAATAGAATTTTTAATGACTAAAGAGTGTGTTTGAAAACTACATATGTGTTTATACATATGTATATGTGCATATATATATCTGAGTGTATATGTTATAGGAACATAGATTAGCTAATAAATACTTGGGTTGTCATCCCTCATTTCTTTCTTTCCTTCCTTCCTTTCTTCCTTCCTTCCTTCCTTCCTTCCTTCCTTCCTTCCTTCCTTCCTTCCTTCCTTCCTTCCTTCCTTCCTTCCTTCCTTCCTTCCTTCCTTCCTTCCTTCTTCCCTTCCTTCCTTCCCTTCTTCCTTCTCTCCTTCTTTCCCTTCCTCCCTTTCCCCCCCTCTTCCCTCACCCTCTCCTTCCCCCACCCCTCTCTCTTTCTTCTTATCTATCATGGGAATTGAACTCAGGGTCTGGGCTCTGTCTCTGAGTTTCTTCCTTCATGGCTAGTGCTCTACTCTTTTGAGCCACAGAACCACTTCTGGTTTTCTGGTGGTTTACTGGATATAAGAATCACTTGGAAAAAAAAAAGACTCTCTTGGACTTTCCTGCCCAGGCTGCCTTTGACCTGAAATCCCAACCTCCTGAATAGCTAGGATTACAGGCATGAGCCACCAGCTCCCAGATTTCAACCCTAATTTTCTTTCTCTTTCTTTTTTGGTGTGTGTGTGTGTGGGGAGAACATTGGTCGTGGGGCTTGAACTCTGGGCCTGGGCGCTGTCCCTCAGCTCTTCAGCTCAAGGTGAGCTCTCTACCACTTGAGCCACAGAATGACTTCCAGTTTTCTGGTGGTTAATTGGAGATAAGAGTCTTACAGACTTTCCTGCTAGGGCTGGCTTTGACCCATAATCTTCAGATCTCAGCCTCCTGAGTAGCTTAGATTACAGGTGTGAGCCACCAGCACTTGGTTAATCCCTAATTTTCTATGTATAAGGCATTTAAATAGATGTGATCAGAAATTAATTATTTAAGTGAAAAGAAATAAAGAAAATCTTGGATGGTTTATTTATCCTAAGTACCTCACTATTTATATAGTTTATTGTCTGAAATGCTCCTATTCGAATTTTAAAGTATTTTAATTGTCAACATTGCATATTAGAATCAATGGATTACTAGAAAATATTATATGGCAAATGCCATTTTCTAGGAGGACACAGTCTTATTCAAAGAACACATGACATGGCACATTGGGAGCATGTTATCCTAATGTGCATGAATTGAGGGCAAGGCAATCCCCAAAGTCTTGGGAAGAAAAGTAACAGGAAGTAGGTAACATTAGGGTCAGAGGCTTAGAATAAGAAATATGGAATGGATAGGAACTTTATAATTCCAGAGGATTTTTATATTTTGTTCTTAGGCTGAACAAGGGATTAAAACAATTTGAGACCATTTTCCACCTTTAGAAGTCAGTAAGTTTCAGGTCAGAGGTGTATTTACATCCCTTATAACAACTTATTAGCATGCTCCCTTTAAATTTGATTACTGGCCATTATTCTGGGAGCACCCATTTAGACTCCAAACTATTTATCTGTCATTTCTGTCTGCACCAAAACTGTAATGTGTAGTTAGGTTCTTGTTAGGAATAATAAATGACAATAATAAATAAATAACAAATGACATGTACAA
This sequence comes from Dipodomys spectabilis, assembly GCF_019054845.1. Lineage (NCBI taxonomy): Eukaryota > Metazoa > Chordata > Mammalia > Rodentia > Heteromyidae > Dipodomys > Dipodomys spectabilis. Next base: position 1,427,518 of record NW_024870740.1, read on the forward strand.
TGTATAATAGGATGCAGAATTGCACAACTGTTAAAATAGAGGTACAATGAAAGTAGAACAATAAACAATGTTTACCTCTGGGTGAACATATAGGCCAAGACTTGAAACATGGATACGGTATAGCTAGGTTAATAGCCATAGGTATTGTAGATCACGTATAGGAGAAAATACTAAGTTACAGAGGTCAAGACAGAGTGGAGAGGGTATTTGGAGGAGGACTACAAGCACTTGGTGTGGATTGGAATTTATAATCCATGGTGGTACTGAAAGATAAATATGTGCATAAGATATAGAGCACAAATTGTAAGATTTGGCATGGAGGCATCAGAAGTTCAATGTGGTAATAAGCCTCTATTTCAGAGTATTAAATAGGGACATTGTGATTTAACCTCTACTTTGGAAGATGAATCTTGAAGTTCTTAGATGATGTACTAAAGGGAGTATAGACTGGAGACAGACTAATGTAGGATACTGTATTGGGTCAGACAAGGGAGTCTGAGTACTTGGACTAAGTCATAGCAGTAACAATGGAAAGCATAGATGAATACGAAAAAGTTCTAGAAAATGAATCAGTAAGCCCATTTGCATTGATTCTACATAGACTATTTTTTTTAAGAGGAAAGAGATCATTTGCTTTCTTTGTAACTAACATATTTTCAACATTTTCTTCTTCTTGAGTGTTTTTCTTTAGAGATAAAAGTATATAATACAGATAAACCAAATCATATATATATATATATATGTGTGTATGTGTGTGCTTAGATCTCTCTATATGTGTGTATACATGTATGCATGTATATATATATATGTATCTAAAAATCATATGTTTTTCTTAATAGCAGGCTAACGTGTCAGAAGGTATTTTTAGTTCTTTGACATTTTAAATTGTATCTACATAGACTATTTTTAAAAATTCATAAAGAGAAAAATGCAGCAATATAATGGGCATATGCATCACCATAAAACAGATTTTCATGGAAGAATAGATTGCTTATTGAATTAGGAATGTATGTATATTATATCTAAAGTTCACGTGTATACAAAAGAGGGGTTGAACTGTTACTGGTTCAGTACAGTTTCAGTGTTTTTGTTCTTAGTCCTTTTACCTTCCGATGTAACATGATTTCCCACACTCATTTCTGTTTGGTTTTTTTTTTTAACTGTATTTTTTTTGTCTTTTCTTTTTTTTTGGTACTGGGGATCGAACCCAGGACGTTGCACTTGCTAGGCAAGCGCTTTGCCACTGAGCTACATCCCAGTCCTCCCACGCTCATTTCTCTGGAACCAATTCCCTAGTAGAAATCATTTGAGTCTCAGTCCTAATATTCTATTACCTGTTTGTTCCACCTACACAATTAAAAAAAATGATCAGACAGCATATCCCTAATTGATGTCATCAACCCTTGCTTCAACTGAGCCTGCTCCAAAGCCTGCAGAAGGGACAATGGCAGTGATTGTCATTGCCATCAACCTAAATGTGAGCCACAGTCCAGTGAGTCATCCCCTGTTCCATTTCATTAGCTAGACCTTAATCCTTCCTATTAGGATTCCGGTAAAAAATGCTATCAGAAAATACTTGACTTCAGACTGCCTGTCAAATCCATTCCCCACTCAAGGTCCATAGTGACATTGAAAATGCCAATGTGATCATTTGGCATTTAATCACAAGTCACTCTGTTTCTCCAACTATTATTCTCCTCTAGAAGTAAACTCTCAGAAAGAATCCACAACTTACATTTGCTTATTTTCAAGATATGTATTTGCACCTCTAGCCTACACCCTTAACCCTTTTTCATTTCAAGATAGTCTCATTAAATTTGGGCTGGCCTTAAATTCCTTTTGTCTTGATCTTCCAAGTAGCTGGGGTTACAAATGTGTGTCACCACAAGTAGGTTATACTGCTTTCAACGATTACTACTTAAGAGTTTTATTTGTAGATAAGGATATTCATAATTATTCTCAAGAATAGTTCATATTATATGGGAGTTGTATCTATATCAGCAGAGAATTCCTGAATCTAATAGAAGAAGATAGGCAACAATAAAATCTTCAATGAAAAAGGTAAAGATAGGTGAAACTGTGAAGGATATGAGAATAAGAAATGGTTAGGCAGCGTCCTTAATGCCTCTAATCCCAGATCTTGGCAGGCTGAGATAGGAAGATCATAAGTCAAGGTCAGTTTGGGCCCCTCCCCCCCCCAAAAAAAAGTTACTAAGATCTTATCTTAAAAACAAACCGTCCATGATGATTCATATCTATAATCCCAGCTATATGGGAAGTATCACTGAAGTATAATGGTCCAAGGTTGGCCCAAGGAAAAAGCCTGAGACCCTAATTGAAAAATAAGCAAACTGGAAAAGACTGGACAAATAATGCAAGTTGTAGAATAGCTTCACAAATATAAGTCCCTGAGTTCAATCCACAGTACCACTGGAAAAAAATAGGAGAGATAATCATAAAAAAGAGAAAAGTAACACAAGACTGATTTATTTTGCTCCTTTCTCTAGAGGCATTAAATTATATACATTCCCTCTTGAAACATTTTGCTTCTTCCTCATTCTTGCTGTTCTCAGCTTGTTGTTTCCTCTTCCTCTTCAGCCTGGTGCATATGCCTGTTCACAGTTGGCCCCCTCACCACCCCCCCTCCATTGTCTGATTCTCTTTCTATTCCATTCCCCAAGAAGTTGGGGAGTTACTACTCCCAGGATATAAGCTATCAGTTACTCCTAACCTACAGTCTTCAGTCCTGTAATTCAGCTTCTACTGGCCATTTCTGTGAGATCACATAATGCCCATATTTCCCAAATGACAGTAGCTTTCCTTTCAAATATATTTATGATTTTTTTGTGTGTGTGTGTGCTGGTCTTGGGGCTTAAACTTAGGTCCTGGACACTCTCTCAGAGATTTTTTTGCTCAAGCCTAGAGCTCTACCACTTGAGCCACAGCTCCTTTACCAGCTTCTTTTTTTTTGGGGGGGGGTGCTTAACTGGAGATAAGAGTCTCACAAACTTCCCTACCCAGTATGGCTTTGAACCACAGTCCTCAGATCTTAGCTTCTTGAGTAGCTAGAAATACAGGAGTGAGCCATTGGTGCCCAGATGTATGTCTTTTTAAATGTAATATTCTTTTTATTTCACCAGTTTGAAAGGTGCATCATTTTGACTCCTTTCTTGGACTCCGACTCATTTCAGGCACCAAATTTTATCAACTTTTCCTTTAAATACATTTTATATTTTATCCCACACTCTTGCCATTTTCTCCACTGTTCATTCAGTTCTTCTTCATGCATTGTGTGGATTATTACACTAAGCTCAAAACAGGCAAGTTCACACAATCTCTCCTAAATCAAAAAAGCTTATCTTCAGTAGACCATGCAACAGTCTCATCTACTTAATAAAAAATAGAGACAAAGGTAACTAAGTCAGAAAAGGAAATCCTATGTACTATTAACCCCCTAGAAGTGGGTGGTAAACAAGTGGTCACCAGAGGCTTGGAGGTGAGGCAGAGGAAAGAGAGAGGTGAGTGATAGAGACAGGGCCCAGCTGGATGAAGCTGCAATTCCTATTTGTGTTCTATATTACAGTATATAACGATGGCTGACTTAATTAATTATGTATTTGAAATAGCTGTAGAGAAGATTCTGATTGCTCCATACACAAAGAATTGTTATGTGAAGTGATGAATATGTTGGTTACTTGATCTGATCACAGCAGGATATATACATGTACCAGAATATCTCGCTGAATCCCCACATATGGACAATTACTAGATCAATTAAAATTTCTGAATAGGACTTGTTGTGATAGTGCATACTTATAATCTTTGCTACCTTGGAGGCAAAGATAAGAGGAATGCTGTCCAAAGCCAGTGCAATGTTAACGTGAGCCCCTATCTGAGTTCAACTCAAAACTATTTTTATACGTTTTTCTAATTTGGGGAAGGGAAGGAAAATAACAAATGCTGAAACAAGGATAAAGGTTGACCCATTGTAGCAATGAGATGTACAAGACACTATGTTGAAAACGAACTTTACAGCTTGGGGGTGGGAGGTGGGGAGTTGTGGGGGAGAGAAGTTGGGGAGGTGGGGAGGGAAGGGATGGTAGGGGAAAAACAAAGGAGTGGGTAACAATGCTCAAGGAAATGTACTCATTACCTTATTCATGTAACTGTAACCCTTCTATACAGTATTTTTACAATAATATATATATTACAAAACTTTTTCTATATGTATCTATCTACTTTCTCTTCTCTCTGTCTGTTGATAGGTTTGTCATCTATCTTTTATCATCTATAGAAGATAGAATGGAAAACATGTAAACAGAACAGAAAAGATTTTATTCACAAATAAAGAACTTCCAACCTGTTTCTCTTTCATAAGTAGACCTCTAAAATAGAGTTGTACTTATACATTTTAGTTACATTTCTAAATAATATTCCCACAAACAAAAACAAATGGAAGCAAATCTCTAATTTTCTTGTTTTTATTTTTAAAATTTTATTTTATTTTATTTTATTTGTGAACATACTGTACAGAGGGGTTACAATTACATGGGCAGGATAATGTGTACATTTCTTACCAAGCATTGCAAAATCTCTAATTTTCTTACTCAGTATGACTTACTATAATTTAAATATCTTTGTCATCCACATCCTTATGTGAGAAGGGATTTTGTTTGTTGCTTTGTTTTGAGCCCCTGTTAAAAATTCTGATTTCAGCCAATCAGATTCTAAGTGGTCAATATGGACCACCATGAATATAAAAGATGGAATTTTGTCTTTTGTCTTTCAAATTACTGTGTTTAATAACCTGCCTGTACATTTTAAAACATGCTGCTTGTGACAAGTATTTGATGGAACAATTGAGTGTTTAAAAATATTTGTATAACAAGACAGAATTACATGAAAACTTTTTTCATAGATTTGAATTTTTAAATAAAATTAAGACATTAGGGAAATACATACTTGATAAAAAAGTGAGTAGAATAAATAACCCTAAAAATAAGCCTTGATAATAATGATAATTATTGTTATTGTTATTATTTTCACTGGTCATGGGGCTTGAACTCAGGGCCTGGAACTGTCTCTGAGCTCTTTCACCCAACACTAGCACTCTACTCTACCACGTTAAACCACAATGCCACTTCCCGTTTTTTTGAGTGGTTAATTGGAGAATTTTCTGTCCAGGCTGGCTTTGAATGGAGATCCTCAAATCTCAGCTTCCTGTGTAGCTAGAATTACAGGCGTGAGCCACCAGTACCTGGTGACTTTATTTATTGAAAGAAACTTAGGGTTCCATTTTGGAAAATATCTGCTAACCTTTGAATTATTGTTATTATTTATTTATTTAGTTAGTTATTTAGTTGATCATGGAGCTTGAACTCAAAGCCTGAGTGCTGTCCCCTAGCCATATTGTTTAAGGTTAGAGCTCTACCACTTTAAGGCACAGTTCCACTTCCAATTTTTAGATGGTTAGTTGGATATGAATTTCACAGACTTTCTTGCCCAGGATGGCTTTTAACCATGATCTTCAGATCTCAGCCTTCTGAGTAGCTAGGATTACAGGTGTGAGCTACCAAAGCCTGGTTGATTAATTTTTTTAAATAAATACCTTTCATGAGCAGTATGTTGGTTCCTCAAAAGTCTCCACATAGAGCTCCCCTATGACCCAGCAATCCCACTTTTGGGCATTTATCCAAACGATCACAAGCAAGGCCATACTAAGGCTAGCAACACAACTAGGTTTATCACAGCATTATTTACCATAGTTAAGATATAAAACCAAAACAGATGCCTCTCAGTAGATGAACGGATCAAAAAAATGTGGCACATATACACAATGGAATTTTATGCTTCTATCAGAAAGAATGACATTGCCCCCATATGTTAGGAAATGGAAAGACTTTGAAAAAAATATATTAAGTGAAGTAAGCCAGGTCCGAAGAAACATAGGTCCCATGGTTTCCCTTATTAGAAATAACTAGTATATGTCTAGGACAAGCAGAAAAAGTCAAAAGCTATGTACCTATGACCATATAAGATGATGTTAAATGAAATCAACCCCAAGATAGGGACACAAGTAACTTTTTTCTTTCTTGCTATTGTTTCTAACATATTTATAATGTAAAATGTGATTTTTTTGTTTCTTTGTATGTTCCTCCCCCACTGTATAGCCCCTATTTTCACTGTCTTTGATGTCGGTGCTCTGCATCTTGTATATACACTTCTTTTAATTTGAGGAGGGGAAATAAAAAAAACAAAATGCTTAAGTAAGGATACAGGTTGACCCATTGTAACAATGAGATGTACAAGACACTATGTTGAAAAATGAGCTTTACAACTTCGGGGGTGGGGGAGGTATTTGAAGAGGTGGGAGGGAAGGGATGGTAGGGGGAAAAGAAAGGAGGAGGTAACAATGCTTGATAGGAAATGTACTCATTACCTTGCTCATGTGACTGTAACCCTTCTGTACAGTATTTTTACAATAAAAATGTACTAAAAATAACTTTCATTTTTTTTTCTTTCAAGTTTAAAGTGTTAAATCTAACCTTCCAGTTAGGAAAGCATCTAGTTTGTAATTATGAGCTACACATGCTTACATATTTGCATCTTTGACAACTATTTGAATTATGATTTTAATAAAAGAAAATTACTCCTAGCTATCCTTTCTTCCCCATGAAACTTATAAGGAAATCAGTCTCCTCCCGAACCTTTTTGTTTTATGTTATGTTGGCGATGAAATAAAAGCTCAAGTTTTGTGTTGTGCCAGGATGGTTCTGACAGCTCTGGTACATATTTAATAAGCATGTAATGAGGAAGAAAGAACATCATGCAGAGCCAAACCCATTCTACAGATGACCAACCCTGCCTGAATGCCATCTCAACCATAATGCTTCCAATATTGAAAAAGAGGCTGTGTGACAGAGGGGAGAGCCTGAAGGCAGCTCCTTATGCTGAGCGTGTCAATTGTCAGGTTGGGAGAGACTGTGAAGAAATGAACAGCTACTCAGCCAAGCGCCTCCCCATGGGCCGAACGGTTCTCTTGCTTAAAGTAGATCTCACGGTCCCCCAACAGCAACCTCACTCTCTTACAGGAAATGGAAAGCAAAGCAAGCACGCAGCTAGTCAAAAACAGCCACCACTTTCTGGTTACAGCCACTGGAGGAATGGCAGAAGGAGCTGCTCTGTAGGATCTGTGAAATTATACAAATATCTGAATGCGAAACTATCTTTAACTCTACTGTGATGTTGAAATGATTGGAACTTTTCTTGTTTTTCTTAGGTCCTTCCTTCTTTCCTTCCTTCCTTCCTTCCTTCCTTCCTTCCTTCCTCCCTTCCTCCCTTCCTTCCTTCCTTCCTTCCTTCCTTCCTCTCTTCCTCCCTTCCTTCCTTCCTTCCTTCCTTCCTTCCTTCCTTCCTTCCTTCCTTCCTTCCTTCCTTTCTTCCTTTCTTCCTCCCTCCCTCCCTCCTCTCTCTCTCTCTCTCTCTCTCTTTCTTTCTTTCTTTCTTTCTTTCTTTCTTTCTTTCTTTCTTTCTTTCTTTCTTTCTTTCTTTCTTTCTTTCTTTCTGACTGCCTTTCTTCCTCCCTTCATTCCCCCCCCCCCTCTCTCTCTTTCTTTTCTTTTTTCTCTACCTTGGTAAGGTAAATTATGATACATGTTTCCTGTTAGGCCTTCTGTGTTGGATTTGGAGGCTCACCATAATTTTATCTCTTACATGATGATAAGTTTTTAATAAATTGTATCAACCAGTAAAACGGTGGGAATCATTGTTTCTGATGTGAAGTGACAGCATATGGACCAATGCTAGTATTATCTGAATTCCAGTGAATTATAAATTCCAGCACTTTCCTTCTCCTTCCAAGACTTACTTATTTATGTTTCACATATGTTAGTTAATTCAAGAATGTGCTTCTTCATTTCCAGCCATTATAAAACACCTAAGTAAATATTGTAAATGAGGAAGCTTCACTTGAATAGACTTGGTTATTAATTATATCATTCTGTTCTCCCTTTCTCCCCCCTCCCTCCTTCCTTTCCTTTCTTTCCTTCTTCCTTCCTTCCTTCCACCCTTCCACCCTTCTACCCTTCCCTTCTTCCTTCCTTCCTTCTTTCCTTTTTTCTCTGTCTCTCCGGGCATGTATGTGTATTTCATTTTAATTAGATATAACATTTACCAGATATGATATGATGACATGAGTTAGCACAAGTAAATTCTGGGATTACTTTTTTCTAAACATTCAAAATATTGGTACATTAACTCTAAACTCTATCCTATTTATATCAGATATTTTTCTGCAAATGAAAGAAATTATATGTTAGTTTAATTTATAAATTCTAAATTAATACACACATGACATATTTACAAGGCAGTTACTATGTACAAACCCTAAAGCAGGGTCATGTGACTTCAATTCTAATTTTTACTCTTCCTTGCTTTGAGACCATGGTGGATCAGTAAGCCACTTCTTTGTGAAGAGCAAACTAATGGATGAGTTTATAATTTTTATGCATATTCATTTTACTTTTTATTTTTAATTCTTAGCTGGTATTAAATAACAATACTTATTGTGATATGTGGAACACAGATTTTAAGCTTAAGTTATCAAAGAATCGAGATTATAATTTATAAAGACCAAACATGATCATGATCTCTGCATTGGTCATGCAATTAACAAGAAACACTCGATAGTATGATATATAGTCTATTAACTTTCATTCATTGTTATTTCAGCCTACATTATTTTAGTGTAGACTCTATATTTATTCATTTTAAAATTGGTTTGATGTAATCATGGTTCCTTTGGAACCTATGCACCCATTGGTATAAATCTGAAGTTTGTGACAAAACATAGGTGGTTATTTGAGTCAGAGAAGAGAGTTTCTGTAGCTAATAATAATAATTAATGCTTAAGTATAAACATGCCATATGCCAGTAATCTTTCTAAATAGTTTATAAAAAGCATATGTTTTTCTATTCACGACATCTATAGCAGTTAAACATCATTTTACACTTTATGGATCAGAAAAATGAAACTGGTATAGTTCATACACATGAATAGTAAGAGACAGAACCTAGGTATAGTACAAGTTTAATTGACCCATTCAATTCTACGGCATAGCTAGTTAAGCTAATATGAAAAACTTTTTGGTCTTATTAGTCTATGATTAAAACAATCCTTATAATAATACCTAGATATTCTAAGTGCAGATTTTCAAATATCCCAGAAGTATTTGAATGAGAACATGCAATTTATTTTGTGTGTATATAGATATATGTATATATTTCTGATAATTGGATATATGTTTTAAAATGATATATTTCAAATGGTAACTATCATTCACATATCTACAAATACATATGTGCATAATTAAATTTGTGATAAAAGGAGACTTTTTTAGAAGTAGAGTTTTTTTTCTACAAAGTTTAGGTAGGCCATTTTTTTTTCTTTAAGAATAAAAGTTATTTCTTAAGGAGAATTTATCCTCTGCATATTTGACAGTAAAACTTTCCTCCTGAAGCATTTGAAGGCAATTTTCAGTTACTGCAAAGACGTTTTGGAACTGAAACTTTGTGTTTACCTTTTAGCATGGTGCTAGATCTTTTGAATTTCTAGCTTGGCAGCCACATAGACACATACTCTATTGATTTAACAGGCATAGATGGAAACCTCAAAAAAATTCGAATACAATTTATACTTTATAACCACTCAACAGTTTTTAATTAATCACTTATTAACCTCTTGCCAATTTTTTTTATTGTGACTTTTCCAAATGTTCACTTTCCACAAGTACCTGACCTTCAGCAGACTTATGTCCTTCTCTATTGGGAAAATTAAAGTTATTTGACATCTAATCCCACTAATTTCTCTCAACTTAAATTTAAAACTGACTTTCCCTTCCCAGTGTTGATTTTCTCTGTGCCAAGACCACCCACTACACTATATTAAAGATCTCTTTTAGCAACTTTTATTGCTAGGAAAAATTTGAGTCCATTACAAAACCTATCAAGGGAGGTGATTATTTCCAGATTTTTACTTATGAAGGAATTAGGATTGAGAGGTAGCTAAGAAATTTCCTTTAGTTGTGCAATGAATTGAGCATACTGAAAATACTAGGACTGAAAATCATGGACCTACTAATTTTGAAGACTATTCTTCCTTTATCACACTCTCTCCTTCACACATCACAAAACTGTCTTACTTCATCTTCTTATAGTCTGTTCTATTATATATAATATATAATATAATTAATATATAACAGATATTATTTATATTAATATAATGTTATATTAATTGCACATTAATTATACTTTAATTAATATTGATATGTAATATATTATGTGATACATATTATGTAATATATTATGTAATATATATTATATATAAAATGTGTGGCTGAATTTCTCCCACATGAGGAAGATATGCAGCTTGCAATACGTTTAATTCTTCAAAAATATAAACTAGCTTATTTTTTCACTTCCCCTAATCAATGTTGTTGAACGGGAATTTGCATTTTATTTTCTACCTACAAGTAAAATTTGTAATCTGGTTTCAGTTCAAATACAATGTGAATGAACCTTCTCATAAATTATAAATGTGTTGGACTTTGCCCAGGCCTTAACCTCTCTGCAGCACTTTGGCATGATTGTTTTTACACCCAAGCCTTGATATAATTTCCTTTAGATTTCAGGTATTTCAGAATGCAAGCTGTTATATTTGTAGCAGATTCCTACAGGACTCCTTAACAGATTTCCTTTTTCACCCACGGAGTCCTAACATGTAGGTATTTTCTGGGGTTTTATTGTCTTCTAGAGTTCTTCCTTCTCCTGTTTTTTCCCCAGTTATCTTCTATTCAGCCCTTGCATATCAGATTTAAATACATTTTATCAGTAGAGAAAAATACATAGAGATAGAAGAACCTGGAGAAGATCTTTTGTAAGCAGATATTAATACATCAGATCTTGACAGCTGACCTCTATGGCTAAAAGGGAATTATGAAAATGATTAGAATAACAACCACACAAACATCATATGTTCTTAACCTATAGTATGGTTTCTGCTTATGTCAGAAAATAAAAGCATTTGTTATGTCTAAAGTCACATGCATAATTGTAAGTTATCTGTAATGTTTTTATTATACATATGATTATTTTTGTATGACTTTTAAAGATGCCATCCTTTTAATGACTCAAAATCAAGCCTCACAAAATTTCTATTGGATGGCAGTAAACATACCTCTCCACTTCTTCCTTTTCAACTTATGCTTACTATTCAATGTTTATGTTAATGTGCTTATCTGAGTTAAATCAAATGTAAGTAGGAATAAGTGAGCGGAAGAATAGGATTAGCTAAAGTTGATAGCTATGAAAATGTAGCTGTGCCATCTTAGATCATGAAGTTGAATGCAGTGGTTTCAATTCCTGTAAGTTTTGAAAGTAATCATATCCTTTAAGGATCTGTTAAGAGAAGAGTTTTAAGAAAATTATAACATATTCCTTTTCAGATATATTCATGAGTATTTGTAAAAATCATTAGTCTACAAGAGTAAACTGCAGAAAATAAGTAGATGCTTTTGTGAAGAATGTTAATGTAGGAGACGTCAACACTGCAGGCATCATCTATTTTTAATATATTCACCACCTGTTCTTATTGCTTAACCTGCATTACACGTGCATTTTAATTTCACTGTGAATAGGATCTTTGCATATTCTTGACATCAGAATGATAAAGTCTTGCATTTAGGAAAAGACAACACAAAAGCTGTTGCTGAGTGTGCAGCAAGCTGTCTGAGATTTACATGAAGAGGGCAGAAATTTCTTTGAGAGTCACTTTCCAAGTACAGTGCGCTTACCATAATTAGTATCCTGACTACTCAGGAGTTAGTTGTCGACACAGCTGTTGTTTAAGGTAGTTGCACATCAATGCAAGGCACTAGGTATTGATTTGTGCAGTGACATTCTTCTAACTATGTCATTTGAGTGAAAGGAGCCCCAACTTAACCAATAATAAAGTGTTAGAAGTTATAGTAGCTGCCCTCTTCAGATTTGTTGACGGACAGTATAGGTGCCCCTCCCACAAGCAGCCTATCAATTCCACATTAAGCTGAGCAATAGGACAATGTGAAGCCTACAATAATGCTGTATGTCATGTTAGTTTATATGTGTGCCATTTTTATGTTAGCTTCTATATGTATATACATAAGATATGAGTTAATCTATAAAATATACATATGTGCTGTCATAATCTAAAGAGCCTTTACTTCATGAGGATGGTATATAAAACTGCCAAGTATTGTGATTTTTTTCCTTTCCTTTTCTTTTCTTTTTTAGGCCCAAGACTAAAACTCCAACCCAGTACCTGCTGCCTTTGTCTGTGGGCTGGTACTCTACCAACTGAGCTATGCCTCCAACCCCAACTAATTGTACTTTGGATTAAAGTATTTTCAAAAGCCAAACTAAGTTATTATATTTTTTTATTGTGAAAATACTGTACAGAGGGGTTACAATTACATGGGCAAGATAATGAGTACATTTCTTATCAAGCATTGTAGCCTCCTCCTTTGTTTCCCCTTCCCATCCCTTCCCATCCTCGCCCACCCCCTCAATCCTCCCCGCTCCCCCGGGGCCCCTCCCACCAAAGTTGTAAAGTTCGTTTTAGACATAACGACTTGTACATCTCATTGTTGCAACGGGTCCACCTGTATCCCTATAAGTTGTTATATTTTTAAGAGAATTATGTTTGAATAAATTTGTTAGTTGATTTGATTTTCATTATTAGCATTTTATTTTCGTCTTTGATTTTATTTTTCTATTTTAAATATGGGTCCTAGCATCATAGCTTATGAAGAAATTGTAGATAAAAATGGATTATTTCATGATATGATAATCATGCAAACCAGAAAAATGTACTTTAAAAAGTCAACAAAATATTATTATTGCATTTATTATTGTTCAGGTTACCTTTTAACAATATTTATATTAGTTTGCTAACTTATTGCATTATTTGATGGAAACTTTTGTAATAATTTTTGTCATCTTAGTCTTTTAATTTTGCTCTTCTTTTAAGAGAATTTATCAAATACATGGACAAAAATTTATGATCTCTATCTTATAACATGACCCATTTCTATATCTCATGGACACAAAGTTTCTCTATAATTAGTTTAGTAAAAGTCAAAATAACTTTCAAACACAGTACTGACTTTTTATAAAAGAAAATGATAGTGTTCACATAGACACTAGCAAACATATTTTTCAATATTCCTTGTAGCTCCAGCCACAATCTCCATGAAAACTTTCAATTTCTAGAGTTTAATTAATATATGATCCAGTTTGTTACTTATAAAGGAGTAATCAACTATAATACAAATGCAGGTATATGTCAATAGTTTGTTTTCATATTTATAATTTCCAGGAACATCTGTAATTGTTTTTAAATACCCCTGTTGGTCAGTTTGTACAAAGACATAATTTATTTTCTAATTGTTAGCAGGTCGGGTGGGGGGGGAAATCACAGACAAATTTTAGCTGTATTATAAACCATGGGAAGCATCTTGTGATTTGGCATTATCTTTGTTAATTTAATTATTCCCTTCAATCCTGGAAGTTGAATTTAAAGTTTGATAAGAAATTCATCTCCTGCCAGTGAATCTGAGTTGTTGGAAGGGACGACTTTGGCCATCTTTGGATCTGCTCCAGGAGGTGGCCTCTACACATCCCTCATTTGAGCTCTGTTGTTCTTTGATTTTGGTGCCTGTAAGGCGTAGCAGAAGAAGAGCAAGCAGGGATTATTTCATCCATCTCTTGTTCTCTTGCTATTTCAGGCAGGGGTGACTTCCTTTTATAACCACAGAACCTGTCTGGTTACCTTCACATTACAGCTCCATTTCACTCTGGATTGCACAGATATCATTCTTCCACCTACTTTTTCAACTTGGCATTGCCATGGCTACCTGGTCTTGCTCCACTTCAGGGAAACACCATCTCTGACTCATTCCGTAATTCTGCCCGTATCACTAAGAATAGCCTTGTCAATAAACTGCTTATACTCTCCAGGATCCTTGCTAGTCTAGCTAAGTATTACACATAGACATAGACAGACAGACAGACACACTCTCCTATCTATGTTTACCGTTTATAATGTTGATTTTTAAACATAATGAATATTTATAGATATATGCCAAGATTTCCAACAGGCCTTTAGCATATCAGCATTTTCATGATGAAGATCATAAATTTGTTATTTTGAATCTTCTATAGATGCTGTGGTCAGTCCAAAGAAACGATGTGCAGGGATGGTTTACAGATCATGGTTTTTTTTCCATGAGACATAAAATTAAAACATTTGAACTCTTCTTTTAGATACCTTTACATTATTTTCCTTACCTATTAGAAATCTCTCTTTATTTAGTTATCCTAACTTACATCACAAATTCTGATAGTTTCTAGGTAGCAGAATTTTCCACTTGTATTATTGAAATTATTATCAACAGTTTATTGTAGTACCTGGGCTAGGTAATGTGATAGAAAAGATGGGTTCAATTTGCATTTACTTTGAATCTGGACAAAGTAACTTGTGACTACTCCAGCCAAAAATAGCCACAGTATGTTTTCTAGGCTATTCTATAAGAAGAACACAGACTTTGCCTATATCTTTCTCAGACAAAATCTTTTAGAACTTTGAGCTGCTGTTCAAGAAAACAGGTTACTTGCACATACTGTATTAGAGAGATCATTGAGAGACAGATGGCTGAAGGGCCAGCTACTTGTGTCTTTCCAATCAGTGCCAGACATGTGGCTGAACAAGTCTTGGAGGAGACCCTAGCCACAGTCAACATTTGACTGAAACCTCATGAGAGCCCTAAAGCCAGAATTACTCACAAAAATCCTGACAAGTAGCAAGTCGTGATTCTGTTTGAAGCCACTATAGCTTTGAGTAGTATGTTACAGACATTATAACTGGAACATAAACCAATTACTACAGAGGAAATGGAAACATTTTCACAAAATTTCTCAGCTACTCTAGGATACACATTATAACCTCTTAAAATACTTATTAAAACACAGGTAGGTTTTTGTTTTTAATTTCACTTCACATCTAAAGATCAGCATTTATTTGGACTAAATCCCTTGGAAACCTCTTTTCTTCCCTCTCTCTGCCTCTTACCCTCTATTCTTTCTCTTTTAAGACAAAAACTTACAGATAATTTCTATGCTCCTTAAGTTTGAGGATTCTTACTTACACTTCTTTTTTGTAAGCAAAAAGTATTTTCAAGTGGAAAGATTACAGAATTTCACGAAAAGATGCCTTTAGAAAGTACAGTGCACTGAGAGAAATACTTGGAAAGTGATAGACATCTAAAAAGTAGAAGCTATGCCTTGTTTTGGCTAGGAATATCTTACTATTCACCAAATATACTTGTTACCATGACTCATATGGTCTTCTTATGTAAGGCTCAGCATTTGTATGATCATTGTAAATATCTTTAAGCTGGAAATGATGACTCAAATCAAGGCTGATTTGAGGCCAGCCGCTGAATAAAAAGAAAAGGAAAAAGATTCCATTTTGACCAATGACTGGGCAAAGTCGTGTATCTGTCAGATCAGGCTACAATGGAACTCAGTGTAGACCTCTTGGCATGATTAGTAGCTTGGAAGTAATGTCAAATACATTATTAAAAAATTGTGATATAGATATCAGAACAGAGATAGTAGGCAAGGTTGTGATTTTAGAGTATGCCCAATGATTGAGGGTAGATAAATTATCAAAGCAACTTGTAGCAGAATTCCAGAGTTGGCCATCAGATTCTACCTAATGAATTTTCCTGTAAGTATCTGCAATTTCCCCACAAAACATATTGGGATTGACATCTTCAAAATGAAGGGTGACATACTTTGGATCCTGAAAACAACTAATATTGGCTGGGGGTCTTCTAGATTGTAAGAGTTTACAGTTGTGGCCCTGTTAAGGAGCAAAATCCATAGCTATTATGGTTTGCTTATGCAAAAACCACCGGAAATCCTTGCCAGATCCCATGGATGTTAGTCTATATGATCCAGTCCTGCAAGCAAAGGCAAGCTGCGGGTGAGCTCCCACGACTCTCCTGCTACAATAAGACATAGCTGGGCATGTAACGCGATTAATGTCTGTCCATATTTATTCTTATTTTTCTTAACTGAACGTTTAACTGAAAACCATATCTTGGTTTCTCATTTATCACATCAAAATTTCCTTAATAGCTTTAGGATACAAGTTTTCCAGAAAGACCCTCTTTACAACATTTGATCCCATAAGTCTAGACTCCAGGGGGATAAAGTCCAGAGATATACTTAAGTAGCACTTTGAGCCCAAAGAGATTTGGTACATTCAACTAATAAAAAATGACTGCAAAACCATCTGTAAACATGAAGTGTCATATAAATGCTTATTAATAAGTGTATTTCTTCAATTTGTATTTATTTTTACTCTATGATGCCTCTTAAAAATGCATTATGGATTATTGTGTATACTGTCTTTCAAACAAATTGTATGCAAAGCATTTTAGAGAGTTAAATACATGTCAGTGTGTGGCATAAATTATAGAAGGACACTTTCAATGGTAAATGAGTTAGTGCATTCAGTCATAAGGCCATGGAAAAATGGGTTGTGTAAGCGTCTGGTTTGAAATATCTAGACTCCCTGGAACCAACACTTCAAATCCCAGCAGGACAGCTCTGTCCTTCATCCTTCTGAGATAAGAGTCCATTCAGTTTACAGTCTGCTGGTTTTTTGAATGATCTCTTGAAGCAGTAGGCATGTCTGCTCTGTGTGAACATTTTACAGACTCAGGACAAGGGGAGAAAACATCCAAGAGAATTTAAGCAGAACTAAGATATTATTTTCTGTTGGCAATATTTTAGTGGTAATGAGAGGCTGAGTAGGACCACAGTGGGAGGGATGGCTTGAAGAGCATAGTCAAGGTTTTAAAAGAAAAAAAGAGAGAAGTTAGTATCTGTTTAATTGTTACTTCTGGTCTCCAAAATGGTTTGTAAGTATGACAAACGGATTCTAGTATAATTGTAGCATGTACACCAGTGTCGAATTGATCTTTGCTGCACAGTTGATACTGTGGATTATTTTGATATATTTTTGTTGTGTATTAATCGGAATCCAAGATCAAAAGCATGTATAATGCTGACAAGACTTGCTAGATTTTAAGTGAGAGATGGAATAGGACCCTGTAATAAGAAAGGACACTAACCATGCATTAATGTGGCTTTTGTCAACATTTGAGTATGGTGCTAAGTGATGATTTTCAAATTTCTCAAACCTTCAAAAATCCCACCAGGTGTCAAACATGGTTTATAATGAATTGAAATTTAAACAAGATAGAACAGAAAATTCTATTCTTTCACCGATAATGATTTGTGGTACTTTCCCCCCAGAATCTTATTAAGCATATGAGAATATTTATAATATAAGTCAAAACTGAGGATGGAGGGAAAAAACAAATCGTTTAAATAGAGATACAGGTGGACCCATTGCAACAATGAGATGTACAAGTCGTTATGTCGAAACCGAACTTCACAACTTTGGTGTGTGTGTGGGGGGAGGGTTGAGTGAGAGGGTGGGAAGGGGGAAGGGAAACAAAGGAGGAGGCTACAATGCTTGATAAGAAATGTACTCATTATCTTGCCCATGTAATTGTAACCCCTCTGTACAGTATTTTCACAATAAAAAAAAACATAAAATAAAAAAAACGGGATGGTATTTTTCCCATCTTTCCATTCTACACATTGAGGCCAAAGGATGATATGTGTAGGAGTGGACCACAAAGGCTCAATAGCTATGTGCATATGACCTTATAAAATAATATTCTTTGAAATGAATTTCAGGAAAAAGAAATGAAATTTTTTATTTGCTGTTGTTTTTTTTGGTTTTCTTTTCATTTGTCTTGTTTGTTAGTTTGTCATTGGAGGGATAAGGGAGGGCAAAGCAAAGGTGGAACAAAGGGTGAACAAATACAACAGTGGTCCTCACTAGGTAATATGTGGAAAATGAACTGTACATCTTATGGGTGGAGATGGGAGGGAAAAACTGGAGAGAAATGGAAGGGAATTAGAAAACAAAGTGGGGATGAGGGGATAGAATCAGAGCTCTCCAAGTGGGAGACAGAGTCCTGACAACAAATAGCTGTTATAACCTTCAAGGCTCATTTATCTTCACCAGTAAGTTAAACCATTGTATGGTGATTGTGATAATATTTGAAAGAATGAAGTGGTAAAGAAGGGAGAATGAAAGAAAGAATTTTTATATATACCACAGATTTGAGAAGTTCAAGGAGTGGGTTGGAGGGAGGTGAAGAGGTTGAAGCAGTGACACAGATCAAGATACGTTGTATACATACATTGCTTTGTTAAATGGCAAAAAATTCAACACATAAACCAGAAATTATGATAAGTGAGGGAAGGGGGGTTGGGAAGAGTGGATGAAAATATTAAAAGAGGTGACATTCATCAAGGCACATATTCATAAACTGCTTTGGTTAATGGAAACTCCTTTGTACAACTACTTAATGATAATAAAAATATTCAAAAATATAAATATTCAAAAAATACAAATTTAGTTTTTGATATTTTACTTCTTTAGGTAAATCGCCTCTTTAAATGGCCACTGTTTCTGAGATTCCTCTTTTCTTTGCAAAAGGAACACAAACTCCCTAAGTACTGATGAGACAACCTACAGACCAGCTGGAAGGCCTGTGAACATGTCTGGGGATGAGGAAATTAATAGAAATTGAATAAAAAATAGAAAACTACTCTTCATCTTTCAACTAAGTATTTCTTAACCATAATGTAGACGTATGGATACATGGCCAGGAAGAGGTAGAACTATCACTGTCTGAAGAGAGAAGAATCTACCAAATGGATAAAATACACTTATTGATTTATTTTATCTGTTCTGAAAAGGTGATGAGCAGAGGGGTTACAGTTACATAAGTAAGATAATGAGCACATTCATTTTTCAACACTCTTACTCCATCCCTCATTTTCTCCCGCTTATCACTCCCTACCCACCAAATTGTAAGGTTCATTTTCAAGATTCTCTCTCTTTTTTTTTTTTAATGAAGTAGTAATTTATACAAAGGGATTTAAATTCCACAAGTTAGGTTATGAGTACAATGCATCTTGATCAATATTACCCATCATTCATTCATTCCAATTCCAATGAACTACCCATTCATTCTCCTCCAATCCCCCCATGTCCTCATTACATAGCCCAATTTTTCATAATATACATTGAATAGTGACTATTTTTTCATTTGTCTTCCCTCCCTTTTTGTGCCCCCTCTCTTTATCTCCCTACTCTTCCCCAGACAAAACACATTTCAGCTTCCTGGTATTCATTTGTTAAATAATTCCTTCCTTAGCTGTTCAGAGGAGTTATACCATTTGACTCCTTCCCTGAGCATACCATCCTTTAGTATACCATGAAATATATATAATAATATCATATAATATAGCACATCATATATATCATATATATGTATCTTTTATTTTGAGAAGATCAAGGTTGCTCTTTAACAAGGTCTATATGATTCTACATTGTTTAGACCCCTCTCTCCCTTTGGCCCTAGTAACCTTCATGTGTCCCTTTCAAAACAGGGCATGCTTCACCTAGTAATCAGTAGGAACTTCACCATCTTCCCAGTCTATTTTACTTTCTAACTGACAAGCACTAATGCACAAAAGGCAACAAAATATAACACAAAAGATAATGACTTATTTTGCTGTATGACTTTCTGTTTTTTGAAATTCAAACACTTGTATCAAAATGGACACATTTTTTAAAAGAACCTTCATTACAAAGAACAGCAACATGCATTGGGATTACAACCTAAGTAGAATAAACAGATCATGAATATTTATGTGGCTTGGGAAAGACTTGTATTACACACTCTGTATTGTTGAACTAAATAATTATGCAAAGATAGTTTCATTTAAAATAACAAATGCCATATTTCAGTTTGTCTTCAACAGTTTTAATGCATATTGATAATGGAAGGAAATAGCTTCTATTTAAATACAATACACTTAAGTTGGAAAAATGCCATTACAGCATATTTTAAAATGCTAAAATGTCTGGAATTGTGTTAGAGTAAGAGCTAACAAAGGTCTAAATGCTGACTGATGTTAAGAATGAGACATAATTACTTCATATGAAGCAAATATACTTCTAAGGTTTAGTCTGATAATTCCTTTATGCATTTGTTCTGTTTGTCCAGTTTGACCTGAATGTACAACAAAATGCACAGGGAACTTTAGAAATTATTCTGGGTTAGGAGCAGAGTGACATATCTCTTTTAGGAAGTCAACTGAATACCAATTTCTATGATAGTTCATGTAATTAGTCTTAAAATAAAGAGTTTGTGGTCTTAATGTCTACATAATAACCATTTGGAGATACAAAAATATGTTACTAGATGCACAAAGAAGATAATAATGCAAAGCACATCAAAGTATTTTACTAAAGTACAAGATGGTAAGAGCTAAATACCCTCAACCATGGGTTTTGGAATCAGAAAGATGTCTCTGTGAATTCAGTTTTCTAATTTTTACTATCTTTGAACCTCCATTTCAGTGCATGTAAAGCATTTGCTACATAGGATAATGTGGATGCAAGATAGTTGCAATATTTTTTTTTCTTTTTCCTCCCTTTTATCTCAATGTCACTCTTACCAGTACCAATATAATCCTATACACATGGTACCCGAAATTCATACCCCCTTTCCATCTGTAATAGAACCATAATCTTTGCATGTGTTCTGTTGTTGCAAATAATTTTCTTCTTTAAACTTAAGTCTAGAGAAAATTTTCTCAACACATTATTTTATAACAAATGATTATTTATGGTAATCTTTTGATAAGATAAAAATTTTGCTTTCCTAGGAGAAAAGTGAAGAAAACATTCTCAATTATTGCAATAATGTTAGGAGACAAAAGGAATAAGATTCTTTTAAGTATTCTCTTCTGATATATGAAGATAGATTTGTCCTATTTTAAGATTTTACTTTTTGTTACAATTAAAGATTGATTTAACATGAAAATCTCACAGAGAACTGGTGGCCTTTTCCCCTACTTTCAGGCTGGTACTTCGTTAACAGTTTATATCTTAGTACCTGTGGTTAGTTTGAAGAAAGGAAATGGGATGACCTGTTAACCAAGCTGAAACTTGAAATTGAAATTCAGTGCTTCTATTTGATTGACATGTTTATATTTTCTGCATGCTCAGCAATTTTCTAACACCATTCAGAATTTCAGAGAACTTTTTAGGTTTGTGTTTCCAAGGCTTTACTTTTTTTCCAGCTGGTATATAGTTATAGGTCCTATATAGAGCAAGCTAAATTATTCAAATTTCTGTTGCAGAAAAACACTAAAACCACACACACAACAAAACAAAACAGTTTTTTTTTCCTCCCCAGCACATATAATTTTCTCAATCTGTCTTGTCCATCATGTGGTCACATCTTAACCATCAGACTGGAGACAGATGTGCCACTTCCAGTCTTTTTCAGAATGACTCATCACAGTGAAAGCTTAGACATCTTTTCATTCTAGTAGAATGGAATGAAAAACCATGGATGACTTTGGCAGCAATTTGTTAAACATGGAAATATCAGATGAAAAATGAACTTTTGAATGATGGCCACCCAACTGGAAAGGTAGCACTAGACTTTCACATAAGAATAAATGCTTATTTCAGTAATCAACTGATACTTTGTGGTGTTACCATTACAAAAATTAGACTATATTAGCCTACAGATATGTAGATGTTCTACAACTATAGACAGATAAATAATATACAGATGACCATTAAAATAAATGCTGTGGAGGAAAGCAGATATGCTATATTTTACTATGGTTTATATTGCTTTTAAATGTATAAGATATGTATTATATAACTCATAGTAATACACCATGTATATATGCATTATATAATATATAGCAGTACACTTATACATATATATGTAAATTATGTCACATTATGTACATCTATGTCACACATATTGTAATGGCAAAAAATGAAAGAAGTTTGACAAGAGTAAATGCACTGTGCTGTTGTTAAGATGAGAAACTAGGAGACTTAGGTGTAGTACTATAATAAAGTAATTGCAGAAGACTGAAGATAGGAGCATTATCTGAGAGCAGTGAAAATATTTTCAATATTGGAAAGTCATCTTAGTGTGATGCCACACTAAGAACTGCTCTGTGAAAGGACAGAGAGTGGCAAAGTCATGGCACTACCTGACTTGTTAGGTTGGGAAAGAGGGCATGTTAGATACATGTGAACAGAGAGAGCATCGTCACCATCACTACCAATTCCCATTAGAACTATGTTTGGTACATAGGATTTCAAGCCAGCTGTACTGGTTCCTATAATCCTAATTATTCAAGAAGCTGAGATCTGAGGATTTTTGAAGCCAGTCAGAGCAGGAATATCTATGAGAATATCTATAATTAACCACCAAAAAGCCAAAGGCTCAAATGGTAGAGTCTAGCTTGGAACTAAAGAGCTAAGGGATAGCACCCAGGCACTGTGTTGAAGTTCAAGGATTAGCACAAAAATAAAATAAAACAACAACAACAACAACAATAAAACTCCTAGGATTTCAGAAATGGAGAAAATAGATCTAAAGATGTAAAAAAGATAAAATGAGGGAAATAGAGAATGTAATAACAAAGATAAAGGTTTCATCAGCAATCTGCTCTGTATGGTATTAAAATCTTGAGAAATGTTTGTGTAGAAGAAAGACATTGATATTGAAATATTATATTGAAATATTATATTGAAATATTATGCCTCTTCATTACTTAAATATAAACTATTCCATTCACTCATGTACCTTGACCTTAGCTTTTGTTCAATAAAATACCTGCTTTTTCTTCTTGTGCATCTGGAAACAGAAACATTCATTTGTTTGCAAAAACATTATTACTAGTCAATATTTGTGGGGTTTTGTAACTATAAATTAGTGCTGTTTTTTTCAAAAATATTTATAATTCTGTTCCGCTTTAGGAGATATACTAAGCAGATGTAGTGATTTGTTCGACACCTATAAAAATGGATGTTAAGTGAATTTGAACTATACCAGAGCTAATGATATGTGGCTAGCTATAATTCTATCTTTTGGAAATTTGTCTCAGAAGGTTTAGATAAAAGTAATCATATATCTGTGCATAAAACTAAATATCTAACTTAGAAAATGACAAATTCAATGTCTTAATAATTTGAGTTTATATGTATTTTCATAAATTCTCAAAATCTGAAGATATTTAATTATCAGAATAGATAATATTAATTTTAATTGAAATCAAGAACATTGGAAATATAAATTAAAATCAGATACATTATGCACTATAAAGATAAGATATGACTAGTAGAGTCAAAATACTTTATGTACATGCATTATAAAAGAAAAAGGAAACTGGTTTTAGAGAAAGAGGTTGTAAAGGGAAGATGACAGAGGGGAGTGACTGATGAAAATGCACTGTAAACATAAATTGACATGTTTAAATAAAATCCTCTTGTACAACTAATTAATAAAAAAAGCTCTAAACCAATGAATAAAGTACCCATCTCTAGAGTTGTGATTTATTTTTAATCATGTATGATAATACTTTCCATATTGGAAATTCAGAATTGTCTCTTCTGTCTTGATTGGCATAGAACAGTCAACAGACAGATTAAAGTAGCTAATTGATTTGGGGAGTTTTCATTTCAGTAATGACCTTGAGCCTTTGCTGTTTGGAACGAGCTCAGATTGTGTTGTGGGGCTCTAGTAAAGATCTATCGTCAAATCAATTACAAAAACCACAGACCATCTGATCCTTCTCTTGAAATTAACTAGTGAAAGGAGGTCAGCACACCTTCAAGTGACACGGTGAATTATTATGTTCTCAATGACCCAGGAAAGAAAGCACTAGTGATTGATGGGAAGTGCTATTTAAATGAGAGTTGAGTTCTGGAATCATACATATAGCCATGACCATGAAAACCGCCAGAATCTAAAATCTTTTATAATAATTTCTTAATAATCCAGCACATATTAATTCATATGATTTGTTTCCCATTTTGATAATTCAACTAAAGAAAGTTATACTTAAGACGACAACTTTGAAACAGGGGTTATACCATGGGGGTAGAACGTACAAAAGAAACAAAAAAAATCACATAGTACATTATAAGTACATTAAAAACAACAGCAACAAAGATGAAATCTCTTGTGTCCCTATCTTGGAGTTCATTTCGCTTAGCATCATATTATATGGTCATATGTAAATAGCTTTTGACCTTTTCTGCTTGTCCTAGACATATACTAGTTATTGCAAATAAGGGAAACCATGGGACCTATGTTTCTTTGGGCATGGCTTACTTCACTTAATATAATTGTTTTAAGTCTTTCTGTTTCCTAGCAAATGGAGTGGTATCATTCTTTCTTATGGAGGCATAAAATTTCATTATATATATATATATGTTCTCTCTCTCTCTCTCTCTCTATATATATGTATATATACAAACACACACACACACACACACAAACCATATTTTCTTGATCCATTCATCCACTTAGGGCCATCTGTTGTCACTGTATTTGATTCTGCAGGGTACCTGCATCTTGTATATACATTTTTCTAATTTAGGAAGGGAAGGGAAATAAAATGCTGAAATAAGGATACAGGTTGACCCATTGTAGCAATGAGATGTACAAGACACTATATATCGGGGAGGGGTTGGGAGGAGTTGAGTAGGAGGGGAGGGAAGGGACCATAGGGGAGAAACAAAGAGGGGGTAACACTGCTCAATAGGAAATGTACTCATTACCTTACTCATATAACTGTGACCCCTCTCAACAGAACCTTTCTAATAAAAAATATGGCTCAACTAATTTACATTTTTGCTAACAGTATTAAAAGATCCCCTCATCTACTCAATTATAACTGATGTTCGCAGTCGTATTTTGATGGTTTCCACTAGAGTGAAATGGAATTTCAATGTTTGATTTACATTTTTATAGTAAGGATGTTGGTATTTTTCAAGTTGATTAGTCATTTATATTTCTTTTGAAAACTGCCTGCTCAGTTTGTCCACTTGTGACTTGATTGTCTGCTCTTTTGATGTTAATCTTTTGTCAGATGAATAGTTGGCCAAGACTTTTTCTTATTCAGTAGGCTGTCTTTTTACCCTGCTAATTGTTTCCTTTGACGTGCAGAAGCTTCTAAATGTGATGTAATTCCATTTGTCAATAGTTGGTATTAGATTTCTTGAGCTATTGAAATGCTATTCAGAAATTAATTAACTATACCAATATCTTCAAGTGTTCCTTCTAGTAAATTCAAAGCTTCAAGTCTTGCATTAAGATCTTTGGCCAATTTTGCATTGATTTTTGGACAGAAATAAGGATCTAGTTTAGTCTTCCACATTTAGATACCCATTAGTTCCAGTCATTATTAGCAGAAGAGACTGTCTTTTCTTCAGTGTGTGTTTTAGGATTTTGTTGACAATCAGACAGCTGTAGGTATGGGATTAAATCTTTTATTATATTGTATTGATGTATGTGCTGATTTTGTGCTAGTACCATGCTGGTTTTGTTACAATGGTTTTGTAATACACTTTGAAGTCAGGTTTTGTAATATCTCCAGCACTGCTATTTTTACTCAAGATTTCTTTGGGTATTTTTAGTCTTTTGTGCTTCTAACTGAATTTAAGTACTTACATTTTTATTTTTTAATCAAAGATGTCCTGGACATTTCGATGGGGGTTGAATTGAATTTACAAATTGCTCTTGGTAGTAGAACTATTTTTTATAATATTGGTTCTGCAAATCTATAAAAATGAGAGTTCTTTCTATCTTCTCGTTTCTAAAGTCATTTTTTGACCATGATATAATGGTTAAGTGTATGGGCTTCAATATTTAAATACATGGGAATTTAGTTCATAAGGTACCTTATTTAGAATTGCATGTCCTTGATTAAACCACTTACTCTTTGAAGTTTTGATTTGGTCAGATGTAAAATGAGGTTAGCAATAGTTTTGTTTTGAAAAAGTGCCATTAGAAAATGTACATAAACTGAATATTTAGAATTTTAATATAATTAAGGAGAATTAGTTACTATTATGGCCAAAGAATCAGTAAATATTCCTTTATATTGAAGCCTTAAGCTATTAAATTAAGTAGGAAGGCTTCAAGATCTGAGTCTATAGTATTTTATTTATTAATGCATGGAGTTTAGTTCTTTTTGTAAATTTTTGTGTACTTATTAATGTATCTATTATAGTATTTAGTGTAATTTTTGGTATAGTACTTAGTATGCAATCTTGACTTTGTGTGTATTCCTAGGCGACAGAGAATCAATGTTGCGTTTTGACTTGTGCTTAGAATATAAATTGCTGTACTATCTTTGTAAGGAACAAACTGGGTATATAAGATACACTCTTAAATCATCGAAGTTCACATTTAATGTCCAAGTCTATTAATGCATGAGTTAGATATAGAAAGTTAACATCTATGTGCCTAGAAATTTATTACATTTATTTACAGAGTAGATATTTTTGTCATCTTTGGTTTCTGGAGTTTCTTTCATTTTGGCATTATAGCATTCTTGGGACTGGGGAGAAGTTTCAAATGGAAAAGTGAATCTTCTTTCCAACATTGTCCTCTTCTTTCTTTTAAATAGATCCAGCTGACAAGGAAATCTCAATTTGGTCTTGCTTTGTACTTAGCAATGTTCCTGTCAGTAAGGTTTGAAAAATGCTGTGAGGTGCCATGAAGCACCCTGTGGAGTGTTTTTCTCTCTAGAGATCTTAAAGAAAAATGTAGCTCTGATATTTATAGCCTTTCCTGGTCAAAGGTCAAAAATGGGGGAAAAAAAGCTCCTCAAATTCTCATGAGAAGAAACAAGGAGAAAGAAGAAAAAGTGGTAGAACAGGATTTTCCATATAAACACCATTTCACTATGAGTACTTGGAATTTGTCATTATGTTTAATATATCTGCCTGGAGAAGTAGGAATGATTATGAAATGTATAACTATGATAAGAAGAGAAGAGAAATAGACTTTAAAAATTGTTTTTTCACAAGGCCATACTAAGGCTACCAGCACAACTATGTTTATTGCAGCATTATTTACCATAGTTAAGATATGGAACCAACCAAGATGCCCCTTAGTAGATGAATGGATCAAGAAAACGTGATATATATATATATATATATATATATATACAATGGAATTCTATTCCTCCATCAGAAAGAATGACATTGCCCCATTTGTTAGGAAATTAAAAGACTTGGAAAAATTATATTCAGTGAAGTAAGCCAAGCCCAAAGAAACATAGGTCCCATGGTTTCTCTTATTTACAATAACTAGTCCATGTGTAGGACAAGCAGAAAAGGCCAAAAGCTATGTATCTATGACCATATACGATGATGTTATACGAAATGAACCCAAAGATAAGGACACAAATATCATTTTTTTCTTTCTTGCTATTGTTTCTAACATATTTACAATGTACCATGTGAGTTTTTGTTTCTTTGTATGTTCCTCCCCTACAGTGTAATCTCTGTTTTCACTGTAGATGTCGGTGCCTTGCATCTTGTATATACACTTCACTTCTCTAATTTGGGGAGGGGAAGGGAAAAAGCAAAATGCTTAAATTGGGATACAGGTTGACTCATTGTAACAATGAGATGTACAAGACACTATGTGGAAAATGAACTTTACAACTTCGGTGGTGGCGATGTTATTGTGGAGGTGGGAGGGAAGGGATGGTAGGGGGGAAACAAAGGAGGAGGCAACAATGCTCAATAGGAAATGTATTCGATACCTTGCTCATGTAACTATAACCCCTCTGTACAGCATTTTTAAAATAAAAAATGTACAAAAAAAAGAAAAATTGTTTTTCAAAGTAAAGAAATTTTTATTGGCAATTTTTAACAATCTGGCAATCTGTTTGGGACAAACACCTATGTTAATAATAGTAACATATTTAAGTAACATTCTATACCAATAGCAGAATTGTGAAAACCAATGCATGATTATCAGTTGATGCAATTAAAGATCACAGCAGAGTGCAGAATCTTTACCTCTTTTGCTCAAATCAAAGTTTCCATTGGGAAGAAACAAAGTTGGTGATAAATCATATCAGAGTTCAAACTGTGATAGCTGCAAACACAAATTGTTAAACCTTCAGTGTAGTTGTGTTCTGTTAAAATGTATAATGGTTTTTAACTGAGTTCTCTTCATCACATTCAGCAACACTAAGGAAACAAAGTAGTTGGGAGAAGCAAAAACCAAGTCAATATAGAGAACATAAAAAACCCTGGAGATAACTGTGCAATATTCCAAAAAAAAAAAAAAAGAAAAGAAAAGAAAAAGAAAAAGAACTAAGCAAAGACAAAAAAAAATTCTTGTACTCCACAACTGCCTGGTCTGCCCATGGATAATAGGATAGATTTAAAAACCTTATAAATGGAGAAATAAAAAGGACAGCCATGGGCAATCTCAGGAAGATGCAGAGGGTCCAAAGGGAATCTACACAACTGTCTCTGAGAAACCAGAGGTGTTATTGTGCACAGACTTTTGTGAAAGAAGAAAATTCCAGGCGGCCTGTTTAAAAAGACAGATCTAAGCACAGGTCAGTAGCAGCAGCTGCACTGGCAGCCAGAGACAGCCAGGACTAAGACACCAGAGACAGAGTGAGGGCAGCTTTTCACTCATCTCCAGTGCAATCTGGATGAGCAGGAGTGGAAGACCACAGCCTGCTGATCGCAGACCAATGCAGAGAAAACTCATCACAATGCGGAAGGTCTGACTTTCCAAGGGAAAACGTGGTACCTCACAAAAGCCATCCTCACTGTGTCCAGGGAACAGTTTCTGGAAAGAAGCTCCCCACCTACCTGAGAAGAACACCATCTTTGATACTGGCATAGATGTGGCCCGAGCAGCTAACAGGTAACATGGACCTAAGAGGCAGTGACTGCGGCACCATTTTTTCAGCAGGACCGAATCTGACTAATGAATCAGCTCCACCCAGGGGAAGGTTGCCCCAGCCAGGAGCAGGTAGCTCCTCCTAGGGAACGTCAACTTTACCAGGGTAGGCACAGCAAGAGGCAGCCTGACCGCTCGGCACTAACAAACACATTCCAGTTGTATAGTAGCTAAACCTGCAGCTTAGCCGGTTCAGGAATTAAAAGCCAAAATTCTGCAAAATCTCACAGAAATACAGAGAGAGAGAAAAAATGGATAGGCTGTAAAAGCCCAGAGCTGCTCCAGGCTAGGTGGAACGAGAGTCTCTGGAACTGTCTCTGTTGAGAAATCTGTAGTTGGTTTCCTTTATAGGTAATTTATCTTTCACCATGACAGGTTGAAGAAACTTTCCCTTGGTCTCTATTTGATCCTGTGCAGATACAATGTGGCAGTGCGATGTCTTGTTATGGTATGGTCAGTTCTGCGTTTTAAAGGCTTCTTGTATCTGAATGCGTCTATCCTTTTGGATGTTTGGGAAGTTCTTTGCTAGGATTCTGACAAATACATTTCGTATTCCCTTAAATTCCTTCTCTAAACCCTTCTCAATATCTATTAGCCCTAAATTAGGTATTCTGATGATGTCTTCTCGCTGTTGAATGGACTAATGAAAATGAAGGAGTGGAAGACCAGAGATAGAGAAAAACAGGTTGAGGTGAAATTAGAAGAAACATTAAGAGATATAATAAAAATAGAAGGAGGAGCAAAGAAGAGTAAAGGAATGTGGAAATGGAAAGAAACAAAAGGAAGAAAACTGAGACCTAAATCCAGAGAGAAAAAAATAAAAAAAAGAAATAAAAAATTAAAAATATGTATGTGTAGATTAAGGATACTAAAATTAAAAACATTAAGATTGAGTAATAGAAAAATTAGTAATCAAAATATAGCCTGATTTAAGTATGTACACAATTGAGGAGGAAGACAAATAATTACTGTAGGCTGTGCATTTAGGAATTAATGGAACAGTAATGAAGAAGATAAAAATGTGAAAAATAGGGAAAAAATTAAAAAAACAAAAATTAAAATTAGGGAAAAAAATCTTTAATTTATTTGGGGGATCTTGTGTCTCCACTATGTCTGCTATCCGGTCTCTGGATGGAGCTTTTGATTTCTTTGCAGTGGTCACTTTTTCTTGTGGCTTAGTTTGTTTCTCATCCATGGTGTGACATTTTCTCTGCATCCATCTGTGGCCAACGAGCTGTGGTCTTCCACTTCTAATCATCCAGTTTGAACTGGAGGTGAGTAAAAAGCCATGTGCACTCTATCTCTCCTGTCTTTGTTCCAGCTGCCTCTGGTTGCCACCACCACGGCTGCCTGAACTTTCCTCTCTTGCAAAAGTCTGTGTACAATTACAGCTTATTTGGTGTTACTTTCTAGTTTCAGACTATTCGGTAAAACTCAAAAATGTGGATTTCTCAGGTACAGCTGTGTAGGTTCCCTGTTGACCCTCTGCCATCTTCCTGAGATCGATACTTAATTTTTATACTATCTCTTTACCAGGTAATAATTAGGAAGTGTGAAGAACTTATTAATTTTATATAATGATTTTCCAGAAGACAAGAGAATGTGGACAGTTTTTAGTATAATTAGACTTAGAATGTCAAGATTATGATCAATAAGAATTAAGAGACCATTTGCAAAAGGTTTATTTATAGAATTGATACAGACAACCAGATTTCTCTTTCAAATGTAGAAACCTCATAAAAGCCTCATTTGCTAACATCTCTTGCTTTAACTTCAATCAGTATTTTACAAGGAAAGAGGACTATATGTAAAAGTTAAAGAATTTTTTGTCTTAATTTGACAGGTGGTTATTTAATTAATAATCAACAAAATGGCATTTTAAATTCATGTCAGATAGTAGTGTATGACATCTATTGATTTTGTATTATTGGACTGAATATTGTCATCATTATTTTTGTATAGCATGCCTCAGGAAGAATGTGAATTAGTGAATTATGCTGTATCATACAAAGTTCTTTTCTTTTGCTCTGTGAAATGTGTGATGTGTCATAAATGTTATAAAATTTCATACTGTTAGTAGCAAGATTCTCTCAAATTATAAGTATTACATATATTTATATATGAAAGTGTATAAAACATTTTTCAATAGTCTACAGCCATTAAATTAATTATTCATTTAAACTTTATGAATCACCTTCTGCTAAACAATCTGATGAATACAATATGGCTATTATATGTGGTGAGTAAAATTAGATGTGTCTAGATCTGAAATAGTAGTAGTACACTAAACTGTACTGACCTTGTCCTTTAGGAAATAAATCTCTAGGTGACTCCATATAAAGACAAGTAACTTGGAATTGTTGTACTTTCCTGTACCTAAGATGTCATGTCCCCTGTAAGACTTTACCTTGATGATAGATCCAGAATTAGTCTCCTTTTTACTAGTCTCTAACTCCCCAAATAAAGGCCACCATTGTCTTCCATGTGGATTAAATGGTTCTTCAGTTGTTTTCCTGATTCTACCTCTGCCAGTTTCTGGTCTCTCCACCAATAAGCCAAGAGATAGTAAGCAAATAAGAGGAATAATCTTGCCTTAACATACTCCATTGGATTCTTCTCTTTTATGCCAGAAATAGAGCTTGAACTCAGTGCCTTACATTCTTCTACTCATAGATGGTACTCTACCACTTGAGCCAGGCCTCCACTTCTGGCTTTTTGCTAGTTAAAGAGAAATGAGTGCCTATGAGATTTGTCTGCCTGGTATGTTTACTTGATCCTCTGATATCAGCCTCCTGAATAGTTATTATTATAAGTATGAGTCACAGGCTCCTGGCTTCCTTTGGATTCTTACCTCAAATTCCTACAAAGTTATAAATTTCTAAGAAGTATAAGAAGCAGCAGCCTGAAATGTGCTTCCTTTGCCCACATTTAGATGATGAAGTGCTCTCCTATTGAAAGATGTGTCTCAAGGATCACTTAATAGAAAATAATGTCTAGAAGTCTGAGTATGAAATAGTAAATATTGCCGGGTGCCGGTGGCGCACGCCTATTATCCTAGCTACTCAGGAGGCTGAGATCTGAGGATCATGGTTCAAAGCCAGCCTGGGCAGGAAAGTCCATGAGAATCTTATCTCCAATTAACCACCATAAAACTGGAAGT
This sequence comes from Dipodomys spectabilis, assembly GCF_019054845.1. Classification (NCBI taxonomy): domain Eukaryota; kingdom Metazoa; phylum Chordata; class Mammalia; order Rodentia; family Heteromyidae; genus Dipodomys; species Dipodomys spectabilis. The sequence goes on from NW_024870740.1 coordinate 1,459,699, forward strand.
GACACTGTGGCTGAAGTGGTAGAGCACTAGCCTTGCGCTGAAGAGCAGAGATAGTGCCTAGGCCCAGAGTTCAAGCCTTATGACCACCACTACCACCATCAACAACAACAATAAAGAAAGAAATAGCAATTTACTTTTTGGTGTGGAAACTCTGTTTAGTTCTGAAGAATTAAAATGAAGATTATAATGAAAATTGATCACCTTATAATATTTGTAGCTATACCCTATCTACTTGACTACAATAAGGGGGAAAAACAGGCAGTGATCTGTTGCAAGATAGACAAACTTTTCACCCTTACAAAAATCAGTTAAAAATGGATTAAACTGAAACTCTGAAACTATTGCAAGAAAACATGCAAGATATAGGTATATGTAAAAATTTTTGGAATAAGATTTTTTGTGTATGTGTTTGTCAGTACTGTAGCTTGAACTCAAGGCCCTGGGCATTGTCTCTGAGATTTTTTTGCTCAAGGATAGTGCTCTACCACTCAGACCACAGCTCCACTTGTTGATTTTTGGTGATTTATCAGAGATAAGAATCTCATGGGCTGGGGGTCCCATCTGGGCTGTCTTTTAATGGGGGAGCTCAGCCTCCTGATTAGCTGGGAATATAGATATGAACCACTGACGACTGGTTAAATAGGACTCTTATAGGTCAAGATATACTAACAAGAATTGATAATGAGAAAAAACAGAGTTAAAAGTTTTTACTCAGCAAATGAAGCAATAAACAGAGTAAGTTGACAGCCTACTTAATGAGTGAAAATCATTGCCAACTCTAAAACAGGTATTAGTACCCAGAGTATTTAAAGAAGTCTAAAACAAACAAACAAACCAAAAAACAAACAAAAAACGTGAGCAGAAGATATCCAACCAATAAGTGGGCAATTGGGCTGATAGATAGTTCTCAAAAAGTACTAATGGGAAATAAGTAAATGAAAAGAAATATTCATCATCTTTACCCATGAGGGACACATGAAAACAACACTAAGACTCTATCTTACCCCTTAAGAATGGAAATCATCAATTAATAAACAACTACAAGAAAGGAAAGAAAAGAAACAACAATGAATGCTGGCAAGAATGTGGGCAGAGGACTCTATGTAAATTAGCTGAGTCTCTATAGAAATTAGCATAGATGTTTTTCAAAATGTTTAAAACAGAGCTAACATATGAACCAGATATACTATTTCTAGGTATATGTGCAATAAACCAGTCAGCTTACCATAGATATATCTGGATACCCATGTTTAGTGTGACAGTATTCACAATAGCTAAATATGAAATCAGCCTATATGTCTATCAATGGGTAAATAGTACATATACATAAAGGAGCTTTAATTGAGCAATAAGAATAGAATTATATTATTTGCAGGAAAATGGATAGAACTGGAGATCATTAAACAAAATAAGCCTAGTGCAGAAAGATAATTCTGGCATATTTTTCATGTTGCAGAATGAAGATACTTAAAAGCAAGGCATGGAAAGGTAAGAAAGAAAGAAAGTAAAGAAACATGCAAGTTGAATGGGATTCTTTAGGATGGAGAAGACCGTAGAGAGGGAGTAGAGAAGACAGGAAATGATAATAGGGTGAATATAATACATCTACATATGTGCCCTAGCCAACAACTTATTGTGTATAATTTATCTATATGGAGGTCTTTTGTCATGACAAAATGAAGGGGAGATATATACCTTCCAAGGTAAAAGAAATTGTATGAGAACAAAGTTTTAGAAATAAAATGTGGCTATAATTTTCAAACTTCTTTAAAATTTTGTTGTAAGAAATAATTGTATGTAAAGTTTGTTTTCAACACGGTGTCTTGTAAGTCTAATTGTTACAACTTTGGTGTGGGTGGGGGAGGAATCAGGGAGGTGGGAGGGAAGGGATAGTAGGAAAACAAGGGAGGAGGTAACCATGCTCGATAGGAAATGGACTCATTACCTTGCTCATGTAACTGCAACCCTCTGTACAGTATCTTTACAATAAGAAAAAGAGAAAAAATAATTATACGTAGTTATTCCATTTTGTCTGTAATAAATCACTACAGATTAGCTTCCTTGTCCCCCAAGTATTCGTAATAGTAGGTTAAAAGTCTTTGAGGAGCTTGGCTAGATTCTCATGATTGTGGCAGAGTTTGGGTGACAATTTTCAATCTACTTTTTTGAAGAAAAATAAGCTTGTTTCATTTACTCTTTTAGTATCTATTTCCTTAGTTTTTGCTCTGATTGTAATTATTTTCTAATTTTCATTTTGCCCAGTTCTTATTTTCCTAAGATTTTGAAGTTTATCATAGGTTAGGTTATTTATTTGGTCTTTGAGGATTTTTGTTGGTGGTGGTGGTGGTGGTAGTGGTGGTTGTGGGTTTTAAACTAGCACTGTCCCTGAGCTGTTTTGCTCAAAGCTAGTGTTCTACCACATTGAGTCAAGTACCACTTCTAGTTTTGGTTGTTAACTGGAGATAAGACTCTAGGATTATAGGAGTGAGCCACCAGCACCTACCTTCTCTTTGAATTTTTTGTTCATAACTATGAACTTCCCACTAGAATTTCACTGATTCTAGGAAGAGATTTTTTTCAATTGTATTTTATCCTAAGAAAGGTGTTTTTTTCACTTTGTGACACTTGGATTTGAACTCAGGGTCTTTGTGCTTGCTAGGTAGTTATTCAACTGCTGAACCATGCCTCTAGGCCTCTGTATTTTGCACTGATTTTTTTTTTTTTGTCATTGTGAAAATACTGTACAGAGGGATTACAATTACATGGGCAAGATAATGAGTACATTTCTTATCAAGCATTGTAGCCTTCTCCTTTGTTTTCCCTTCCCATCCCTTCCCATCCTCTCCCCACCCCCCAACCCAATCCTCCTCCCCCACCCCCACCAAAGTTACAACGACTTGTACAGCTCATTAAGTTCTTACCTCCTGCTTGAGTGTGTTGCTTGACTACAATCAACCTTTTTAAAAAATATTTCTTACCATATCTGGGATGATAGGTGCACAACACACTGCCTATTATAGCTTGACAAGAGTTTCTATGTGTATATGTGGACTACCCTTGAATCACAATCCTCCTAATTTCCAGTGTCTAAATAGAAGTCAATTAAGATTATAGGTGTGAGTCACCAGCAGCAAACTTCCTAGGGTTATTGTTGAGAGATTAGAAATAATTTCTTTCTCTCTATATATTCATTTTCTCCAGTTAATTTGTGTAGTCTTTGTTCTTTTCTTTCTTCCTTACCTTAGAGGTTTGCTAGTTTGCTGTGTTGAGTTTATACTTTCCTAAGTCTCATTTGTTTATTCTTACTACTTTACTTTTCCTTTTATGAGCTCTTACAATTGTGACTATCTTTTTTCCTCATCTGCTTATGGGGTTCCCTTAAGTGTCTTCTGAAATGCTGGCTTAATATTCATGCTGAAGTTATTTCTCCATTGTTAAGTATGCTGACATAGTAATCTTTGTGGACAGCCATTTCCTCTCATGACTTGAAATATATGATTTCATGTGACTTTCAGGATTTCTGCTGAAAAATGTCATATAATTGTGGTGAGTCTGCCTTTGCAAAGAACTTTGTGCTTTTCTCATGCATCTTTCAGCATTCTTTGCTCTCTGAATCTTAGAATTTTCAGTATCATAGTATTGAGAGTTTCTTTTCTGGTCATGTCAATTTGGTATTTTAAAAGCTTCTTATAATTTGAAGCTCATGTCTACTGCTAGATTTGGAAATGCTCTGATACAATTTTACTGAACAGATTTTTTTTGACATTTAGTTTGCGTCACAGATCCTTTTTCTACTCCAAAGAATCAGAATCACAGGCTTGCTATCAATCATGCTACAGATTTCTTCAATGTTATCATGCTTACTTTTTATATTTATTCTTAATTTTCTGAATTCAATAATTTCCCAGCCTTGTCTCAATACCTAGCACTCTTCCTCTTCTTGATTTACTCCATTAATGATGCTTTATACTGTTTTATATATTATATATGAACTTATATATATATATGTGTATATTAAAGGTAATATACAGAGTAGTTACAGTTACATAAGTCAGGTAATGCAGTTCTTTTTGAACAGTGTCACCCCCTTCCCTGGCTAAATCTCACTTTTTCCCTCTCATATCCATAAGTTGTATAGTTTATTTTCAAGCTACAGTCTAGTGAATATTACTGCTGCATTTATCCATCCTTTGTCCCACCATTTCTGGCTCCCCTTACACTATCCCAAACAGATAAACTTATATACATGACACAAGGTACAGAAAACCAAAATAGCAACAAAGAAAATAAACCCTCTTGTTTCCATTTATGGAGTTCAGGACAATTAATATTTATTTTATGTGATCACATGAACATAGCTATGTTATATAAATAATAGATTTGTACTTCTTCATCAGAAAGAATGATATTATACCATTCACAAGGAAATGGAAAATCTTGGGAAGAATTATATTAAGTAAGCCAGACCCAAAGAAACATAAGCTACCTTGTTCCCCCATTTTGTGGTAACACAAATGTGCCAATCAATCTACAAATAAACATACTAGAATGTAAAAGACAAAAAAATACATCAGGACATGATAAATTATATTGGTCTTTAGACATTCACACAGTGAGACCAAAGGAGGATATTCTTAGGAGAGGATCACAAAGACTCAGTAACTATGTACATATGTACTGAGTTTTAATTTATTTTTAGTAATCTTTTTTTAATCTACAAGAGTTTCACTTTTTATCAGAAGCTTTGACAAATTTTCTTTTTATTCATTCAATTGTTGATATATGTTAATTCTATCAAATAAAAAGGGCTTCGTTTTTATTTTTGTAGATATGAAATGTTCTTTCATCATACCTCTACTTTCTCCATTCCTTGAACTAAATTCTTTACCCATCTATTATTTAAATTCTCTTTGAGATCACTGAACATTTTAAAATATGACTTTTTCATTCTTTGTCTAATGTTCTGTTTTAATACCTTTAGATTCAATTGTTAAAGTTATGAAATTTTGGACAGGTAATATCTCCTTGCTTTTTGACTTTTCTTAAGTTTTTCCAGTGTAAAATTTGTACATCTCTTGGGATGGATGTCTCTTCTGATTTTGTAAGGGTCTGCTTCTTCTTAGTGATTGACTTTCTCTTGAGATTTCAATCCTTACTACAATTCAAAGGAAAAAATGTGAACCACAAGCAATAAAAATCTAGCTATTTAAACATAGTTTACAGTCTTCAAACAATTGGAAATAACAACAACAATCCCAATAAGCGTAGTAAAGAGAGGCTAAATTACTTAATACTTAGGAATTTAAAGGTACAATATAACCATTGGAAGACACAAGGAGATAGGGAAATGAAAAAGGAAAGAGGAAAAATGTGTGAGATGAAGGCCTGAGAAATTATATAGGTAATAACTATTGCAAAGGATGTATAAAGAAACTCCCAAATAAAAAAAAACCATTTTTTATATGAAGTTATAGACCATCCATTTAACCTTTTCAGTTTGCTATTTCCACATTTAAAAAATGAATTGTTGGGGGCTGGGAAGGTAGTGCAGTGGTAGAGTGCTTGCCTTGCATCCATGAGGCCCTGGGTTCGATTCCTCAGCACCACATAAGCAGAAAAAGCCAGAAGTGGTGCTGTGTCTCAAGAGGTAGAGAGCTAGCCTTGAGCTGAAGAGCGAGCTGAGGGACAGAGTTCAGGCCTTCCAACACTGCCCCTCCCTGCCCCCCACACACAATGAATTGTTGATTGAAATGAGAGCTAAGGTATATTTTTACCTTCATTTGCTGATTTACAGATATCCTTAAGGTTTTACCCACACTCCACCTTTGCTTTCTCCTCCTCAGTACCTCCAACCTCTTCTCACATTGTGGTGTGTTGATCCTAGCAATATTTTGGAAATAAAACACTAGGTATTTTCTATGCTGCATAGCAAGTTTATTCCAAATATTTTGGGAATGAATTAGTGGAAGCATAATTTATAAATATTAGGGAAACATAGATATTTTAGAATAGACATCAAAATAACATTGCAAATGATTCAGTTATGAGTTTATGCAGTTTTGGGTTAGTTGATTTAGGTATGTCTTACGCTATGGTATTAAAAATAATCTAACACTTTTTTTAGTTTGGAAGTTACATATATGCTGAACTATTTTTGTCACTTTCTATATTGGTACATTATATTTCATATCTGTGCTTTTAAAAACATTTTTCTAATACATTAAATTGCTTTATGTTCTTTTATATGAAGTAGATTGCTCATTGGAGCATGTTATTACCCCAGCTATTTGGTTAGCAGAGGCAGGAGGATTTCATGTTTGAGGCAAGTTCAGTAAGAGTTTGTAAAATTGTAACAAAAAGTAAAATAAAAGAAGGATGTAGTCATAGTTCTATTGGGAGACTATAACCTTGAGTTCAATTCCAATATTGAAAAGCAAAACAAAACAAAAGTTAAGTTTTCTCACTCTCTCTCTTTCTCTTTTGCTCACTCTCATCTTTGTTTATTTACTTGTTTACATTGCTATCTTTTAATCAGTGTCTTATAATTAAAATGTTCTATAATCATAGTTTATTCATGGAGTAGGGTGAAAAAGGCAGCTCATTTTCTGACATTCTCATTTCAAATGAATACTGCTATAGTCAAGTTTTTTCCATATGTCTTGAATCATTATGTTATTGAATTACTGTTTAGTCTTCCAATCTAAATTGTATCATTTATAAAACAATTGAAGTTACAATGAGTCTTCTTTTAAAAGGAAAATATTAGAGCACTTCACAATTGATTAGCTCTTAGATTTGGAAATGATCAGGGTTTGAGCAGAAGATAATTTAGAAGTGTTGGACCACTTCACATGTTTTTCAGATCTCTTCAGTGAGGGAAATGGTGGTATTCTGCAAACGGCAGTAAGGGTGCAAAATAATCCAAGAGCTCAAGTGCTTCAGTGTGAGCGCAATGGGGTGCTTTGCTTGCACATCACACAGCAATCGAAAATTGTTGAAGTGGTTCAAGTGGTTCGCTTTTCCAGAAGAGTTTTCAGTTTTCCCTCCTTTGAGTACTTTAAATTTTTGAATGTTTGAATAATTTCTCAACATTTTGTACGCACCCCTGTGCTTGATGATCAGTAGATGATATTCAGTGGAAATATTGAACAATTGAGTTGAGTCTAGGTGACTGTGAAGTGATTAGATCTCATAGGTATCAAGAAGTAACAATTAATACATGAATCTAGGGTGACTTTTGAAAAACACAATGCAAAACAGAACTAATGTTCAGAAACACTTGACTACAGTGGAGATTTTTTTTGAGGAGGCAGAGATAATTTTGTTTGGTTTTAGTGTTGATTAACATGGACGTTGATTTTAGTTTTAAAAAACCCATTAGGTAAACGGCATTTTCAAACATTTCAACAAACTTGAAAACAGATTAAAAGTTGTTAAGATATAGATATTTGATAGCACAACACGAGATTCTAAAAGCTTTAAAAACTCATCTGACCTTTAATCCAACAATAAACATACAACTTTACAACTGTTAGTGCAGAACTTTAAATAATTCCCTCAGTTTATTTTATTTTATGTTATTTTTAAAAACAGGATTATTTTAATACTCAATTGGCTCATTTTAAGTTAACCTAGTCCATGTTTAATGCATATACTATATGATAGACACCATTCATCGCATATTTTCTGAGTACTTACTATGTGCCAGGAGCTATATTGGGCATTATAAATGTCATATAAACAGAATATCTGTTGTCATAAACTTTAAACTATAAAAAAATAGGAATCCCCAAAATCAATCCTATTTTGGAAACCCAGAAAAATAAAGTGAAAATGCTTAGCACAATCCCTATGTGAGAGTCAGAACCAAGGTTTTCTTTTTCAGTAAAATAATCTGTCTTTTGAGTAGGAGCATTTCTTTCTCCTGATTCCATTTTAGTTTTATTTTCCTCTTGAATTTTGTGAAGAGACAATGTCAAATGAGCAGAAATGAGTAGAAATACAATGTTAATCTAAATCAAGCATAATTTAACTTTAGTTGCAGGAAAAATATCAATGAATAAAATAACCAAATGGCCCATACATCAATTGAGACAAATTCTTCATGTCCAGACATTACTTTAGATATTGCAGACTGAAAATCTAACATACTGATAATCTAAAAGTTAGAAAAATATGAATTTATTATAGAATAAATACTGTAACTGAAGAAAATTGGAGGAAAAGTAATCATAAGGACAGAGTTTATGTGTAGAATTGCAACAAGAAAAATTTGCTGAGCTGCTGAGGAGGGGGGAGAAGATGGCAAAATACAAACTTTTACCATCTATTCTGTCAATGTAAGAACCATGTTAGCAAAGGCAAAACTATATTTAACAGTGGGAAAGAGATAAAGAGTACCAGGAATCTTGAAAGGATGGGATTCTTGCAAAGCCCATTAAAACAAAACAAAGCAAAACGAACAAACAGACAAACAAAACAAAAGAAATGAGGAGGAAGGAAGATAATCAGTCTCCATTACAAGGTAATGAGACATGCTGATATGTCTGGTAGCCAAAGCTGTGTGAACAAGCACCTATCTTTCCTAAGTTTTCAAACCAAGGCAGTGACTCTCCCAGTTTGACAGCATGGCACCATAGAAGAAAACTACTTTCTCACGACAGGTATCTCTGAGAGCTATAGTGAAGCATCATTTTGTGGGAGTGCTTACTATGTTGGAGATTGATTCACTCAAGGAATATGATAACAAGGAGCAATGGCAGCTTAAGGAGTCTTGAGACAAGTGGTCACAGTGTCTGGGAGGAAAATGGCCATGAGAGCTTGGTCATAGAGGTGAAGAGGTTCTGATGTCAACGTAATGTGAAGTTGGCTTAACCAGGAGCTGAGGTGGGGAAGGGTGTTGAGGTGAACATCTTCAATTACCCGAGGATCAGAGAAGTGGACCATGAAGCTCATAAATAATGGAGTATTTTACATCTGATTCTGTTTGCTGGCCACAGGTATTTGTTTCCAAGTTGCACTGGAGACTGAACTACTCTGGGGATTTGAAAACCAATGGCCTATTGAATCTTAGAATGTAGTGACTGGATGGGTGTCAGCCACAGAAGTGGTTGTGGAGAAGGAGCAGGTCTGATGTGGATCCTCTAAGATGTTTAGGTGACAGTTCCCATGGGTGGTAAAAGATGCAGTGGTCAGTATCCCCTCCTTTGCTGATGAAAGCCACCTTCCCTGGGGACCATTACATACATGTCACCAAAGCAATGGCTGATGAAATGCCTAGAATGCTTTGCATCTAGGAGCTTCTTAGTGGCTGCAAGTATTTGATGTCATGTGGAGCTCAGAGCTCTGAACACAGGATCTGTGTGATCCCTGGCCTCTTTCTTCTGACAGGAGCTGTGAGCCAGATCCACAAGCTTTGAGACCAGCAAGCAGAGCTCCTGATTTCTAATGCTGAACTTAATGGTGAGTTTTCTTCACCCAATGTTTAACACATTCATAGAATACCTATAGGTTTGGATGCTGCCAGTGTAGGGGAATAAACTGAGGGAACCTGTGCACTCAGTGGAAACCTACTTATTCCACAGAATAAAGGGGTCTTTTAGTCAGGGCTTTTAGTACACAAAGAAGGAAGGCTTCCAAGATGGAAGCATTAGAAGCAAAAAAAAATCAAGCCTCACTGACCCACCCTAAGTCCACATTTATCATGAACACATATACTAAGAGTTAAGAGAGATTCTAAATAGAGTTTTTCCCATGCTCCTGGATTGGAAGGATCAACATCGTGAAAATGGCAACTCTTCCCAAGGCTATCTACAAATTCAATGAGATACCTATCAATATTCTAACCTCATTCTCCAAGGAAATAGAAGAGGCAATCCAAAAACCCTGAATAATGAAAACAATCTTTAACGAAAGAACAGTGCTGGAGGAATATCAACACCAAATTTCAAACTCTACTACAAAGCCATAGTAATCAAAATAGCTTGGTACAAGAAGAGACCCCAGGACCAATGGAATAGAATTGAAAATCCAGAAATGAACCCACAGACCTATAGTCACTTAATCTTCGATAAGGGAGCTAAAAAATAGAATGGAAGAAAGACAGCCTCTTTAGTAAATGGTGCTGGCAAAATTGGTTAACTATTTGCAGAAAACTAAAGCTAGATCCTTATATATCACCCTGCACCAGAATCAATAATTCTAATAACAACAGATGCTGGATCAAAGACCTCGGAGTCAAAACAGACACCCTGAAAACATTACAGGACAGAATAAGAGAAACCCTAGGTCTCCTTGGCACAGGCTGAAATTTTCTTAATAGAGACCCAGAAACACAACAAATCAAAGAAAGGTTGGACAAATGGGATTGCATGAAGTTGCAGAGCTTCTGCATGGCAAAGGACATAGCTAGCAAGACCAATAGAAAGCCCACAGATTGGGAGAAGATCTTCACTAGCCATACAATGGACAAGGGTTTCATATCTAAAATATACCTTGAACTCAAAAAATTAAATCCCCCAACAACAAATCCTCAAAGAAACAACTGCCCAATAAATAAGTGGGCTAAAGACTTAAAGAGAAACTTCTCTGCAGAGGAAATAAAGAATGGCCAATAGACACATGATGTGATGCTCAACCTCTCTAGCCATAAAAGAAATGCGAATCAAAACAAAACTGAGATTCCACCTCACCCCAGTTAGAATGGCTGTAATCAAGAACTCTAATAACAACAGATGCTGGAGGGGATGTGGACAGAAGGGATCCCTACTGCATTGTTGGTGGGAGTGTAAACTTGTTCAACCACTTTGGAAAGCAGTATGGAGGTTCCTCAGAAGGCTCCACATAGAAATCCCTTATAACCCAGCAATCCCACTTTTCGGCATTTACCCAAATGATCACAAACAAGACCACACTAAAGCTACCAGCACAAGTATGTTTATTGCAGTAGTATTTATCATAGCTAAGATATGGAACTAAACCAGGCCCCTCAGTAGATGAATGGATCAAGAAAATGTGGTAGATATATATACACAATGGAATTCTATGCCTCTATAGAAAGAACGACATCTCCACATTTGTTAGGAAATGGAAAGATTCAGAAAAATTGTATTAAGTAAAATAAGCCAGGTCCAAAGAAACATAGGTCCCATGGTTTCCCTTATTTGCAATAACTAGTATATGTCTGAGACAAGCAGAAAAGGTCAGATACGATGATGTCAAGCAAAATGAACCCTAAGATAAGGACACAATTGGTTTTTTTCTTTCTTCTATTGTATCTAACACTGTTATAAGGTACCACGTGATTTTTTGTTATTTTGTATGTCCCTCCCCCACGGTATAACCTGTTTTCACTGTATTTGATGTTAGTATAATTTGGGGAGCAGAAGGGAAAAAGCAAATTGTTTAATTAGGGATACAGGTTGACCCATTGCAACAATGAGACATATGAGACACTATATCGAAAAATGAGCTTTACAATTTAGGCATGGGAGGGGTTGGGAGTGGGGGACATGGGGACAGTGTAGTTGTGGAGATGGGAGGGAAGGGATGGTAGGGGAAAAACAAAGGAGGCAACAATGCTTGATAAGAAATGTACTCATTACCTTGCTCATGTGATTGTAACCCCTCTGTATAGTATTTTCACAAGAAAAACTTATAAAAAATAAATAGAGTTTTTCCACCCGAGTAATACTGGGGGTCAGGACTGGGTTTCTGAGCATATGGGAGCAAGTTTGACGATCTAGATATCCTGTTCCAATTCAGGAGTGAGATACTATACCTCAGCTTTGTCGCTAAACATGCTTGCCTGAACACTAAGAATTGTTCCACCGAACGAGTATAGGAGATTAAAAGAACTAAAAATGTCTTTGTGTTAAATAAATGTCATTGTTTTAGCATCTATCATTACAAGAACACAAAAATATGAAAACAAAAACAAAAAAATCTCATACATACAGCTAAAATTCCAATCATACTATTTTGTTAAATGATATTTTGTTATTTTAGATTGCAGTAACAGTAATTGAACAACCACTGTATTTATGCAAAATACTGTACATATAAGAGAAACGGGGAGGAAGAAAGTGGGAGGGGAAAAACTTGGAGATAATGGGAGAGGAGGTATCACTGTTCCAAAGGAAAATACTGATTACTTGATTTATGTAATTGTAACTCCAATGTACATCACTTTTACAATAATTTTTTTTAAAAAATATTGAACATTAGAGTTAATTTTCCCCCATATTTTTGCTAGCATTTATTGACTGGAATGGGAGAGAATGAGGGAACAGATGACACTGTCCAAAAAGAAATATACTCATTATCTGATGCATATAAATGCAAGCCCTCTGTATATATAAAGTAAATTCTAAAATAATGCTGTACATTACTCTATAAAGCTTTACTGTTTCCAATGTAGCCAAAGGGCTAATTGTCAAGCACATTTTTTGATATTTTTAAAACTGTAGTTTGTATTCTTTATTTTAATTCTAATATTGTAAACCCACTATATAGTTATAAAATTATTGTGTATCACTTCAGATAAAACAATGTTAGCAACTATCTATACAAAATGAAATCTCCGTAGTCATTATTTTCACTATTATAATATACCACCCATCTCTAGCTGGAATGTTTCCTAAAACACAGATGGAACAATTTCATTCTTATTCTGTTGTTCAAATGGTTTCAAGAATTCTTAAAAAAAAAAAAAAAAAGAATTCTTCACTGTCTACTCTTAAAAATTGTGGTTCAAGGTATATGAGCAGTATGCTAAATTCTAAATGCTAAAATGTTATTCCCATATACTTTCCTTTGACTTGCTTTGAGTTACTGGAATTGGATCCTATTAATATTTTTCTAGGTCACCTGGTTCTTTGTAAGGTATTATCCATACTGAGTACTGGGGAGACCCTATGCAAGGCTGTTTTTCTTTTTTTTTTTATTTGTTATCAGAGGATGAGCATCACTTTTCTAAGCTACTTTTAGACTTCTTTGCAAGTCTGTCAGAAGCATGGTCTAATATTGTCCCTTCTTCAGCAGATTTTTCTGGCAACCCAATAAACAGCTTCATGCTTGTTTTGTCTATATACCATTCTACAGTAGTGATCTCACTCATATAAGCTTTTCCAAGTTTAGGGTTCCTTCAATTCTTTCTTCAGTTCCCCAAACAGTAGTTACTTCATACATGTTCGATTCCTGCATTCTTTAGAGTTTCCTATTGTCTTCTTTTGAAACTGAGTAACTTTTAATACTTGATCATTTTTCATTTCCAATTTTTACTGGTTTAATTACTATAATGATTTCCTAACTGGAATTTGGTAGGTACTTTGTCCACTTGATTTATTTAGTCCCTAGTCTACATATGGAGAATTATTTGAAGGAGTATATAGAATATCATACTGTTTTGTACCACCTTCCTTCTTGATGTATTAGCTCATTCTTGATTTTCATTTTGTCTAAGAATCAGATCCAATGTCTTCTCTTTCAGCTAGAATTTCCTAATGTTTTCAGAAAAGGGAAAGTTTGCTTTCTGTGCTTATGTATCTTTATCACATCTCTTGTATAGAATTTATCTCCTATTTAACATTGTGTCTTAAATTCATTCTCAAAATTCTCTACCAACTAGTCAGTCATTTAACACAGATTAAGCATCCTGTCAGATATTTGTTGCCTATTTGAATAGACTCCTCCCCCTTCTATAATTTTACATTGTAATGATGAGGTTCTAAGGTTGTGTGAATTCCAGAAAATATTCTTTATCTCTATTCTGAATAGTCTAAATGTTGGATGAGTTTTTTGTCTTGTCTAAATCTACAGAGCAAATGGCTCTGTAGATCAGGGAGCTAACACACTATAGCGACTTTTGTAACTCTGAACACCATGCTGTTAGCAACTAGGCCAAGACACATTTCTCTTTGACAATTAAACTTCCATCATTTAGTAATGATGAGTACTAGTAACCTTTGACACAGACCAGAAAAAAAAGCTACGATCTAGACAGGAAAGGTATTTGAGCTCATCATTTACCCTTGAAGCCATTCTCTACATCTGATGTTGAATGACTGTAGCCCTCAGTCACCAGAAGACTACAAAACACATCCATCCTATTTTAAAGAATATAATTGTGCTTTTGATTTAAATTAGGTGAGCATGTTTTGGAAGAACATAAAACATTTTAATTATTAAATTTTGGTATGATATATATAATATATATACATGTGTTGATATATACACATATACACAGAAATTTGGCATCTAAAACAAGCCAGCCATATATGGTAGTGAATACCTGTAAATCAGCTACTCACAAGATGAAGGCAGAAGGATGGAAAATTTGAGGCCAACCTGGGAAAAGTTAATGATGGATTGTCTCAAAATAAAAATAAAAATGATAGGGCTTTAGGTATAACTCAAAAGGTAGAATGCACACAGAACATGTGTAAATTTAATCCAAGTACTGCAGAAAAGAAAAAGGGAAAAGATAAAAAAAGATCATATTTCATGTACAGCATATCTATCTCAACAGCTAATTACAAATATTACTGCCAAAATTTGAAATATTTAGCCTTTGTTTCATTCACAAATGGAATATGCAAAACAAGTTTTAGAATGTATTTGGAAATTTGTAGTGTATACAAAATAAATCCAAGTTTAATTTCTCATGCAAGTAAATTGCAGTTCATATTAGTACATTTTAACCCTCTTCTGATCCCAGTAATAAAATTAAGCTACCCTGTTATTCTTTAGTCAGAAGTTATACTTCATTGATGGGTTTCTAACTCTTTATATGTTTACTCTTCTTTTAAAAAGAAATGTTCATCAACAAATAATCTGAAAATTAGTGAATGATAGTCTCTTAAATATGCCCAAAAATGCTTCCAATAATAAAGACAAAAGTCTAGGTAAGATGTCATATTTCTATTCTAAGTTGTGAGTACTAAGTATAAAGACTATAAAGAAGTTTACATAATCAAATTTTCTCTTTTCAAAACATTTTTCTCTTAACTTCTTGTCATTCATGTTTCCCCCAAATGCCATTACATTACTATACACAAAATCCTTGCTGCATATTTCAAAAAGTTTATTTTTTATGAGAATAAGAAATTTTTTTTATTTTTCTACATAACTCATTGGCTCCTTGGAAATTAAGTTTTACTATTCAGGTCACAGTTATACTTCTTGAATTATATTCATTTCAAATGGATTGTTAAAAGGGACTTTTTCTGCTATAATCACAAATAAAACTTTTTGTTGGCAAATCAGCAAATGAAAGAGATTTGTAAGAGATCTGTATTTAACTGCCACACAGATTAAAGAGATATGGGAAAATATGTGTATGTGTGTGTGTGAAAGAGAAAGAGAGGGAGAAAGTGAGAGAGAGAGAGAGAGAGAGAGAGAGAGAGAGAGAGAGAGAGAGAGAGAGAGAGAGAGAGAGAGACAGAGGGCTGGGAAGAAGTGTACTGGGGCTTGAACTCTGGGCCTGGGCACTGTCCTTGAGCTTTGTGCTCAAGGCTAGCACTCTACCACTTGAGCAATATCTCTACTTCTGTCTTTTTGGTGGTTAATTGGCAATAAGCATTCCACAGATTTTCCTGCCCAGGCCTACTTTGTGCTCAATCCATAGAATTCAGCCTCTGAGTAGCTAGGATTACAGGTATGCATTACAGGTTTAAGCCACTGGTGCTAGGCTTCCCTTTCTTTCTTTACCTTTTAAAAATAGCCTTTACTATTGTGTTTATATACATGTATATAAGGTACTTGCATCACATTCACTGTCCTTCAACATTATCTCCCCCAACGCTGGTTTGAGATAATGTCTCTCTAATTTTTTGTGGACTAGCCTTAACTTACAAGACATCTTTGTAGCTGGGATCTTAAGTACTTGCCACCACATCTAGTCATTCCAGCTCTTAATCTTTTTGAAAATTATTGAAGGTTTATGACTAATAACTTAGTCTTTTCTAGATAGCTTACTTGCAAATATATATGCATTTAGTTAACATGAAATTGAGGATTGTTGAATTTTTCCATAGATTCTACATTGCTTTTCAAAAAAGATAACACATTTTTTCTATTATGTTTTGCTTAGAATTAAGGGTACTTTGTAAACTCAGCATAATGTTTACATAGAGTTAATTAGTTAAAAAACAGAATGATGACTAATGTTTTGGTTGTATGCCAGTATTGCTTAATGTTGTATCACAAATCAACTAATGATGTACTATTTCAAATTTCACTAAAAAATTATGTTTTATTTAGATATGTATAGCAAAGAATCTAAATAGACCTGCAAAAAGTAGCTCTTACTGTATTTGATGTTGGTATAATTTGTGGAGGGGAAGGGCAAAAACAAATCGTTTAAATAAGGATACAGGTGGACCCATTGCAACAATGAGATGTACAAGTCGTTATGTTGAAAAAATAACTTTACACCTTTGGGGGGGGTAAGAGATGGGAAGGGATGGGAAGGGAAAACAAAGGAGGAGGCAACAATGCTTGATAAGAAATGTACTCATTATCTTGCCCATGTAATTGTAACCCTCTGTACGGTATTTTCACAATAAAAAAAATTTATAAAAAGATTCTAAACATTTCTGTTCTTTTATGCCTATCATAATTTGCAAGATACTTTCAGTGTTACAGCCTGGAAAGTAGGAAGTCTTTTTTTTTTTTTTTTGCATTGTGAATAGTTGGAAAGGGCAAAGGTTGTAAACATACACAAATGAGGATCATATTCTGATATGACACGTTTACCTGACATGCTTCCATATTCCAGAAAGTACCTTGCAAATTGTGGGAGAAGTGGGTCACGAAAGCTTGTGGAGATGTCAAACTACAGTGCCTAACTGCTCTTATCTCTTAACATGTCACGGTCAGTGATCATTAAGGTTCTCTGATTTTGCCCAAAACATTGTGGAAATCCAAACTCACTGCCAATCATCACTTAGAATTACCATTGTCTTTTGGAGCAGTCACCATAGCAACAGTAGTGAATTCATTAAAAGTATGGTAGATTCCCTGATACACTAAAACAAATATGCACATTTGTAGGATGGAAACTTTAAGTTTTCCACTTGCTTTTATAGGATTCAAATGAAACCAAAAAAAAAACAACCTTACTTTTTCCTTATGGAATGACAAAGGATATCAAGCTTTTTCCCTAAGAAAATGCATATCTGAAAAATATTTCCAGTGAAAAGCTGAATATTTTATTTGGTTATATTGACCAGTTAAAAAATAAGAATAATGATGACTGCACGGACATACTCTATAGAAGAGTTATATAAATTAAGAGAAGATCTGCAGCTGTTTACCTACAAAGCAACTGATGTGCCTAGAATTCCTAAAGTAGCATTACTGTAGAGTTACAGTATTATTATTATTCATTCAAATATAAACTAATTACTTTAAATCAAGTAACTTAAGTAACATATACTCTTATTTTTACCCTACTATTTTTGTTTTTGGTCTTCCATCTCTATTTCCATCCTTTATTGTGACAAGAGATTGGAAATACTGCTATTTATCATTTCTATAAAATATAATTTCTCCTTTGTTGCTATCAAGCATGAGTGGGACTCTCTTGTTCCTGATACTACCAACAAAAGTGGACATTTCTTCAATGGTGATAGTGAGGATTTTTTGTTACTGACTTATTTAGAGTTTTTTCCCCTTTTTCTTCTTTCTAGTTGGTGCTATTAGAACATTCTCTCAATAATAAGTGTTAGAAACTTAGTTGCCAGTGTGATAGTCTTGAGAGGCAAGAGAGTAAAGAGCTCTCATGGATGGATCAAGGCCATTAATATCCAGTTATCACAGGAGTGTGGTAACAAATCATGACTTTGGCCCCTTTCCCTATATTTTGATGTTGCATCTATCCTATGTTATAAGACAGCAAGGAAGTCCTCACCAGATGTAGCCCCTGAATCATAGATTCCAGAACTTTTAGCTTATAGACTTTGAGCCAAATAAACTTCTATTGTTTATAAATTAGTCTGTGGTAGTCTGTTACAGCAACAAAAAGTGAATTAAGGCAGTTAAATTTACCAGATAGGTCAAAAATAGGTACTTTACACACACTGTGTGTCCTATGTATTCATGGTTTCCCCCTTTATTATTTCTAGTTTAGTTAACCCCTTGGATTTGCTTTTAAGACACTTTACTCATTCTGTTTGAAATCTACAAAATCTTGCAAGTTTGTCATTCTTTTTTTCAGCCTAAATCAGAGTGATTAGTCCATAGTCACTAAATTGAAAAATTGAAGAACTACAATACAAATTTTGTTTTCTACTTTGAGTGTGTTACCTATCTTAATGGAAATTGATCTTTGTTGTCAGAATCAAATGAAGTGAGCACTGTCCATCCCTTAGTAAGCATAAACCTAAACACAGTAATGTGGCTTTGCTTCTTTAAATCAGAATTCCCTCCTATATAGAAGCCAATATCCTTGGAGTGCCATCTGTCACTCCATACAAAAAGTTCCTTTGTTTTTTAATTTTTTTAATTGTAAAGATACTGTACAGAGGGGTTACAGCTACAGGAGTAAGGTAATGAGTGCATTTCCTATTGAACATTGTTATCCCCTCCTTTGTTTTTCCCCATTATCTCCTCCCCTCCTCTCCTGCCCTCCCCACCCCCCAGGGAAATTGTAAAGTTTTCAACATAGTGTCTTGTATTTCTCACTGTTACAATGGGTCAACCTGTATCCTTGTTTCAGCATTTTGTTATTTCTCCTCCCCTCTCCAAATTAGAAAAATGTATATACAAGATGCAGGGCACCAGAATCAAATATAGTGACAATAGGGGTTATAGTACAGAGGAAAGAATATACAAAGGAAACAAAAAAAAATCATATAGTACATTAAAAACAACAGCAACAAAGAAAATCCTCTTGTGTCCATATTTTGGGACTCATTTCACTTAGCATCATCTTATATGGTCATATATACATAGCTTTTGAAATTTGCTGCTCATCTGGTAGGATTACCCTAGATGTATACTAGTTATTGCAAATAAGGGAAACATGGTGGAGGAAATGATCTTTTATTTTTCAACTCTACCTAACTCCTTTCTACTCTTCTCTCTCCCACTGTTTCTTATCTGCCTTTTTTAGAGTGAAGAGTAAAATATATGTTCAAGTTCAATTTCTACTTTCATTTCAATACTCAAGTGTACATGTTTTGTGAACATTTCCATCTGAGTCATTTTTTCTAATTGGTAATAAAACAGAATATATATAATGTCTGAAACAGTAGATACTTTGTAAATATTGGTTTTCTTCTCTTTGTGCAAAAATCAGGTCTTACAATCTCATGTCTCATGAACTCAAAGAATGTCACCAAAACTACATTTAATTTGATGCCTAGCAGAACCCATTAAAGACCAATTAACGTCTTTTGTGTTCTTTGCCACACTATGCCTTCGTTGTTTTTTTACTGAACACAGCTTCTTTCTGGACAGGAAAAGAAAAAGTCTTGACATTCTACCTTTGCTGTTGCTTATTTTTTATTTATTATTATTTTTTGGGGGGGGGTCCGGTTGTGGGGCCTGAACTCTGGGCCTGGACACTGTCCCTCAGCTCTTCAGCTCAAGGCTAGCACTCTACCACTTCAGCCACAGTGCCACTTCCGGCTTTTTTCTTTTTGATTATGTGGTGCTGAGGAATCGAACCCAGGGCCTCAGGCATGCAAGGCAAGCGCTCTACCACTGAGCCACCTTCCCAGCCCCGTTTGCTATAGACCAATTTCTATCATTTTTCTTTTTGGATATTGATCCTTTCCAAATGTTCTTCCAAAGCTGATGGTTTATTTTTCTAGATTGAAATCTTGTCTCCTCTATATATTAATTATTCTCAGCTCACATATGAACCCTGAAGTTCCAGTCCTTCTTGTCCAATTTGTGTCCCCTCAGCTGCTTTACCTGACCTCCACCTCAGTCCTTCATAATCATTTGACACTGTCTGAAAAATTTCCACTTTGCTTAGGATATTTCCCAAGCAACTCTAGCCCTATCATGCTTTCTTGCTTCTCTCCTCTCCTTTCTTGGGCTTATTTTCTGACTTCTATTTTCCCTACCCTCCCACCCCAGTGTTTATCTTATTTTCTATGTTTTCAGTCCTTGCCTGTTAGCTTCTCTCATATCTATTTTTATCTTTTCTTCTTTCCCATTTTTCCCCCTGGTTGTGATCCAGTCTCTCATCTTCTAAACAAACAATGCTTTTTTTCACCCAGCACCAAGAGGATGCACTAAAAGAAGTAATAACATATTTGTAAAGAACATAAGTGTTTATGTAATACAAAATATATGGCAAAAGAGAAATTCTATGTTTGGGAGTGATTTTTCCAGGAAGTTAGACTGTTTTGTGGTGAGTATTATATGAAACATTCAATTTCCAATGCTAACGAGTAGAGGTTTGATGTGTGTCCAGTAAATGAGAGCATGTCGGAGGAAACCTTGGAGAAATCATAACCTTGCTAGGAGGTGGCACAAAATTAATTCTGAATTTTTAGTGCTTTCAATTTCTCACATGTGATTCCATTGTTGTGTCACGTCTGTCACTTGACGGCCATGCCAGGTGGCTTACTGATGTGATCATTCGGTTTCATTGTTAGTTGCCTGGAATGTATTTAGCAGCTCATGCTGTCGGCTTGCTTGTTGCCTGTTAAGTCTTTGGGTTTTTTTTGTTGTTGTTGTTCTTTGTTCAAAATGAATTTGTGTTTTTTTTTCCCCAGGTATTTGCAAAGTGGCAGGATACCATGTTGACATCTCTTTTTGTTAAGTGTCAAATTTTTGAGGATTTTATTTTTTAGATGTTTTTGAAAGCAAAATTTATGTTTGAATATATAAATAGGTAGCTGATTCAAGCAAGACACTCCCACTGATTTCTCATGACATTTGGTTTTAAATAGAGATTATTCTGTACTATGAAATAATTCCAATACTTGGTATTAATATAGAAATATAATAAGGTTTCACATGTCATATTCACTGAGATTTACTTCTATACTGTGGAAAAGGTAGTGCAAATCTTGTTCCTTCAAGTTACAGAAAAGATAAAGCATTCCAGAAGGCTTATACCATTGTGAAAGGCATGTGTCCAAGCTGATGTCAGCTTGGAATACTTAGGCTCTCTATGCTTAATCATAAATCAGTTCTTTCCCCCCAAATTATAGTTCATTCATACTACTATTATAAAGTATCATCGTAGATAGCTTATCAACATTAGTAATTCATTTTTCCACTTTTGGAAGCTAAGAAGTCACAGATCAAGGCGGATTCAGTATGTGGGGAGGGTCTGTCTTTGTTATGAAAGAAAACCCGGTGAAGGGGAGTGAATCTAAGAGGTCAGCTTAGTAAGGCTCATCCTAATTAGGAGTACTCTGAATTCATCATAGTATCACCTCCCAAGTGTTCTACCTTCTTACATCATCTTTTTAGGAAGATGGAGCTCAGTGCATGAATTTGGGTAGATACATGATTTTGGATCATAACACTTCTTGCATTTAAATATTTCTAGAATATAGAATTGCTTAATACCTCCACATGAATATTTCATTTACATTTTCTGCTACAATTTTCATAATAACTACAATATTTCATGCCTCTTTAGTTGCTTTATTTCCTATCCTAAATACAGATCTATAAGCCCAAATGCAAACAAAGAATATGACATGAGAAAAATTTAGTATGTATCCAGTCAAACCTGTAGAAGAGGCTAGTTTTTTTTTTTTTTGCTTAATTTATGTACATATATCTGACTGTGCACTGTTTCTACTTTTCTGTATTAATCAATTTCTAAACAAATTCTTTATCTAATACTTTTTTTCGTCAGTCATGGGACTTGAACTCTTGGCTTGGACACTGTCTCTGCACTCTTCAGCTCAAGGCGAGCACTCTATTGCTTGAGCCATAGCACCACTTCGGGTTTTCTAGTGGTTAAGTGGAGATAAGAGTCTCACGGACTTTTCGGACCTGGCTGGCTTTGAACAATGATCCTCAGATCTCAGTCTCCTGAGTAGCTAGGATTACAGGCGTGAGCCACCAGCGCCCGGCTAACACTTTGTTTTTAATTTCATGAGAAAGGAAAGAAAAAAAAAAGCCACTAAAAGGAAATGGAAAAAGACATGAGTTGTGCTATAACTCCTGCATAAATTCAAATTTAGACACTTTGTCTGAGGAGTGTTAGACAAATATTTTTTTTCTTTTATTTCTTTTTTTTTATTATGAAAATACCATACAAAGGGGTTACAACTACATGGGCAAGGAAATGAGTACATTTCTTATCAAGCATTGTTGCCTCCTCCTTTGTTTCCCCTTCCCATCCCTTCCCATCTTCCCACTCCCACTCCCAAAGTTATGAAGTTTGTTTTTCGACATAGCATCTTGTACATCTCATTGTTGCAATGGGCCCACCTGTATCCCTATTTAAACGATTTGTTTTTCCCTTCCCCTCCACAAATTATACCAACATCAAATACAGGGGTTATACTGTGGGGGAAGGACATGTAAAGCAACAAAGAAATCATCTTATAAATATGTTAGAAACAATTGCAAGAAAGAAAAAAAATTTGAATCCTTATCTTGGGCTTCATTTCACCTAACATCAACTTATCTGACCTTTTCTGCTTTAGACAAATATTTTTTACATGAGAAATTTGTAATCATATCAACAACTTGGATAAATACACAGTAATCTCTAAGTCAGGACAGAACCCAGCTATGGAGATTATAGATCAGCAATATTTCACATAAATACAGGTACATGTATATACACATGTATTGCTCAAAAGCCAACCAGTAGCATTCAATTCACTCAGCTACTTTAATTTTCTATTGTTGAGAAATGAACAGACGTTACTAGTATAAAACCATATGAATTCATTTTGTTACAGTTTCCAGGGATGTAGAACCTGATAACTTACTTGGGACCTCTATTCAGAATTTTCATAGTGGTAATCAAAGTTTCTAGTCAGTTGTGTTTTTCAAGATAATGTAGTTGTTGGTAGAAATCACTATATTTCTGTTAAAAGGCCACGGTCACCATTTTCTTACTGATGATCAACAGAGAGTTATTCTGAGCCACTTATATATTTGTCATATAGTCTTCTCTCAAGCCTTTCTCACAATAGGCAGACTCCTTCTATCCCAACAGGAGGATACTTACTCCATTCTTCTAAGACCTAGTCTTATGAGATATAACATATTCATGAGGATGATTGACTACCACTTCACCTTTACTATGTAATATAACCTCATCAAGGTTGTATATGTTTACTACCTTTTAAATATTCTGTTGGCTCAAAGCAAGACAACATTCTACTCACACTGAAGGGAGAGGTTGTGAAAAGAATGGTCCATTGAGTGTCATCTTGGCATGTTCTTGAACATATTAATTTACAAGGGAGAATTTTTTAAGAGGAGCAAGCATGTGTTTCTTTATTTTTCTACTGAAGCGCAAAAGAAAAATATCAAATACTAATTATAGAGAATCTGATATGCGCTACCTATTAAAAAATATCACTGGAAAGGATTCAAGATTTCCCTTGTTCATTCATAACAAATAGCTGTGTTAGTCAGCTTTCTAGAACCGTGACAAAATACCTGAGAAAATCAACTTAGAAGAAAGATGTTATCTATCTCATAGTCTCAAAGGGTTTGTCTGTGGCTTGGCCTACAATGAGGCAGAATACCATTGCACAGAAAGAGTGTGTCTTTCTTATTAATAATGAGAGAGCTATGCTCTTCTCATGATAACAAAAAGGTTGTGTGTGTGTGAGAGAGAGAGAGAGAAAGAGAGAGAGAGAGAGCAGTCTTACTCCAGCATCCCCTGCAATAGAATGCCTTTAATGATCTAACGCCCACTTCCTGAAAGATCTATTACTTCCCAATTGTGCTGTAGAGGGGCGCTAAGTTTTCCAATCCACCAACTTTGGACGTACTTAAGATGTAAATCATGCCTAAGATTAGTAGCTCATATGATTTTGCTCACTATTTTCTATCAAATATTATAGCTTGTCATTGCTTCCTGTTGTTTTTTTCTCTTTTGTTTGCAACTTAGTGCATCTCTAATGAATAGATTATTTAAGACCTTATTAGTGTCAGTCTAGTTGTCCATTTTTTAATATGAGAATAATTGTAAACAAAATAATCATAAACAATTGAAAATTGTGTCTACATTTTTTTCCTACAAGAGTACAAATAGGTACTTTGTTTTACTTATTTAAAAATTTTAAAATACCCTCCCCCACAGTATAACCCCTGCTTTCACTGTATTTGATGTTGGTATAATTTGTGGAGGTGAAGGGCAAAAACAAATCATTTAAATAGGGATGCAGGTGGACCCATTGCAACAATGAGATGTACAAGTCGTTATGTTGAAAATGAACTTTACAACTTTGGTGGGGGGGGGGCGGGGAGAATTGGGTGGGGGGGTCGGGCAGGATGAGAAGGGATGGGAAGGGGAAACAAAGGAGGAGGCTACAATGCTTGATAAGAAATGTACTCATTATCTTGCCCATGTAATTGTAACCCCTCTGTACAGTATTTCACAATAAAAATTTTTTAAATAAAATTCTGAAGTGCCTTTGTGAGTGCTGGGCAAGCCTGCCATCACTCACTTATACCCTTGCCAGGTAAGGCCTAGATATTCTTAAACATGAACTTATATGTTTCTGTTTCTGCAAAGATTATTTTCTATAAGATTATATTGAAATAACTTCTCACTTTCATAGCCTTTTTGACAAAACAGTTTCTCATCTGGTAGCTGTATTCAATTTCAAGCATTCCTTCTCACCAAAAATTCCAGATTTGCAGTCTAAGACTTGCAAATAGTCAGCAAATACATAATGAAGGAAGTATAATGTGGAGCTTTGTACTCTATTGGCTGAGGGTCTGAATGACTATAATACTGATGATAATTTATTGTATAACAATAAGATTTTACTATTGTAGCATTTAAATAAATCATGTAACAGGGAGGATCCTTTCTGTTCTTATTTATTCCAAGGCGTTTGTTCCAGTTGCATCTCTACTTTCTCGTGTCAGAGAAAACCTTAGACATGATTAGCTGTAGGTATCTGTGTCTCATGATATCCAAGCAAAGTCCTTTCTATATTTCATCTTATAATTGTATTTGTGACTTAATGTTTGAAGTGTCAGTCTTTGTAAAATTAGCTCATCTTGTTATGATTTAGAGCTTTGATGTGAGTGAAAGGCTTCCATTGCAATGCAAAGTCACATCTGAGAGTAAACTGCATAGACAAAGAGACTTACAAGACTAGTAAATCAAATACTCTGAGCTGTCTGTGTGGATTATGAGATAGTATTTGCATAACTTTGAAGTATTTATACTGATGAAATTACAATAATTAAAATCATTGCTGTGTCAATTGCTAGAAGCCACAAGGCATAGCTATTACTAGCATGCAAATCAGACTTTGTGTAAGCATTTTAAAGAATAATTACCTTATTTGATTCAGATGTGCCTGAAAGGCATTAAGAACCATTTGAGCTATTTTGCCTTCAACAATTTTAAGGCTCGTAGATAATGTTGCTGTTACTATCAATTATTTACTTTTGTGTATCACTTGTCTTTATTTTGGTTGAAACTAAATGCCACAGACAAAATAAAAACCCACAACAGTTGCTGTAATGAGGGACAATTTACAATATCAGTTAAATCTATATCTTGCCTCAGCAAACATTTTTCTTTCTAATGGGCTTGGCTCTGCTATGTCATCAGTTTCATGTTAAATAGCTAATGTATACCCAATGTCTACAATCACACAATTTAGGATCAGGGTTGTGAATCGCAGCAAAGGAAATTCCAGAGTAAGAAATCAAGACTTGATGTTGTAGAATATCTTCTCAAACTTATTTGTCACAGGCTATTTATATTTTCCTTGTTGCAAATTTAGTCTTTAAATCCTGAATATTTGACTTCTTAAAGATTACTGCTTTATATATAAAACATGAGATCAGAGCTGGTATCATATCAGAGTATATGATAATTACTTATCATAAGGTACTTTCTATTAGATTATGGTGAAGTGTCATGCAGGTGGACTTCCTATAATAGTATGTTTATAAAACAAAAAAAGGAAGTCCTGCTGTATTGTTGATCTACGGAGCAATTAATTAAAATACCTTATTTCTCAAGGAATATGCTTAATGAATAAGTAGCTGTAAGTCACTAATGGCTGAAATTTTCATGAGACTTAGTACTTAGCCTGTCTTCTTTCTTGGGGCTTGCTTTATTTCTTCATATGTCTCAACAACTTCTCTATGCCAAGTTTTTGTTAGTTTTTTGAAAATTCAGGATGTTTCCTTCATGAAGTCATGGATATTTTAACATTGTGACTTTGGTTTGTTTTCTGAAAAAATCCTGAAAATACAGAAGATTTGTATTCAAAATTTTCTACAAAAGTCAGCTAAAATTAAAATTTCCACCATTGTTTGAAGAAATACTCCTTTTGGAGCAACTATGAAAAAGACATTGATTTCTCATTTTACAAAAAAATAGAAATACATGAAACCCATAATTGTTCAGAATATATTTGGGAAATTAATTTTAGATTTTTTTATACCAGTGTAATAACTTTACACTCCTGTGAAAAGAAAATATACATAGGTGTATTAAACATAGTTATTAATGAGTAGCTGAGAAGTGTGCCTCATCCAGATCTAATTTTATCATTCTGTACATTGATATACTTACTCAAGAGATACAGAAAGTGCAATATACACATGTGTTTCTATTCAAGGAAAGTTCTAGGAGAAATTTCTTAGAATTATGTCATGTTTGTTGGCACCCATTAAATATTTGTTTTGTGTTCGAGATAATACTTCTATATAATAAGTATCCACATTTACTAGAATATAAATTTTTCAGAAAAATAGATTTCTTTATGTAGGAAGGAGTTTCTATTATTGTATTTTGCAAGTAAAAGGAGAGTCTGGATTTTATTAGGACAATTCTTGATGTCATTAATGGTTGGACAGCTAAATATGAAAATTTTTATAAATACTTTTTGTAACAAAAAGTGTTGATATGTGGAAAAGAGGCATGGGGCATAGAAGTTCTTATAGAAAATAAAGCTTGTGACAAATTGTAGTGTCTACGGTCTCTGGAAATTAAAAAAAAGATTTATTGGTTTTTCCATTTCTATACATTTATTTAAATACAGTCTTCTTTGTTTGGGCATGTCTTTCCCTTTGAATGACTGTGAGTAATCTGTTTGACTCTATTCATGTATTTAAACCTTATTTTCATTACTTTAAATAAAGCTTTCATAGATATGTCCATTCCAATTCTTTTCTTTCTTACAAAGACAATAGAAAATGAAGTTCCACTGGTGGCTCCTAATTACGCTGGTTTACAACAACATTTTATGAGACTTAGTTACAGGGCATAGTAAAGTGAATAAGATTGTTCCTTTGTTCCCTATAGCAAAATAAATCGATCATTAATCTGTACACTCCTGGCAGAAAGTTGGGCAATAGGATTTTTTTAGCATCACAATGCATTTGAATAATAGTGTCATTACTGTCAGTCCTCTCTTTAATAAAATATACATGTGCCTAACTGCAATAGATCATAGAGCTCTGAAACATAGCCAGTCAAAATTTACAAAACAAACCAATTTCTTTTAAAGCAATTTCTAGTTTTCTGCCAGTATTCTGCCTAAAAATTAGCACAAACAACTTGTACATGAGTTTTATCTTGATACTTGAGATAGAATGGTATTGTAGACCACCTGAAAGAAATTTCATTTTATTTTATCTTTTATTAGTAAGCACTCATTTATTGCATAGAATCTGAAAGAAAAGTTAAAATATGATGTTATCATAGTTTGCATTCAAATGTATGCTTATAATTCATGTCTTTGAATAATATGCTTATATTTATGTTCACATTCCTGTAGTTATACTATAGTATCATGCTATCAAACAGAGTATACATTACCGCATAGACTTTACATGGTCTATTGCAATTGTTCAAAAGCTAGCTTAAAAAGCTTTTCCTGGAACCATTTTGAAAAGGAGTTCCATCTCCTTCCTGAGTTCCACCATCAGTATTGCAAGAAATCCCTGGGACTCTGCATTACAAAGAAATTCTCCAAAGATGCTCATGCACTGCAAGTTTGATCATCATTGTCAGTTTTAGTCTGCATGAAGAAGCCCTAGGGAGCCCAGAAGGGTCCCAGGAACCTGAAAAAAGCAAAGAGATGAACAATGAAGGCTTGATGAATGGGATTTTATTTTCAAAGCAAATAAACTTTTGCTATTTTATATAAAACTACAATACCTCAGTACAAAATGAAAATTTGCAAGATTTTTTTATAATTATCTTTTCTTTCACATATGCAGGTATGGGTGGGGATTTTCTTAACACAAAATTAAAAAAAATGGATATGTATTTTTTTACTGAGATATCTATTGTTTCTAATAGGGAAGTAAAGTTGTGGGTTTTTGTTGTTGTTGTTGCTTTGTTCTTCTTTTCTGTCAGTTGTGAGGCTTGAACTCAGGGCTTCGGTACTTTCCTTGAGCTCTTTTAGTCAAGGCTAGAGATCTACCACTTTGAGCCACAGATACACTTCTGGGTGGCTAATTAGAGATAAGAGTACTAAGGGGACTTTTTATTTTTTGCCTGAGCTGGCTTCAAACCATAGTTCCCAGATCTCAGACTCCTGAATAGTTAAGGATTACAGGCACAAGCCACCAGCACCTGGCTGAAATAAAGTCTTTAAGAAAATAAGAAACTAGACAAATTTGGGTGCAATCTACGGTATACCTTAGTATGTTTTGGAGAGCTCATCAATGCAAGGAGCTTGAAAATGAAATGAAGGTTATATGCTAGAAAGGAGAAATTAAAAACTATCTTGAATTTATAAATTCAAGAGAATAAATTAAGAAACCATTAAATAATAAGTTTTGTGGCTAAAATTTAGTAGGGTATCTCTTATAATTTAAAGTATAAAAAGCAAATCTTTATGTACATAAATCCAAATAGTAAAGGTAAATCATTAGTGCAAACAAACATTGGAAAATAACTAAATATACTATACAATACTTGAAGGTTGAGAGTCCATATAGAGAAAGCTATGTAATTCTACTGAGTTATTAGCATAGAACAATGTAATAGTAAAATAGAAGTATGTCCACCTTCCAGAAAGAAAACAATGTTAAAATAATGAAAAAATACTATCAAAACGTCAAGTATCTCAGAAGTAGTTCATATATTCAACATAATAATTATTAAGAGCCAAATCTAGAGAAGGTTATAAAGTTCTTGCAGAAGAATAAAGCTATAATAATCTGACGACAATGAAAAAAACTTATTATGCAATGATCACACGAGATATATTGTAAAATCAAACAGAAGCTACATGGTGAAATTTCAGTCAAAATTAATATTATACTAGCATTGCCTTTAGTAGATTATGTGTGTGCATGAATATGACAAAAGTTTATATTTCAAACTAATTCGATAATGATAACATATGTATACACATATGTATATACATATATATACTTCTGGTCAACAATTTTTCTTCATTTTTATAACACTGTGTTCCTGTGGAAGTTAAGTATCCTTATTATTCTATTATTCTATGCTGACACCTTAGCTGAATCAGAGTGTTTCCCTTATGTAGATATTCAGTCTTCTCACTGAATTTTCAATAGAGTTGTGAGAACTGGAAATGACTAACTGCTTGAAACCATTAAAACATTAAGATTTTTTTTCATATACTGATTAATATACTGATTATTGAATGGTAACTCTTTAGTACAACTATTTAAAGATAATACACATACAACTAAAAAAGAAGATATAGTTAATAGATGAGAATATGAATTGATTATAATGGTATTTCATAAAATTATAATTACCAGGAAGAAATTCCATGAATAAGTTAAAATCAAATTTGAAAGTTGAAAACATAAAAAAATACAGTATGTATCTAAAGTAAGGAATAAAGAACATTAAGATAATAAATAATGGGGTAAACATAAATTACCAGTTATCTTCTTCCCCACATCCATCTTTTCCACTTCTTATTTTTCTTTCTCCTCTTTTTTTCTTACTACTCCTCTTCTTCCACTTTAATATTTCTGTTTGGGATTCAACCTAAAACTGAACATGCTCAACACTTGCTTTACTAATGAATGGCTCCCCAAATGCTGCCTCTCTTCATATTTTTTTATAAGACAATTAGACCACAGAAATGATAATGAAGTCTGGGATTTTTTGCTATGTTGATAAGTAAGATATAGGGACAATAATAGCAAAGAGGCAAAGAATGGGATGAGATTACTCTTGTTTGTGTCTCTAACAAGCCTCCCATAGCAGTTAGATCTCTTCTTAATCTGAATTGCACTTGTCCCCTAAGTTTCACAGCCTGACTGCTTGTTTTCCTTCTTTCTTTTTTTTATTGTGAAAATACTGTACACTTACATGGGCAAGATAATGAGTTCATTTCTTATCAAGCATTCTAGCCTCCTCCTTTGTTTCGCCTTCCCATCTCTTTCCATCCTCCCCCGCCCCCAATCCTCTTCTTCCCTTCCTCCCCCACCAAAATTGTAAAGTTCATTTCCTGAAGTCTCTTCCTACAATACTACCAGAAGCCTGTCTTGCTAAAGTTCAGATACTAACATTTTCAACACAGACCAACCAGGAGAACATACATTGCTTGAATCTTACTGTTCTATTTTTTCCTTCTGATTATGCATGCCAGGCTGCTCTTCCTTCATCTATTGATATTCTTTCATGCAAATAAACTCTGACAAATAGATCCATTTGTCACTTTGTTAGATATATAAAAACAAAGCTCAGTGATGACTGAGGTAGTCCTCAGGTACAAAAAACTAACCTGTTAGCTGAATCAAACAGGAAAATCAGGGACAGAATGGCAAGAACTTAACACACCAAGTTACTTTTTTTTCAGATTTCAGAAGCTTACCAATTGTGTGAACAGATATTATGTAAACTACCTATCTATGTTCTCTCTATATTTACCTTATATTGAGAGAAAGAAATTTTATTTTTCCAATTGAAACTCTGAATTTCTTTCAATTGTCTGGAAGATTTAAGTGGCAATAAATGCCATGAATTATTCTGAAATAACTTGAATAAGTTGTAAATTTGATAAGCCTTGTACAGACTGATTTTTCTTCTAGAAACTTCTCAGCTTGTACTCTGATTCCACATTTCACACATACTGTTGGCACCTCCTGAGCATATACAATGGACTTGTGAAAACTCAGATCTGTCTCTTGTTTCTAGTGGTTTGGAACACTAAACCTGAAGAGCTTCCCTTTCATTGGTGGATAAATGAAATGGGCGAGAATACCATCGGAACACAATGGAAACTCTCTTAGAACAGAATTATAATGGATTTATAAAAAGATAATTGCTTTAATTTTTTTAATAAGCCAAGTAATAAAAAGAAAGAAAACAAAGTACAATCAAATAAGCAGCAGAGCAATAAAATGCTAGACTTATAATCTAGTGAGTCATTTATGAAACTAAATAACAGAAGATTGAAGATAATAAAAAAGAAAACTAATGAAAAATTACATATTAATAGTGCATAGTCACAGAATTCAATGTACAAGTAATGATCTTCTCAAAGAAGGAAATGGAACAAATAGAGAATAATCATAAATTCATTAATTTTTTGAATCTATGAAAACTATTTCTCAAGAGCTCATTATGATCTGGGAAAAATACTGAAAGACAACCCATACTTAGATACTACTTGAGAAACTTGTCTATAGTCTAAAAATGTAGGGGAAAAATGTGTAAATATTTAGACAGAAATAAGTAACAATAAAGTAACAATAAAATCAGACACAGGAAAAAACTTTAAGTTGTTTAATTTAAAAAAATGGACATGTTCAAAACCAGCTTTACAATGTCGGTGGGGGGGGGGAGGGGGGGTATGATTGGGTGGGGGGGAGGGGGGAGGCTGGGAAGGGAGGTGAAGGGTAAACAAAGGAGGAGGCTGCAATGCTTGGTAAGAAATGTATGCATTTTCCTGCCCATGTAATTGTAACCCCTCTGTACAGTATGTTCTCAAATAAAATAAAATAAAATTAAAAAAAAAATGGACATGTTAAATCTTAATACCCTTTATAACCATTTGAAATTTAAAATATAAAGAATAATATATAAAAAAATTATCAAACTTTCTTGAAAATATGAAAAGGAGCTAGAATAATTGAATTTGTTTTGTATCAAGATGATTAAAAGCAAATAGATAATAAAGGCATAATAGAAAATATAAGAGATAAAAGAATACAATGTATTTTTTTCTTTTTTCATTGTTATTATAAAGTTGATATACAAAAGGATTACATATACATAAGTCAGTAAAAAGTATATTTCTTTTTAAACAATGTTGCCATTTCTCTCCCTCTCTTCCTGTTTTTCTTTCCCATCCCACCCACAAGTTAAAGAATCCATTTTTAGCATAGAGTCTAGTGAGTACCCCTGCTGTATTATTTTTACCCTTTGTCATTCCATTTTTGTGCCTCACTTTTCTGTCCCAAAGACAGATAGATGATAAAAAGATAGAAATAAAACAAAAACAGCAAGAAAGAACAAACCTCTTGTTTCCATTTTCTGGAGTTCGCTTCTATAAATATTATTTTGTATAACCAGATGCATATAGGCATTGTGCTTTTGTGTTCCTCTTCTAAGAGTATACGCCTTTGTTTTTACTGTGTATGAATGCCTAGAGTCCTGTATAATTTATGCTGCATAATTATCCTGTATAGTTATATTTTCTTCTAAAACAATTTGAATAAGAGGAATGGTTTCCTATATTATTCATGGTGCCTCTCTCTATAGCAAATGATTTTAGTGGCTTAACACAATAAAACTCTCTAGTAATATATTCTGATGCAGATGCTTGAGGTTCTTTACTCCATTATGAAAACTAAAATTCTGTCATGTAGTTGTTAAATGCCTTACCTGGTTCCAGTGAATATTTAACTTTCAGGAAACAGACAATGTGCAACTGATGATATAATAGACATATGATGAGAGGAATTTTAGAGGTCAGTCCCTACATTACTACAACTTATTTTCCTCAACATTCCTCTATTCAGAGCTTGGAAACGTCCTCACTAAACAAAAGAACATAGGAAATATAGCTGAACACTGGTTTGGAAGAAAAGGAAAAACCTAGCTTTTGTTGTTACAGCTACTAAGTGTGAGTTACATATAGCAATTAAAACTAAATTTGCTATTAAAGTCAAGGAGAGAATGAAACAAAGTTTTATAATATTTAATATGTGTGTCAAAAGTTAAATGAAATACTTTAAATAATTAAGTTAAAGTTCTGGATGCAATGTAATTTATTTAAGACTGTCTTGTGAAGTGTGTTACAAAAATACTTTGCAGTGATAAGGAAATTGACTGGAAAGATTAGACTGCTTATAAATTGAATCCATAAATTGATACATTTATTTTATACAAATTGTTTATTTCACGACAATGACTTGCACAAATATTCATGGGTATGACCACTTAGGGAGGTACCTAAAGGAAGCCTTGGAATGTTAAGAAAGGCTTTCTGTAAAATATGATATCTGGAATTGATTGAGGAATCATAAGGAGTGTAATAACGTGTAATTATGGTCATATAAGAAGCCTGTGAAAAAGAGTATTCTTAAATAAAAACAGTCCAACAGTTTATCACTAGTTGGAGGAAATTTTGTATCTTATTAAATAATCTTGTTTAAGCTTACCTCAGTTTTATTGACTCAATATGCCAGTCAATTATTAAATAAAATGAGAGTGAAGAGAAATATATTCTAATTTTAAAACAAAAACAATACAACAACTGTGGGGCTGGGAAGGTGGTTCAGTGGTAGAATGCTTGCCTCACATGCATGAGGCCATGGGTTCGATTCCTCAGCACCACATAAGCAGAGAAAGCCGGAAGTGGTACTGTGGCTCAAGTTGTAGAGCACTAACCTTGAGCTGAAGGGCTGAGGGACAGCACCCAGGCCCAGAATTCAGGCCCCATGACCAACCAAAAACAAAAATGTGAAGAGGAGAATGCAATCTATACATTACAAAAAGCAGTAGGTAGTACTAAATGTAGTGTTCTGTGTTTTGTAGAATTAGGGATAAAACTTAAGGTCTTATACCAGCTAGGTGAGCCCATTACCATAGAGCTACACTGGATCTTCAATGAGACATTAAAAAAAATTATTGTCAAGGTGATGTACAGAGGGGTTACAATTACATAAATAAGGTAGTGATTACATTTCTTGTCTAACTTGTGACCCTTTCTTTCATTTTTCTCTTTCCTTTTCCTCATGCCCCACCCCCCCCCACACACAGCATATCGTCTTGTTGTAAGAGCAAAAAAGACAACTCAACTACCTACCATAAGAAACACATCAGATAAGGAACTGGCTAAATAAATTATACTCTATCCACAAGAGCGAATAATGTATGACTGTAAGAAAAAATAAGTAATGTCCTGGTATAGAAAGAATACCTTCAGGATAGATAGATAGATAGATAGATAGATAGATAGATAGATAGATAGATAGATAGATAGATAGATAGATAGATAGATAGATAGATAGATACATAGATACATAGATAGATAAATAGATAGATAGATAGGTAGGTAGATAGATAGATAGATAGATAGATAGATAGATAGATAGATAGATAGATAGATAAATAGATAGACAGACAGACAGATAGATAGATAGGTGTATCACCAACTTAGAGTAAAGTACATAAAATTTTAGTAGCCCTCATCAGAAATGATTTTCTATAAACACAAAGGTGTATTTATTTAATCAAAATGGGTGGACCTTTTTGTAACAATTTAAAGATATAAAAAATTAAAATTGTTTGATTTTGAAAGTGTGAACATTGTTAGGAAATCAGTCTTAATCTGGAAACTGGTAAACAGAGGGAGCAAAGCAATCATTTCCCTTTATGTTGATAAGAACTGTGCTGGAGTAGCCAGATAGGCTTGGATGATGAAAGAAGAGATCTACTGACAAAAACCAAAGAACACCTGGGGCTTCCAACAGCTTGTGTAGGCAAGGAAGAGGCTTCCAAGAGAGCTGGGCCCATTTGACAGCTTGGTTTGAGAATGCTAGTCTTCAGAGTTGTGAGTGAATAAATATGGGTTTTTTCAAAACCACTCAACTTATGCTATTTTGACATAGTAGCCCATGGCATCTAATATGACAATTAAACTTTGGATTTTCCAGGTCAAATAAACCTACTTCTTTTTGTTTTCCTCAGTGTGGCAAGTGGTCACGAAAGCTCCAGGTGAGTAGAGCCCAGAGTTAGAACTATTTGAATCTTCTTTCTCACAATCTCTACCAACAAATTTTAATGGTTTTACATTTAAAACACACCCATAATCTGACCACCTGGTATTAAATTTATCTCCACAAGTCAGGTCAGCATCACTTCAATGGCTCATAATAATTATTGAAATAACTTTCCATTTTACCTCTTTCATTCATCTTTTATTCCAAATGGAGTCTAAACATATCAGCCCAAATTATTATACTAGAATCATATCTGAACATTTAGGTCATTTTTCAAGATTCTCCTAGCAGCTTCTGACATTAGACAGAATTAAAATGAAAATCTTTAACTGTGATCTAGACCAGTATAAGTTATGAATTGGTTTTCTATTCTTCCTACCCTTTCTTACCTTCCATATATCTTCTATTTTTTATCATCTTCCAGTTTTTCCCTCACTCTAGCTTTGTATTTCAGAATCTGTGTGCTTATTATTATCTAGCCTAGAAACTTCTTCTAATGTACAGCCCAAGATTCACTTTACCTCTATTTAAATATGATCCTAGCATTAAAGCCTTCTTTAATCTCCTTATTCAATACTTATGTACTGATCTTTTTCTTTTCCTTCATGATTTATTGTTTTTCATAGTTCTCATCTTCAGCTAGCCTGCTAAAAATGTTACTTGTTTATTGCCAATCTTCACAAAATTGGAGCAAAGTGTCTCCTTCATTTGCTGATGCTTCTCAGATTCCAAAACAAAGCTGGAAACATACTGGGGTATTTTCATTAAAAATTATTTTATTGTAAAGGTAGTGTATAGAGGGGTTACAGTTACATAAGGAAGCTAATAGATACATTTCTTCTCAAACAGTGTTACTCCCCCCTTAATTTTCTACTTTTCCTCCCCCCAGTTCTCCTTCTACCCCAACCTGTAAAGTTCATTTCCAACATAATGTCTAATGAGAATCATTGTTGCATTGGTTCACACTTTCTGTGCATTCTGGTGTATTAATAGACATTTGTGTAAATTAAAGATTATAGAGAGCAATTTTTATTATGCAATATGAAATATATATCTTCTTTATAGATGATACATTTCCTCATTACCAGATGTCTTGCAAGATCAGTGTGTTAAATTAGATAGTTTGGTTTAACATCTAATCTGAACTGATAAAATAGTACTTCTGTAGTAATAAGATTTAATTATTTTATTAAATCATAACTTTCTTTCAAATAATTGAGCAAATTATTGGTAGTACCAGAAATATTTGTTAACATATACTGTCAAATAATGAAATTTATTTAAAAAAAGTTTTATTAGAAATGTGTCATTT
This sequence comes from Dipodomys spectabilis, assembly GCF_019054845.1. NCBI lineage: Eukaryota > Metazoa > Chordata > Mammalia > Rodentia > Heteromyidae > Dipodomys > Dipodomys spectabilis. The sequence continues at coordinate 1,496,330 of NW_024870740.1, forward strand.
GTAACTATTATTAACAGTAAACTACTTATTCTTCTGTATTTTCTTTAAATTGGTCTGTAACATGGGTTCATAAGTAAATATGAATCACCTAATTTCATATAAGCTGTTTCTGGATTTAAGATTAGCAATTTCTATTCAGTTAGTTAAATATTCCTGGGTATATAGATATTAAATAATAATATCTGATTACCTGTAGCTTCACATTCTGGTAAAATAGCTTTGCAATGTCGAGTTTTTCATGCAGAGTAGATGGCGATTGTATTTTACTGCCAAAATAACATGTTTCAGATACTAAAATGTCAGGGGAATACTGACTGAGCTATTAATAAAACACACCAGCTTTTAGCTGGCAAAGCAGCCTTCTTTCCATCAAACATGTCTCAGCCTTTAATAAAGAAACTCAAGTGGTGTAGGTGAAAAATTACTTTTCTCACCCGGTCATCTGTCTGTCATGTATTATTCAGGTCACCAATGTTTGTCCTGAACTGTATCATTCTGTAGTTGTGTCAGGTATGAGATATGTTCAGTGTAATTCCATCAGACTTCGTGAAGTTGATTAGAACAGATCACCTTTCGGCATGGGCACAAGTTATCTCAGCAGATTGAGTGAAAAAGACTTATTTATCTTTGCCTTATAATAAAGAAAGAGATGGGCAAATTTATCCATTAACTTGAAAAGAGTCACATATTTGGTGTGAAAACAAACTATAGTTAGAATTCTATTGAAAATACTGTAGTACATGACTGTTCCTTTATGAGAGAAAAAAGATTTGTATTGGATTAATAGCATAACATAGTTAAACAAAGCACATGTATTTCATTATAGTCCTTAAAATAGTAAACATTTGTCCCACACCAAAATGACAGAATGTAATAAAAATGTCACTTTTGTGATAATTTTCATCGGAATTGTTTCAGCATTCTGTTTTCACAAGATAATTTCTTATAGAAAGTAATCTTTGAAGTTTAAGTACTGATGACACTACTATACTTTATTACAGATTGTTTAACAATGAGTATTCCGAACATATAACAAGTTAAAAGAATTATAACAGGACTTAAAATAATAAACAAATATGTGAATTAAATAGAAGCAAAGATCTTGTCTGATAAGATCTGGGGTTTCCTTATGTCATATTAAAAAGTTGTGTTTAAAATTCCCAAGATGGGAAGGAAGGAAAGTGACACACATTGATCATGAATAAAGCTTGGTTGAAGTTTAGATTTGAACTTGGCTCCATGTTCAGTGAATGGTTTTGAGTAGGTTTTTAAAAATGAGAATGAAACAAAGGAGCACATGTTAGCATACTGAGCACATACAATATATGAAATGTATATGCACATAAATAGAGAAATGAAGCATTCTCACATTCTCACGTGATTTGATACTACACAATTGAAGCTCTTTACTCTCTCATATGCTGATTTTAAGAATTCTTTTCATTTATTTATTTGTCTTATTAAATAGCTTTAAGTGTTTGTACAAAGGAGTTGACATTTAACAAAGCAGCTTATGAACAATAATCTTGATCAGTGTCTTTCCTTTCAACATGATTTTAAGAATTATTGAAGTAAGTTTTTTGAAAACACATAGAACACCGCTATACTAAAGGATATTTAGTGATTTTACAGACAAAGGGATTGTCATTTATAAGGCAAATATGTATATATATATATATATATATTATATATATATATATATAACAAAATACACTGAAAAATCAAGTATTCTTTTTAATGTAGTTTGTTCATAGTAGTCAGTTGTCTCTCTAGAGAATAAATGTCTATTTCTCATTTTTTCACCCCTTACCATCTGGAATGAGTAGAAAATTTCAGAAACTTCCCTGCTTTTCTATATCACTATTCTATATCTTGCTATAATTTGTTCTACATAAGAAAGTTCTGTCTTTTAATCTCTAATGTGATGATGATAATCATTGAAGAGTCGGCACTGGAGATAAATTTGTTGTTTGTTCATTTCAACACTTTTACAAAGTTAAGAGAAATAAGTCATGCCTCCTCATAGTTTGAGCCAAATGCAGAAGTATTAAATCTTGATGATGAAAGCAATCATTATTTAGCCAGGGTGAATAAAGAAGACAAAGAAAAGACAAGAAAATTTTGGGGAAATGATCCTAAATCTAACACTACTTCCAGATTATTCTTAAAAACTAAACATGCTCCTTTAAAAAAAAAATCTCATTAAAGTTACATATACTATTATGCATTGCCAGAGGACTTTTTGAAATAGGTAAACATATAAATAAAAATAATAAAATCAGTATTATTTTCTTTTTAAAATAATTAACTTGATTAATGTAGAAAACATTTTAGTAAGTTTTTTATTGTGAAAATATTGTACAGAGGGTTCCAGTCACATGAACAAGGTAATGAGTACATTTCCTATCAAGCATTGTTGCTCTTCCCTTCCATCTCCACAACTACACTCCCCCCCAACCAAATTGTAAAGTTTGTTTTTGACATAGCTTCTCATACATCTCATTGTTGCAATGGGTCACTCTGTATCCCTGAAAACAATTTGTTTTTTCCCTTCTGTTCTCCAAATTATACCAACATCAAATACAGTGAAAAAAGGGGTTATACCATAGGGGAGGGACATAAAAAGCAACAAAATATCACATGGTACCTTATAAATACATTAGAAACAATAGCAAGAAAGAAAAAAAAAAACACTTGTGTCCTTATCTTGGGGTTCATTTCGCTTAACATCATCTTATCTGACCTTTTCTGCTTGTCTCAGATATATACTAGTTATTGAAAATAAGGGAAACCATGGGACCTATGTTTCTTTGGGCCTGGCTTACTTCATAATATAATTTTTTCCAAGTCTTTCCATTTCCTAACAAATGGGGCAATGTCATTCTTTCTGATGGAGGCATAGAATTTCATTTTGACTATATACCACATTTTCTTGATCCATTCATCTGGGTTGGTTCCATCTCTTAGCTATAGTAAATAATGCTGCAATAAACATAGTTGTGCTGGTAGCTTGAATTGAAAACCCAGAAATGAACCCACAGACCTATAGCCATCTAATCTTTGAGCTAAAATAGAATGGAAGAAAGACAGCCTCTTCAGAAAATGGTGCTGACAAAATTGGTTAACTACTTGTAGAAAACTAAAACTAGATCCTTATATAGCACCCTGCACCAGAATCAACTCCAAATGGATCAAAGACCTCGGAGTCAAAGCAGACACCCTGAAAACATTACAGGACAGAATAGGAGATACTCTAGGTCTCCTTGGCACAAACCCAGAAACACAACAAATCAAAGAAAAGTTGGACAAATGGGATTGCATGAAATTGCAGAGCTTCTGCATGACAAAGGACATAGCTAGCAAGATCAATAGAAAGCCCACGGATTGGGAGAAGATCTTCACTAGCCATACAACAGACAAGGGTCTCATATCTAAAATATACCTGGAACTCAAAAAATTAAATCCCCCGACAACAAATCCTCAAAGAAACAACTGCCCAATAAATAAGCAGGCTAAAGACTTAGAAACTTCTCTGAAGAGGAAATAAGAATGGCCAATAGACACATGATGTGATGCTCAACCTCTCTAGCCATAAAAGAAATGCAAATCAAAACTACATTGAGATCCCACCTCACCCCAGTTAGAATGGCTATAATCAAGAACTCTAATAACAACAGATGCCGGAGGGGATGTGTCCAGAGAGAACCCTACTGTGTTGTTGGTGGGAGTGTAAACTTGTTCAACCACTTTGGAGGTTCCTCAAAAGACTCCACATAGAACTCCCTTATGACCCAGCAATCTTACTTCTGGGCATTTACCCAAATGATCACAAACAATCCATACTAAAGCTAACAGCACAACTATGTAGAAAACATTTTTAAATGTTGATGTTAAGTTACTGAAAACTTTGACATAAAGTATCAGTTAAGTACATAAAAACAAGCCTGGTACAGTGGTACACACCTGGAATTCAAGCTACTGGGGAGGCAGAAGTAGCATGGTCAAGGCGGAAGCCACTGAACAGAATCGTATGCCTCACACTTGTAATCCTAACTACCCACAAGGCTGAGATCTGATGATCATAGTTTAAATCCAGCCTGAAAAGTTCTGTGAGCTTCTTATCTCCAATTAATCCCCTGTCCTCCAACCCCCAGACACGAAGTTGGGATTGGAGCTGTGGCTCAAGTCATAATATTTTGGCCTTAACAAAATTCTCAAGGACAATGCCCAATTCAAGCCCTAGAACAAGCATCAAATCCCCTCCCCCCATGACAAAAATATGAAAAAAAATACTTAGAACATGATTGAAGTGGTAAATATGGGTTCTGAGTTCAATCCCTATTAATAGTCAATCAATTAGTCAGTCAATCAATCTTAAAATTACAAGATTAAACAAGGATGTCTGGAAATAATCAGATAAGAGAGTCTATTCACCATCAATAATAAACCGAAGCGACTCAAAAGCCAAAGAAGTCCAAGTGTGTAGGGTTTTGATGGTGAAGAAAACATATTTGGGAGTCACAGAGAAGTAGATCTAAATGTTAAGTCCATCATTCACTTTATTAGGACTTGGGCAAGTCATTAATCATAGCTAAGCCTCAGCTTACTCATTTGGAAAATGTACATAATAATGACTGGTACCTTCACTTTCATGTTTGTTGCCAATTAAATACACATTATCAGTAAGGAATATTCAACATAACTCTGAAGCAATCAAGTAAGTAAAAATTACGTGAGAGTAAAAATAAAGATACTTAAGAAGAAATGTAGCTCAGTGGTACAGTGTTCATCTAGCATTCATAGGGATCTAGATTCTATTTCCAGTACTGCAAGGCAAATGGACCAATCAACAAACAAACAAACATTCCTTTTCAGTAAACTTTTAAACCAGACATGGCAGTACACACATGTAATTCCCATACTCAAGAGGTTGGAGCAGAAGGATGGTGAGTTCAAGACCTGTTAGGATTACATAGCCAGTTCAATCCACTTTTGCTACATAGAGAAATTCTTCCTGAAAATAAGCAAAAAAGAAATAACGAATAAATAAAAGAATTTGAAATATTATTAGCATTCCTGAATAAACATATATAACATTGCATCAATCACAAATTTAAGATATATATTCTTTTCCTTCTTTTTTTCAGTGAAACCAAAACCATTATTCATAAGGAAATGAAAAGACTTGGAAAAACTATATTAAGCAAAGTTATCTAGATCCAGAGAAACATGGGTTGTATAGTTTTCCTCACTTGGGATAGCTATAATGTGTTTATAAATCTATAAGTAAACACATTGAGTGGTAAGCAAGGGGTTACAAATGAATTAATTGAAGTGTTATAGATTGTATGGAGAGTGCAAATAGTGTAAGTCAAATCCAAACAAAATAAGTATCAGGAACTATGTACTTGCAAGAAGGGAAGGTCAGGCCAAGGGAAAGGTAATAGAAGAATGGAGGGAGGAAGCAGGGAGAATGCACAATCTTGGGAAATATACTGGAAGGAGTGGGTGAAGGTATTGAAGGGTGAAGGTATTAAAGTGAGGATATAGATCAAGGTGCATTGCACACATAAACAGTTTTGTTAAGTGGCAAATATTCAATACATTACATAAAATTAAGTAAGGGCAAGGGTGAGTAGGGAGGGTTGGTTGAGAGTGTTGAAATGAAGACCCATTGTGTACACATACGGCTGGAATGAATGACAACTCCTTTGGACAATTATAATAAAATACTCAAAAATAAAATATACTAAAAAAATAAAATATACTAAGGTTGAATAATGAAAAGAGAATTATAAAACAATATGCAAAAATTTCAAAGATCTAATTCATACCCTACAACATTGAGTAACTGAATTTCAATCAATAAAATATACAAATTAAAAAATCTTCTAAAGTATGGAAAGTGGACAACATATTTTAAATAAGTTATAGTTAAATGAAATTGAAAGTATGAATGTATTGATTAAATAATGATTAAAAACTAAAAGTCTGTATCTGCATTTATGCTTTAAATTAATATATAATTTAGACACATATTAGAAAGAAAAAAGGATGAAAGTCATAGCATTAGCAAAAAATAATTAGAAAAATGAGAAAAATAATTAGAAAAAGGAAGAAAATATTAAAAATAAAACAGCATAATACGCTATATCATTCTTTAAAGACTCACTAGTGTAAAAATATCAATTCTCAAATATAACAGCACAGCACATTAAATAAAATTCCATATCAAAAGCTATTTTCTGTCAAAATTAAAAAGCAGATGTTATAGTTTATAAGAAAATGCACAAAATGAAATATGGTCTTAAGTAGAAACTGTAATATCAAAAGTCTACTTTACTAGACATCAACATTCATTGAAAATACATATTAAAAGAAAATAATGTGTTAACTGTACAAGGAATAATACTGAGCCAATGAAATACAATTGAAATTCCAGAAAGAATTTCTTTAATGTAAGGGTGGGACTGTTACAAGAAAGGAAAAGTTTTCTGATACATAGTAGACTTTCAATTGAATATCCATCTGGAAATATTTCCTATTCAGTCTACAGACAAGAACTGACTTCAGTTGGTTTTTAGTTGTACATGTAAAGGCAAAGCAATAAAGATTTAAGAAGAAAAAGTAAACCATCATGCTTATGGATTTGGAATTTAAAGTATTTTTTTTTAAATAGAGCAAAAATTAGAAGTCATAAAAAGATATTAAATTGGATGACACTGAAGTGTTTTCTTCATCAATCAGTGTCGAATGTAGAATATTGTAGCACATATAATGACAAAAGCTTATGCATCTAAAATATATAAATATTATAAGCCAATACTAAAGGGATAGAAAACTTACTGGAAAATGTGCAATAAGAACTTTACAAAAAATGTGACCCAAATGGCCAATAAGCTGGCAGCAGAAATCAAATTTGGTAGCATTGAATGAACATATGCATATTACAATCATATAAAGAGACCTCTGCAAATCTAACAACCATTAAAATTGTAAAAAGTTAAGAATATTGAATGTTGACTACTTTGTCAAATGAAGAAAATTCTGATTCAAGACAAAAGCACTCAGGACTTACTGAAATTTTTTTGTTTCACTTGGTACTCATCTTGTGTCTTCAAAACCAAGAAGGAAATGCCATGCTCTGCATATACTTAATACAAAAAACTCCATCATAACAAGAGAACATATATAAGAACATGAATATAAACATAGCAAGAACATAAACAAGAGTCCAGAAAAGACCATTTTGTACATGTTTGGAAAAAGACAAAGAAAAGTCACACCATGACCACAAAAATGTTATTTTGCAACCTTGTTTTCTAGTGACCATGACAGACTACTTATTAAAACTCTAGGACTGGTGTGTGCTCATACACACACACACACACACACACACACACACACACACACACACACACACACACACTTGTTATTCAAATATCTATTGAAACATCATTGGTCTAATTACAATGGATATGTTCTTAAACTCTTAAAACCCCTTATTACCTCATTCTCCTTTTTCTAGAATTCTTGTGTGCATTCTTCTAAATCTCTTTCTATACTTTGTTTTCTCTAGAAGGAACATCTGTCTTACCTACTACATTGTGCTCACTAAAATTTCATCCTAAACCATTGTTTTCCTTCTATAATCTATATTTATGATCTAAGTTTTACTTTTGGTCTTTAGCAGGTATAATCAGAAAAGTTCAAAATTCAATGCCCTGTTAACTGATTCTTGAGTTATATCCACAAATTCTTTCCTTGTAGGATCTTTTAGAGGTGTCAAAGATATGTTAAATTCTCTCTATATTTAAAACCAAAGTTGATCTTCAATCCATTAGTTATATTTTTTCCCATTGTTGCCTAGTCAAGACAGCTTAGAAAAGTATGAATTGTAAGTCATTCTGACTCACCTAGTGACATTTCCATGTGTAGTCTTTCTAGATTTCAATCTCCAAATCCTGGCTTTTCCTCAAACTCAGCACCTCTGTTGAACTATTGTGATCTCCCAATTATTGGGTTACATGAATTTCTTTTCTTCACCTTTTCAAAAAACATTCTTTAAAATAAAAACAGAATAAATTTAAAGACTAAAAATAAATAAGTAAAGCCTGATTGTTTTACAACCCTTCTTAGATGTCTTCTCAGACTTTCCCTGTTTCTTTACAAGGAGATGTCAGTCCTTGACAAGACAGAGCTTGGCACTGCATTCTCAGACAGAGCAACCAACATCAGTTACATTCTCTCCATACTCAACGTCCTCTGGTCATTTTCTGCCGAGGCTGGCTCCAATTTCTATGCACACTTAAAGTCTTGTTGTAGTTAGTCCTTTCCACTTTTTGAAAGCTTGGGAAAGTAAAAAAAAATGCTTGAGATATTTTTAATATTAGGAGAGATATACAAAAATAAATAAAATTAGAAATAAATTCAAGACCTATAAAGGTAAAACTTTAGACCTAACTATAAGGAGAACAAATATTTTCAAGTATTTAGGGGACTAAATAATGAAAGACATTGAGACTTATATATTGTTGATGGCTAAAAATTATAACCCATGGAACCAAATCCTTAACTAGAGAAGAAAAGTAAGTACAAGTATAGTAATATTAGGTGTAACAAGGGTATGAATAAAAACATTTTAAAATTGAATGCATACTGTTTATGATACTATATAAAGTTATACATCATATTATTGTATTTGATCTGCATAACAACTATTGTGATAAATTCTTAATTTCTTGTTTTCTAGTAAGAAATGACCGAAACATATAGTGGTTTAGAGATTTGCCATAAATAACACAGTAAATATGTAAGAGACTCTTCATCCAGTCAGTATGAGTGTGGCCTATGCCACTAGATAGTAAAAATCATTATAAAATATCAATATCTATATTCATTAAGAACCCATTATATCATAGGGACTGGAACAATTACATCACCTAGAATAAAGACTTCAAAATTAGGAATTATTTTTTCAAATTTTTCTCTTTAATTAATGTATTACACAAAAGGATATTAAGGATATTGGTAGGTATATAAACCTAGAAAAAAAATCAAATCGTTACTTTAAAAATAATCTAGAAATAAGGGAAACCATGGGACCTATGTTTCTTTGGGACTGGCTTACTTCACTTAATATAATTTTTTCCAGGCCTTTCCATTTCCTAACAAATGGGGCAATGTCATTCTTTCTGATGGAGGCATAGAATGCCATCGTGTGTGTGTATATATATATATATATACATATATATATTTATATATATATCACATTTTCTTGATCCATTCATGTACTGAGGGGCATCTGGGTTGGTTCCATATCTTAGCTATAGTAAATAATGCTGCATAAACATAGTCGTGCTGGTAGCTTTAGTGTGGTCTTGTTTGTAAACATTTGGGTAAATGCCCACAAGTGGGATTGCTGGGTCATAGAGGAGCTTTATGTGGAGTCTTTTGAGGAACCTCCATACTGCTTTCCAAAGTGGTTGAACAAGTTTACACTCCCACCAACAATGAAGTAAGGTTCCCTTCTGGCCACATCCCCTCCAGCATCTGTTTTTATTGGAGTTCTTGATTTTTGCCATTCTAACTGGAGTGAGGTGGTATCTCAGTGTTGTTTTGATTTGCATTTCTTTTATGGCTAGGGAGATTGAGCATTTCTTCATGTGTGTATTGGCCATCCTTCTTTCCTCTTCAGAGAAGTTTCTCTTTAAGTCTTTTGCTCACTTATTTATTGGGCAGTTGTTTCTTTGAGGATTTGTTGTTGGGGGATTTAATTTTTTGAGTTCCAGGTATATTTTAGATATGAGACCCTTGTCCCTTGTATGGTTAGTGAAGATCTTCTCCCAATCCATGGGCTTTCTATTGATCTTGCTAGCTATGTCCTTTGCCATACAGAAGCTCTGCAATTTCATGCAATCCCATTTGTCCAAACTTTCTTTGATTTGTTGTGTTTCTGGATCTCTATTAAGAAAATTTTGGCCTGTTCCAACAAGACCTAGGGTTTCTTCTATTTCATCCTGTAATGTTTTCAGGGTGTCTGCTTTGACTCCGAGGTCTTTGATCCATTTGGAGTTGATTCTGGTGAAGCGTGATATAAAAGGATCTAGCTTTAGTTTTCTACAAGTAGTTAACCAATCTTGTCAGCACCATTTTCTGAAGAGGCTGTCTTTCTTCCATTCTATTTTTTTAGCTCTCTTATCGAAGATTAGATGGCTATAGGTTCATTTCTGGGTTTTCAATTCTATTCCATTGGTCCTGTGGTCTGTTCTTGTGCCAGTACCAAGCTGTTTTGATTACTATGGCTTTATAGTAGAGTTTGAAATTTGGTATTGATATTCCTCCAGCAGTGTTCTTTCTGTTGAGGATCCTATATATGTCTGAGTCAAGCAGAAAAGGTCAGATAAGGTGAAGTTAGGGAAATGAACCCTAAGATATGTATTCAAATGTTTTTTTTTCATGCGATTGTTTCTAACACATATATAAGATTATTTCTTTGTTGCTTTGTATGTCCCTCCCCCACAGTATAACCCATGCTTTCACTGTATTTGATGTGGGTATAATTTGTGGAGGGGAAGGGGAAAAACAAATCATTTAAATAGGGATACAGGTGGACCCATTGCAACAATGAGACGTACAAGTCGTTATGTCGAAAACGAACTTTACAACTTTGGTGCGGGGAGGGGTGTTGGTGGCAGGGAGGATTGGGGGGGGGCGGGGAGAGGATGGGAAGGGATGGGAAGGGGAAACAAAGGAGGAAACTACAATGCTTGATAAGAAAAGTACTCATTATCTTGGCTATGTAAATGTAACCCCTCTGCACAGTATTTTCACAATAAAAAAAAATCTAGAAAATTGCAAATATAATTTATATATTTAAGTATTCTAATTAGACATTAAAGGGTCCCACAAATCCATTCCAGGGGACCACACGGAGGCAGGCAGGCACAGGAGAAAGGTTATTAACAAGGCTTATTAGAGGAGCCATATTTCCCCCAAGAGGGAGCACAGGGTCTCTGTCACCATCCAGGTAACCGGATGGGTCTGAGGGTCAGAAGTGAGGTGGTTCAGAACCCAGGTGGATCTGGTGGAGAGAAGGAGGGGCCACCTGTACGGCGGGAACTTCAGGGATGGGAGGAGCTCAGGTCTGGGTGGAGCTGAGGACCAAAGGTGAGTAGAACACTAAGAGGCGTGATAATACGATCATTATAATGCAGAGAGCCAAAACGATATTATTAAGGCCAAAAAATTCAGAATTGAAAATATAATAAATCAATGAAGCAATGGGAAAATGGGTGTAAAATGTTTTCAAATATTTTCATGATATTATCATGCATGTTTTAAAGGCAAGTAAATACCTAATTAGCCTTCAAGAACAAGTAAAAGAAGAAATAAAATATATGGATCAATTCCTGTTTTCAAGACAAAAGTAAGCATGTCTTTATAGCAAGGATTATCAATTATTTATTTGTAGAGTTCTTGGATTGTATCCTGCATGATTGTGCTCCAATTACTGAATTCTACCCTTGTGGTCTGAGATCACCTATGGACCATACAGAAGTAGGTGTGTATATCTACATTACAATTAAACTTAATTTACAACAGTAGTCTCAGGCAAGACTTGATTTATAACAGGATACCCCTAGATTTAAGCCAATTAGGACCCACTGTACAATTAGGAAAAGTCATAAAAAAAAAATCCACCCAAAACATAAAAACTTTAATTTTCTTAAGAAGATTATAAAATAAACCAGTGTTATTGGGAAGTGTGTCTTCTTAATAACAAATAGCATGTCTTACATCTTTATTGTTTAGACATTGTAATTTTAAATTCTTATTTTAAGGAAATAACATTTTTACCTAAATCTTATTCTTGTTTCTTTAGTTTTAGATTCTGCATTTGGAAAACATGAAAGAAAGAATGAAAATAAAATCTGATTTTTAAAAACACACTCTAAATGCTCTTATATTTGTGGAAAACTTCAAACCTACTATATACGTAGGAATAAATAAGAGTTTTTTTATTATTATGCTAGTAGAAATCAATGTGAATAACTGATTTCTCTGTGTTGTTTTAATTAAGCACATTCACATTCTATGGCTTATCCCATTTTTGTTTTGTGATAATCTTGCATCAGTAAAAGGATGGATTTATTTTGTTCTTGCTCTGTTTGTACACAAACAGACTATGATCGCCACCAACAAAACATTTACTTAAGACAGTATTTTCTAGTTGATGATTTAGTTAACCGAAAAATGCATTACATTTTTGTCATGCTAAATGGGATCATGATGACTTACAGGTGTTAGCAGTTGACACAAAGTCCTTGTTAAAAATAAGCAGAACATTGTGTGAATTCTTTTTATGTATATGGATTTCACCTGCTGTTCTCTAATGGGTAAGGTTGTTCAAGCACGAGGGAAAAAAAAATAATAAAAGGAAAAAGAAAGCCTGTTTCTTACTTCTTCACAGGAAAATAAGGACTGATCCTCTTCAGTGTACTACTGAATTCAGAATCATGTTAGGTTAACAGGGTTACCATTTCTAGGCCAGCTGTCAATTTTAAGCATCTGAAACTTCAGGGACCTCAGGTCAACACTAGCTTGTTAAGCTGTTCTTATAGTCCATGAGGGTAGTTGCTTCAAGTAGAGATCCTTGAAATTGTTCTTTCATTTTGTAATGTTTCTCTACATTCTTTCTTAATATCACTGCATGGATATAACAGCATGGATTGTTGTTCACCTTTTCTGGTGTGATTTCTTAATTTTCAAGCTGGAGAAGTTCTGGAAGATAACCCCTCTCAGAGACTCTCTCCTATTGTTGCCTTAAGTTTATTTTTAAACTGAGAAGTCCTAATAAAAGTTTTAAGACAAGTTATAATGCATATTACTACAATGTGGCCTTTGTTCAATCAAACCCATGATTTACATAAGAAAGAAGTAATATAATACTTTCTAAACAGGTGAAGAAGATGCATAAAATAAGGATTTTAATTCTTTCTGGAGCAGGTTTAATTATTTCTGGAGGAGTTTGATAAAAAGAAATATTCAGCAACACTTTCAAAGTTGAATGAATCTTCATATCTTAGTGATTATGATCATTATACTTTATATTTCAATTATTGTTTTGTTAAAGGTGTCAGACACCGGGATTAGAATCATCTTTATTTTTCATTTTGGAATGGGATTATTGCATTTGATATATATATCTGTTGTGACAGGTATAGAGCCAGAAACAATTTTTTGGCAATAAACTTATTTCTTGATAGTGGTTTTTTTCCCTGGGCTTAATGTGGTCACCAACAAGACTCCTTATTCCTTGCTTCACCATGAACACAGTGAGTACATTGAAAAATGACACGGCAGAGCTGTGACACCCTCTCAGCAGCCCCTGCTGACATGAAATATGAGGGCCATTGTGTCTGTGCTGAAAGGTGAGAGTGAGAAACCTTCGGGGTTTAATGCTTAGTGAAATGCTTAGAAGTTGGGAGAGTCATCCGCTTAGACTATTTTCTTAGAAACTTTTTGAGGCTTATATCTAGTACTAAAAGTTCTAATAAAAATGCTGTTCTTTACAGTGATCTTATATTTCATCTTTGCTTTTCTAAAAGGAGAATAAAAATGTTGATTATTTTCATAAACAAAAAAATTAAGTAAAATCTAGTAGTCATAGACTTGTGAAACTGAAACTCAAAGAATACATAAAATTGGTGACAATCATCAAGATGCATTGCATATACGAATTGACATGCTGAATTGAAACTGCGTTGTACACTACCTAAGGATAATTTTTAAAAGAATGTATAATATTGATAATTCTCTTATAGGTAGTTTAACATTGGTATGAGAATTTAATCAAGAGATTATGTATATTAGCAAAAATATCAATCCATACTAAAATCCAAGAACTGTATGATGACATTGACAATTAAAATTGAATCTTTTATCCAGACTTCAGTGACTTACACCTGTAATCCTAGCTACTGAGGAAGCTGAGATCTGAAGATCATGGTTTGAAGCCAGCCTGGGCAGAAAAGTCTATGAGACTCTTATCTCCAATAAACTACTCAGAAAAAGCTGAAAGTGGTGCTGTGGCTCAAGTAGTAGAGGGCTAACCTTGAGAGCAAAAAGGCTTAGGATCAACACCCAGACCCTGAGTTCGAGCCCCAGGACTGGCAAAAAAAAAAAAAAATTAATTAAAAAATAAAGTTCAATCTTTCAATTCATTAAGACACACTAGCCAGGAGAGAATTATATGAACTGAATTTATCAATGTTACTTTCATAGAAATGTTGAAAAGTTTATTTTACTATTACTAACTTTAAATATGACTCCTAAGTTTCATATATTAGAAATTAGCTTAAATATGTAATTACTATTTTTGCCATATCTATGACAAAAGTTACTTCCAACACAAGTATCTGAGTATTTTCTTTCTAAGAATTTTATATTTTAGAGTGGCCATTTTAGGTACATTATCCTTTAAAAACTTGGGACTACCTAAGTAGATAACCAATAGAAGAGGAAAGAATTTAACATGGAAAGATATTCAGAAGAATGAAAATACCTCAAAGGAAACACACCTGGATTAATTATTTATGGAAATAAAAATGTCTATAGAACAGACATGTAGGTGAAGCTTATATAAAGGGTGAAATCACAGGTTTATGAGTCTAAAAATCAACGAATGAGAGTAGAGTGCCTAAACCGTTTTAGTGCCTGAGATAAGCAATACAAGGCCTTTTTGAAACTACAGGAAAATGCAAATTAGTCATGATATATCATGAAAGGGAGAAGAAATATTCTGGGACAGAACACTAAAAATGCTGATTAAAGATGGAAATAGGATAGAAAAAAATTTCAAAAATATTGTAAAACAGAATCTGGAACTGGATGCCTAGGGAATCCTCTCTTGTGAGATAAGAAAGGCTTATCAACACTGGATTTTGGAGACGACATATACAAAATAACAGGGGAAATAAGGAGAAAGAGAAAAAAAAAACAAATTGAAACTCTTACTATTCAAAAATGTTAAATGTCGGACTGGGAACGTGGCTTCATGGTAGAGTGCTTGCCTTGCATGCATGAGGCCTTATGTTCAATCCCTCAGCACCATAGAAGCAGAAAAATCCAGAAGTGGTGCTATGGCTCAAGTGATAGAGTGTTAGCCTGGAGAGGAAGTGCTGAGGGACAGTGCCTAGGCCCAGAGTTCAGGCCCCACAACTTCCACCACCAACAACAAAAAAGTTAAATGTCAGGCCAAGGTTACAGATCTTTATTTCATACAAGAGGTCACTGAAAAAGTGGGCATGGCAAAAGCTGTACTTGGCTGGGATTGAAAATTTTTTGTTATACAATTTTCTAGCTGTTATCTGTAAATTGGAAGAGTGAAATAAAACTCAAGGTGCTTTCTTATCTACCATTAACAAGGTATATATGAAGTAACAGACCTTCAGTTCACATCATCCACTGTTGCTTTTTAATGTCATTAACATTGTGGCTTTTATTTTACCTTTAGGTTTAGGAGAGTAATTTATGGGTAGGGATAAGCAAGACAATCTGGGTGTCCTGTTGTTTTCTCCATGATTTTTAACTATTTTATTTTTAATCTATCTATCTATCTATCTATCTATCTATCTATCTATCTATCTATCTATCTATCTATCTATCTATCTATCTATCTATCTATCTATCTATCTATCTATCTATCTATCTGTCTGTCTATCTATCTATCTATCTATCTACCTACCTACCTATCTATGTATCTATCTATCTATCTATTGCCAGTTCTGGGACTTGGACTCATGGCCTACGTCCTATAGGTTTTGCAGTCAAAAGGGGTGCTCAGGCATTTAGACCACTTCATGTGTGGATTTTGGTAGTTTATTGGAGATAAGAGTTTTTGGACTTTCTTGCCTGGGCTGGCTTTAAACTGTGAACCTTAAATCTCAGGCTCTGGAATAGGTAGAATTGCTGGATGAGCGACCAGTGCTAGGCCTTCCTCCTTGATTCTTTTCTTTTCTTTTCTTTTTTTTTTTTTCAGGCAGGAGAAGAAGTTTATTTACCGAACTGCTGTCCCCTCCATGCATGGTGGAGAAGCATGGCTGAAAAGGGAAGGGGTTGGGAAGGAGATGGATGGGGGGAAGAGAGGGTGACCCACCTCTGCGCCAGGACTTATGTAGGTCAGGGACAGGAAGAGGTGTGGTCAGGTGGGGGAAAGGTGTGGCCACACTGGATCTGGATGTGACCTCAGGGTCTGGGACCCTCTTAAGGTCAGATGGGAGGCACAAGACCAGAGGTGGCCAGGATGTGACCTAGCGGGTCTGCCAGTTACCTAGGTAATAGATACTGGGCGGAAACTTAGCCAAGAGGGAAGGAGGTGTCCCTGTGCAGACCTTACATCCCAGCCTTTTGATAATTATGAAAAAGGGCGAAGATTCTCTCTGGCTACTTCCTGCTGGCAAGGGGCATCAACAGTAGGGGTAAAAGGCTGAGATGTGGTTCCCTCTGGGAGAAGGCAGCAGGCAACAGCTGTCACTTGGGCGTTGAGTCATTAGATGAAGTCTGGAGGAGGCAAGTCTCTTGGACGAAGTCTGGAGAAGTCTCATGAGGCATTGAGGGACTGAAAAAAAATACTAGAGAGCAAATAAATGGCAAGAGGAAGGACTTGGGGCTGAAAATGTTGGTAGAAATGTTCCTCGTTACTTCTGACATCTGGTGACTAGGTAGAGGAGAAGTCAGGTAACAAAGGCAAGAATATAAATTCCTGTCCAGTTAATAGGTAGACAGATGGGCAGGATTCTTACTTCTATTGACCACCCAGCTCTGGTTAATTTTGAAAGGGCAGGCACAAAGTGGCTGATGTGACATCATGTCCTCTTTTTTTTTTTTATTTTTAATTTTATTTTATTTTATTTGAGAACATACTGTACAGAGGGGTTACAGTTACATGGGCAGGATAATGCATACATTTCTTACCAAGCATTGCAGCCTCCTCCTTTGTTTACCCTTCACCTCCCTTCCCAGCCTTCCCCCTCCCCCCCACCCAATCATACCCCCCTCCCCCCCTCCGACATTGTAAAGCTGGTTTTGACATGACATTTTGTACTTCTCATTGTTGCAACAGGTCCACCTGAATCCTTAAACGACTTGTTTGTCCCCATCTCCTCCACATGTTACACTGACATCATATATAGTGAAAGCGGGGGTTACGCTGTGGGGGAGGGACATACAAAGCAACCAAGAAATAATCTTATAAATGCGTTAGAAACACATGCATGAAAGAAACAAAAACATTAAAATGCATATTTGAGGGTTCGTTTTCCTAACATCACATTCTCTGACTTTTTCCGCTTGACTCATACCTATACTAGATAAAAGAAATGCAAATCAAAACAACATTGAGATATCACCTCACTCCAGTTAGAACAGCAAAAATCAAGAACTCTAACAACAACAGATGCTGGAGAGGATGTGGACAGAAAGGAACCTTCCTTCATTGTTGGTGGGAATGTAAACTTGTTCAGCCACTTTGGAAAGCAGTATGGAGGTTCCTCAAAAGACTTCACATAGAACTCCCCTATGACCCAGCAATCCCACTTTTGGGCATTTACCCTAATGTTTACAAAAAAGACCACACTAAAGCTACCAGCACAACTATGTTTATTGCAGCATTATTTACCATAGCTAAGATATGGAACCAACCCAGATGCCCCTCAGTAGATGAATGGATCAAGAAAATGTGGTATATATACACAATGGAATTCTATGCCTCCATCAGAAAGAATGACATTGCCCCATTTGTTAGGAAATGGAAAGGCTTGGACATCATGTCCTCTTACTCATCTCCATGGTCCCTTGTTCGCCAGACTAGCTGAGTCTAGGTGCTTGTTGCTGGGATGGTTTGTCCCAGTTGGTATTCAAGGAGGATTGAACTCAAGGCCTGGGCACTGTCCCTGAGCACTTATGCTCAAGGCTAGTGCTTTACCACATTGAGTTACAGTACCACTTGCAGTGTTTGTTGTTAATTAGAGATAAGAGTCTTGAGCCATGCTTCCAGCATGATTCTTTGCAGGTAAGCTGGGAGGTAGAGTCTTAGGGATTTTTCGCCCGGGCTGGCTTTGAACTGCAATCTTTGCCACAAAAACCTTTTGTTATTTCCAATTAAAGCTACAAGGAGATCAAGTAGAATAGATAGAGTTTACCTGGTTCTTATCAAGAATTGACCAACAAATATTCTGAAATGACAAAACTTGTTAGATGTGATGAGAATTTTAGCACAGATATAGTATTGATTTCTTTCTGGTAACCCTAACAGTGCTTAAGTTAACCAAAGTTACAGAAAGAGCCTTAGCTTTTACAAATCCAAAGCAATCTTTCACCAGGATATCAGCAGTGTGTGATGGAACCAAGCGAGACTCCAGTCTACTTTTACCATGGTGGAGGTAGTCAGGATGGTCTAGGCAGGAGTGAGGCCTGCCTTCCAGGTTGGAAGAGATGGACTGGATCTGTACTGCATGTAGACTGGCTGGCACTGAACTACAAATCCAAACTGAACAAACTTTAGGAATCTCAGACAATTGAAGCCAAATAACTTGATTACAATGCCAGATAACAAGTTTACACAGACACACACATACACCTATAGGCGTGCACACACAGAATCAAGTTAAGGTTGGCACGAAATCGAGTTGGCACGAAATAGCAGCTGAACTCTCATGATGCCAAGATGGCACATCTGCCACTTGGTCAATGCTAGAGAAAGCTAAAGATTGGGACAGTGAGGGTCCACTGCTTCTAGCACACATGGAGCTTCAGGTTCTACCCCCAACTACAAAGGCAGAGGAGAGGTCCCACAGGGGAGGGGGCCTTGCAGGAGAGGCTGCAGAGAGGAGGTCTTGCATGGAAGGCCACCAAGGAGGGGGTACCTTATGGGAGAGGCTGCAAAAGAGGGAACACCTCATGGGGGAGGACGCAAAACAGAGGGGGGCCTCACTGGGGAAGCCACAAATGGGGGTGCACCTTGCTTGGGAGGCCACAAAAGAGGGAAGGCCACAAAATGGGGATTTCTCATGGGGGAGGCTGCATAAGTGTAGTAGTAAGCTTGGTGGAAGGTTAAGAGTCAGATGAGACCCAATCCTTAACCCACCACAGGCCAAGATGGCAAACTCAAGATGGCGAACTTCTGAAAAACATCAAGAAAACCTAAACAAATGGAAACTCTGACAGTTTTCAAACCTAGAATGGCTAGCCTTTGAGAGGGAACCTAGAAGGGGTCCCCGGGACCCAGCCTGCGTCGCACTCTTCAGGGCACAAGCCAAAATGTTGTACAAAAGAGAAAGGGAGAGTTAGGGAAAGTTAGACATAATTGGCAAAGAGAGAGAAAAGAGAGCCTGAAAGTAAACAGACTTCTGACCATTTACCATTGCAGTGGCAAAAACTGTGTAAAACTGAGAATGGCATAAAATTAGGTGCTCTGGCTTTCCAGGGAGCACAGGAGGCATTTCAAAGGGGTTTCATGGCTCAAGAGTAACTTGCAGCACCCCATTAAATGTGTAGGAGAGTCAGTCTGGTGAGTGAAGGAGAGCTGACCAGGCAGAAGTGGTGTTCTGACTTCCCCCAGAGCATTCTAGAGATAAATGGCCAAACCCCTAAACCAAGCGTCCTCTGCTCCAGAGGTGACCGGCCTTTCAGCTAAAGGCCGTAGGAGCTCTCAGGTGTGGTGCCACATCTGAGCAACAGAGAGCCGTAGAGAGTAGTTTCACTCACCAGAGTAGAGAAGCGGTGTGGATGTGGAGATGAAGGCCAGAAATGGTATTGGTGTCTCAAGGCAGCTCCGTTCACAGAAAAGGGGTGGTTAGGAAATTCTAACATTTCCAACTAAAAAAACCCATCTGAGTTACAGCACCATATGTAAGGTGTATTAAATAGGTAGGTTTCATTAGGTATCCAATGAAGAGAACACCAGGCGCTATTCAGGCAGGAGGAGAAGTTTATTTACCGAACTGCTGCCCCTGCCATGCATGGTGGAGAACATGGCTGAAAAGGCAAGGAGGAGGAAGGGAAAGGGGGGGAGAGAGAAGCCTTGATTATTTTCTTAAGTTAATGCAAGACTGACTGAAACCTGGATCACTCTCCAGAATAAGTAGAATAAGTATCCCTTTGAAGATATTTTTTTAAATTTCAATAAATATCATTTTATGTGATCATATGCACATAGCTCTTGAACTTTTTTTTTAATTGTGAAAATACCATACAGAGGGGTTATAATTACATGGACAAGGTATTGAATACATTTCTTAACAAGCATTGTTGCCTCCTTCCCATCTGCCTACCCCCCCTTCCCTGGCCAAAGTTGTAAAGTTCGTTTTTCTTTTTTATTTATTGTGAAAATACTGTATAGAAGGGTTACAATTACATGGGCAAGATAATGAGTACATTTCTTATCAAGCATTGTTGCCTCCTCCTTTGTTTCTCCTTCCCATCCCTTCAGATCTTCCCCCCACCCTTTTCCCCCCTCCCCTCCCACCAAAGTTGAATTTATTCCACTGAAATGGAATTATCTGTACTACTCACGTGTAGGTCAGATTGAGTGAGGTAACAAGACTAATTGGGGAAAAAAAAGTAGATTAGAGACAAAGAGTTTAGGCCTAACCTCAAATTCTTTCTAGCTTTGGACAAGAAAATGCACTCCCCTACTCCACGTTTCTAATTATGTATGGAGACTATCCTAAATTTCACAGAAACATTTATACTTGAGGAGGATTCTTCACAGAAAAAAAAAATTGAACAATTATTTACTGCTAATGGTTTGATTTCTTTAAGCTATGTACATAGTCATCAAGTCTTGCAAATAAAAGGTGTGGGACACATATATATATAATATGTATATATTATATACAAAGATATATAAATATCTATAAATACATAGATAAATAAATATATATGTATATAAAGGGTATTTCCAAATTAGTTTGAGTATTTGTATATATGTAAAGTAGGTATATTTTTGTAACTTAAGAAAATGTTTGGTAATAATGATTAGAACCTTTTGAGATGTAAAGGTAGTCTAAAGATTGCATACACTTTTTCTGATAGTTTGGAAACCACATACATATTTGTCTTAATATGTTTACATGTGCTTCTGAATAATAATGGACCTCATACACATTTCTGTTTATTCCATCTGTCAGATTATCAAATGAGGAGAGGGGACATAGAAAAAGGTACCCAGGTGGACAAAGGTCTTCAAACATCTCCTTATGATCTAATGACTTGTGACTTTTGAGCCTATTACATAAGCCATCTTCTGGTTCTTGTTAAATTCTCTTTAAAACTTTTAGCCACTTTGACCTTTGAGACCCTCAGTGCCATTACATAAACAGTACCTTGCTTACCTTAAAGGCTAATGCTTCATCACTGATTGTCTCCCCGGAAATAATGTATGGTGGTAAAGAAAGAGTAATTAAAAAAATAAACAATGAACCATAAAGCAAGTTCCTTAAATAGGAAACATTGCTTTGTGTCAATTGCCTTAGTCTTTTAAAGATGAAAGTTATGGGTGAGGACATTGTAATTAGTTTCTGTTTTCAGATTAACTCATGGGTTCATTGTCAGCTACTGAAATGCCCAGACTAGATTAGGTAATCCATCCCTCAGGGAAAAGAACTAATTCCAAGTGTTATGGATATGAACACAGAAAGCTTATAGAAGAAAATATTCACTGTGACAAAGAAAGGTAAGAGCGACAAGAAGTCTCATGTTTAGAATCACTTATTTCAATCCTAAAATCTCTCTCCCCCCTCTCTCTTCTCTCTCTCTCTTTCTCTCCATCTAAAGTCATGTAAGGGATACAAACTTTGTTGGTATTTATTTTTAAATCTTTTTTGCTATTTTGATTAAACATTAAGTCACATGGGAAAACAAATATGCATGAAGGATTTAATCTTGCTCTTTTACTTTAATCTTGGAATATATAATCTTTTCTGTATATAGAAGATTCTTTATTTTAATGATCTTCTTTTCTAGCAATTTTGGACAGATGAGAAATACATGAGGAAAAAATGTCTTTGTGGTAGGGTGGGATGAAGGGGAGGGGATGTAATTATCTTCACACTATTTTAATCTTGGAATGTTCCTATTTTTACATTTATCTTTAGTAAGTTATGTTTTAATCACTAGTTTTGAGCCATTTGACCAAATGTGGAATATCATTTCTGTGATTTGTGCTTCTATGGAGTCAGAAATAATTAAAAAGCAATTCCATTCCTTAGAGATCCAGAATATATTTTCCCATCACAAGCCCATAGCAAAATAAAGGGCTCCTACTAGAGACAATTTAAGCAGTGGTTAGAAAGGGGCTCATCTTCCCACAATGCACGTCTTTTCAAGCGATTGCCTTTTTGTCTCACATATCCTGACAGCCTAATGAGTGTGAATTTTTTCTTGTTTGTTTTTATTTATTTTCTTGTGTCTTCTAAAAAATGGTGTCTGCTTTGCCAAGGCTGATGTCAGATTGAGAAGTCACTGCCTATGCTTTTATTTGGATGAGGGTTTGAGGAAATTGAGCTTGTTTGTTTTACCACTTCTGCATCCTCCACTTGTGTTGACTTTGAGATTTGTGGCATTTGTTCTCAGCATGGTTTCAGAATCTTTAGCAGAGCCCTTCAGAGTTGTCTGGTACCATACAGAAATCACTAGCTCTTTGAACAAAGTATTCGAATCTCTAAGGGTAAAAGACTGAGCTCAAATTTCTTGACGATAACCTTTAACTCTCTTCAGTACTGGCAGAAGCACTGGAAATATTTCTTTGATCAAAACAAAATAACTGGAACTTTTAGAAAAACATATTATCATCTTCCCTGGTTGATAATGTAAAAAAATATTCCTGTATTTGTAACATTGTTCGTGTGTATGTGTGTGTGTGTATGATGAGTGTTTCTGTTTTATTTTTGTTGTTTGTTTTTAAGAACCAAAACATGTTACGTTGCTTTACTATTGTTAAGGTTGCATATATGGAATTCCATTATATTATTTCCTTGCATGGATCCAAATTTAACTTTATTTCATTGGAAAAATATCAATAATGGCTTTTGGATATAAGCTTTTCTCTAAATTAAATGACAATGTGGCTTTGGCTTTGCACCTAAATAAAGCTTATTCTTCATAGTCACTTCCTAATTGTTCTATGGAATATGATAATTTGGGTAAGTATTTGGGTAAAATTGTTCTATGGAATATTATAATTTGGTTATATATAGTAACTAGTGGTTTAAAAGTGTCTAAATAACAGGCCTTTCAAAAGTTCATTTCTTTCACTTTAAATTTTTAAATTTTCATAAATAGGAATTTTAATAAAATATTAAAATATTTAAAATATTATTTTAACTTAAAATAGGCATTTAGAATAGCTCCTGCAATAGTAGTTTCCTCTGTGTGTGTGTGTGTGTGTATGTGTGTGTGTGTGTGTGTGTGTATGTGTGTTAACATGTGGTCTAAACATCATTTGATTAAAGTTGGTTCTTTCCTTGTATCCATAACTAGGTTGTAAACCATGAAAGAAATGAGACAAGAAGATGCCCAAAGTCAAATAATAGTAACTACAATAATAGCGGATGTTGATATTATTGTGAAACTATAATTAATAGATGGATGGCAGTATTTATCTCTTTATTGTAAGCCCTCATAGCTGAATTAGTATAATTTATAGAACTTCAGTGCCATTCATTCTTAAATTTAATTTTATTGTCAATATAATGTAGAGAAGTTACAGTTACATAGTAAGGTAGTGAGTACATTTCTCGTTGAACATTGTTGCACACTTGTTACACCTTCCCTCATTTTTCTCCCACTTTCCCTCCCCTACATGCTCCCCCTCAGTTGTAAAGTTCATTTCCTTGTGAGTATCACTGTTGCATTGGTTCATCCTTTGTCCATTGTCCCACCATTTTGTTGTTTGCCTTCCCTTCCCTAATTCAGACAAATGTATAAACAATACAGAGAGTATCGAATCAAATAGCTCAATACTATGTGTATATGACCATATAACATGATGCTAAGCGAAATGAACTCCAGGATATGGAAACAAGAGGTTTTTCTTTGTTGTTGTTGTTTTTAATGTACCTTTTTTCTTTACTTTTTTCCCCCTATGGTTTATCCCTTGTTATCACTGTATTTGATTTTGGTACCATTCATTCTTTTTTTTAAATGCATTTTTTATTGTAAAAATACGGTACAGAGGGGTTACAGTTACATGAGCAAGGTCATGAGTACATTTCCTATCAAGCATTGTTTTTCCTTTACCCTCCTTTCCCTCCCACCTCCACAACTACATTTCACCTCCCTCCCCATCTCCTCGCCTAAATTTTAAAGTTCATTTTTCAACATAGTGTCTTGTACATCTCAATGTTACAATGGGTCAACCTGTATCCCTATTTAAGCATTTTGTTTTGTCCCTTCCCCTCCCCAAACTAGAGAAGTGTGTCTACAAAATGCAGGGCACAACATCAAATACAGTGAAAACAGGGGTTATACTGTGGAGGAGGAACATGCAAAGAAAAAAATCACATGGTACATTATAAATACGTTAGGCACAATAGCAAGCAAGACAAAAAAAACACTTGTGTCCTTATCTTGGGGTTCATTTCACTTAACACCATATCTGGTCATAGGTACATAACTTTTGACCTTTTCTGCTTGTCCCAGACATATACTAGTTATTGCAAATAAGGGAAATCATGAGACCTATGTTTCTTTGGGCCTGGCTTGCTTCACTTAATAAAATTTTTTCCAAGTCTTTCTATTTCGTAACAAATGGGGCAATGTCATTCTTTCTGATGGAGGCATAGAATTCCATTGTGTATATATACCACATTTTCTTGATCCATTCATCTACTGAGGGGCATCTGGGTTGGTTCCAGATCTTAGCTATGGTAAATAATGCTGCAATAACATAGTTGTGCTAGTAGCCTTAGTATGGTCTTGTTTGTGATTATTTGGGTAAATGCCCACAAGTTGGATTGCTGGGTCATCTTAATTTGAAATCTTAAACCTAAATTGCAGATCTAAATGTAGTATACAACCATTGTATCTTTAAATAAATTTACTTAGCAGTAAATAGTATTTAATTTAACAGTATTTAATAAAAGCAGAGTCAGTACTTCGGGAAGTATTTCTAATTTCTAGTGTTTCATTCCTCGTATTTAAGTGACTTTTCAGTTCTGTCTTAGACACTTTGCATGGCAGTAGCCAAATCCATTATTATGGGACTCTCTGCCTTTGTACCTGCACTTTCACTCATTGCTTAACACTCTACCAACTGAGCTATGCCTATAACCCTCCAAATCTACTCTTGTATCTCTTTGTTAATGTGTCAATGTGGCTGGTGAATGTGCTCCTTAGTTGCTATACTAGCTGTTACAGAAGGTTATTTAATATCCTTCTGGCTATTGAGAAGTCTACAAAAAAGAAAAGCTATATTTTATGTAACAGTAATGCTTTAACTGCTAATGTATGCTTCTGCTTGCTTCTTTGTGTTAGGTATGTTTAGTGTTGTAAAAATAGTTGTTGTTTTTTTAAATTTTAACCTGAAAAGAGACTAATTTTATAGCTTCAAAAGTAAGACCCCTTTACATTCAACCTTGCATCTATACAGGCACAGATATGTTTGGGAATATCCCACAACGATTTCCCTGGAACATTCATAGTACCTTGTTCATCCTTGTCATACATGGATGTTATTAAATATGTCTTTTTTGAAATTAGGTTGATGAACCTGAAGAAACAATACCTCCTGACTGTCTTTCTAAATAATATTCGTGGGGGTTTACTGCATTGACCATGAAACCACATTAAGAGTTGAAAATTAAGTATCAAAAATACTGAACTCCAATTTTACCATAGGTATTGTTGACTTCTCCCCATAGTCTCATTTCATTTAATTTACTTAGAATTAGCTTAATCACTTTTGCTTGCCTGTGGAAATAAAAAGCACTCTCCAACTTCATGGGGGGTGCCATGTAATTAATGTATTGAATTTGTGAATTAAATAATACTGGAATGTTCTGAGTAACTGAAGTACTACTATAATGGTTATTTTGTCTTGCATGTATGCACAAATGCAACCCCAGGGGATGCATCTGCACTCGCTAGTGGATGTCTAAAAGCTCTCTCTGGGTACCCCAAGAGAAGTCATATGAACTGAATGCACTGGGTGTCATCTGCAGCAGAAGTGCACTGATAATGTGTCACTGAACTCTTAGCAGCTGGTCAACCTCTAAGAGGTGCTAAACTGAAATTTGTTCATGACCCAGGTAGATTATTATCAAACCGTGCAGTTTTGAGTGGGGCATTTTACCTTATAAAATGCTTTTAAAAATGGGAAAATTGGTTATTTTGCATCATAATTGCAACAAGGTAAATTGTAATACTGTGACAGAAGTATAGATATATTAACACACCATTTTACCAACCTTGAACTTAACACCTCTACAAAGGAAGCATTAGTAGATTTTTGACTGTATCAATTGTAGGGAACAAAAGCCTTGAGGGAAGAATATGGAGAGAAACATTACCTGATAAATGTCACTGCTTCCACTTAAAAAAAATAATTAGAAAGGATACCAAGAAACAATTATCACAATGGTATTTGACACAACTGAATAATTGCATGGAACGAAAACTTCCGTGGCTTTGTGGAAAGACAATGCAGCTTTTGAAGTAAGACATTTAAATTTGAGCTAAAGCCAAGAATTTCTCTGTCTGTGACCAACAAAATGCTTAACTTGTACACATTCTTAATTACTTCTCTATAAAATATAATTTCTTAACAAATTTTCTGAGTTGGTAAGATATTTGAAATCTTTTTATATAAACTGTAAAATATTCTAATATACATTTGTTGTTATTAATGTAATTTTAAGCTCTATTGCAATCTTATATTCACCTTAGTTTAGGGGAGAAAACACTTATTGCATAGAAATATTCTTCAGAATGTTATTTTATTGTGTTCAGAATAATAGATATTATATAGAGAGGCAAGAATTAAAGTAATTCAGTATCTATCATTATTTTACAAGTGAAAGTATTAAAAATTAGGAAAAGAAAACCCAACTCAGCTACTCAGTCCCACAGCAAGTCTATATCATCCACATGTTTTAAATTCCAGGTCAATGTTTATTTTCTGTATGTAGACATTCAAGACATGATTATTTCATTAGTTCCCTTGAAGACATATTTTCTTTTATCAGAGCTTGATAAATCTTTGCTGAGTTAAATTCATAAACTATGATGTTTAAAAACACATTTAAGTAGGAAGCCAATATTAGTTTTAAGACAAGGCATACGAATTACAACAAAACTTTATGAAATGGTGACTATATTCTGATAGCTATACATTTATAAACATGCGTTATTATTTTTTAAGAGGCAGAATTATTTTTCCTAAGTCTTAGATTCTGGTAATAGTTGTCAAACTACAGTTTGCAAAGATTTTTTTCTGCTTTAACCCAAAACTTTTATATTTCAAGGCAGACTGGCAGGGATTGTTAATTTGATTTGATTGACAAATCAAGCACCTAGAAAAATAGTATAGTGTGCATCTGATGGTGTCCGGAAGAGCATTTCAGAGAAGATAAATGAAAAAAAGAAGACCCATTCTGAATGCCCTGTTAACATCCAGTAGAAATTAAAGAGGGAAAGTCCACTGTCACAGGGAAAGGCCACTGTCACAGGGAAAGTCCACTGTCACAGGGAACCTTTCTGCTTCCTGTTCACCAAAAGTTCTATCCTTCCTGCCTACTACAAGTTGTTTTTCTCTATCACATACTTCCCTATCATGATGGTCGGTGTTATTACCTCCCAGCAACAATGGAGCAAGCCAATCATGAACTCAAAATGCTGAAACCCTAAACAAAAACAATCATTTACATTTACATGGCTCTGATTTATTTGTAATAGCAATGAAAGCATCTGTCAAACTCAACCAAAACCCACTGTGAATGCTATTTATTTGTTTATTTATTAGTTACTTTTTAGTTAGTTAAAAGAAGAGTCCAAGTCATGGGAAAAGTTAAGAACTTTGTAGTGGTAAAATGTCCACTGTAAAACATTGTTACAGACCAAGTTCAGAGTAAAATCATCCTAGATTTGAAGTTTACTGACCCTCTATGTTTCATTGTACAGTTTAATATGAAAGGAGAATTTAGGCATGTTTCAACAAATTAAGAACCCCTTAATTAAATTAAATACATTTCTTTTTTTGGGAGGAGTGTCCGGTCATGGGGCCTGAACTCTGGGCTTGGGCGCTGTCCCTCAGCTCTTTAGCTCAAGGCTAGCACTCTACCACTTGAGCCACAGCGCCACTTCTGGCTTTTTTCTTTTTGCTAATGTGGTGCTGAGGAATCGAACCCAGGGCCTCAGGCATGCAAGGCAAGCACTCTACCACTGAGCCACCTTCCCAGTCCCAATAAATACATTTCTTGACTTCATATATTTTTCAAGTCTCTAATATAGAAGTACATTATGCATCTATGACATCTATGGCTTCATTTTTGTCAGTTGTGGGGCTTGAACTCTGGGCCTGGGTGCTGTCCCTCAGCTCTTCTGCTCAAGGCTAGTGCTCTACCACTTGTGCCAGAGTGCTACTTCCAGTTTTCTGGTGGTTTATTGCAGATAAGAGTCTCACACAAAGCCTGCCTGGGCTGGCTTTGAGCCGTGATCCTCAGATGTCAGCCTCCTGAGTAGCTAGGATTACAGCCATGAGCCATCAGTGCCTGGCTTGTTTGACTTTTAGATCCTACTTATAAGGCAAAACTTGATTCTAAGATGTGGATGCTATGACATGCACTTTGGTAAAGAAAGCTGCAATGAAGTAAAGGAAGATGCATTTTTGTCATCTCACTATTTATTTTTGTCTGGTTATAAATGTATCATTCACATTGTGCCTTTCTTAGTTTCGTAGTACCAGTCTTACAATTTCTTGATATTTTCCACAAGAAAGGATAAAGACTTGTTTTGATAGATTGATTGGCTGATTTGCTTCACTTTCCTTAATGCCAGTCACATTAGTTTAGTACATGAATTCTATACGACTTCAAAGAATTATGGGAAAAAGCTTGGTTAAAATACAGTGAATGAAAATCTTTGTGGCCATTTTCTACTTGAGCAGATAATGTTTCTCCTTTTTGTCCCTTCATTTTCCCCCACTTTGTCATTTTTTACTAAAATAAATCCTTGCTAAAACTTCAAATGAAAGAAGGTAGAGTACAGATGTTAGAAGTACTCAATGTTTAGAAAAAAAGTATATGTTTAATAAACTCTAAACCCTCAAACTAACCATTAAGCAAAACTTATATAACTTCAGCTTTTATAATGAATTCAGGCTAATATTCAAATAGTAGGTATACACTTTTTAAAGTTTTTGTATGCTGCTTTTTCTCTCATTGTTAATTGGTATGATTTGCTCTTGTCATTCAGTATCTCAATTAATATTTGCTATTGGGAATAGAAATGAAAATAGGAGTTGAGATAAGGCAAAATATAATGGGTTTTATTGCCACATACATCAGTTTTAATTTTGTATGGAGATAACAATGTGCAGAACTTGATTTATTTGCCTCTTTAATGAAAACACTGTAAGTTGTTTATTCTCCTCACTCATAATTAAATACATAATTTGACAAGTATCAATAAGAAGTTTCTCACAGGCAAAATAAAATAGAACTATGATCTATAATGTATGCTAAAATTACTCTCTAAAACCAAAATCTACCTATGTCCTTCAAATCATGTTGTAGTTTCAGAAGTGATCACTGATTATCATCAGGGAATTTTTTTTTTTTTTTGGTTGGTGGGGCTTGGCCACTGACCCTCAGCTCTTCAGTTTAAAGCGAGCACTCTACCACTTGAGCCACAGAACCACTTCCAGTTTTCTGGTGGTTAATTGAAGATAAGAGTCTCAAAGACTTCCCTGCCCAAGCTGGCTTTGAACCGTGATCCTCAGATCTCAACCTCCTGGGGCGGCCAGGATAACAGGCGTGAGCCACCAAATCCCCTGGCAGAAAAAATATTTTTTAAAGGTGTTCAGTGCTTTTGCAGTTAAATTTTCCACTTTTTAGTTTGAATTACTTCGTGGTCTACAGACTTTGTGATATTGATTTTTTAATAATAAAAATTAAATTTCAATAGCAAATTTTAATCACAAAAGGTAATGATAAATCTGGCCTTTGTTTACATGACTCCTTGTCATCACGATAGACCAGAAAGGATTTTATCAGTCACATCTCAATGGTCACTGAAACCAATGAAGAGACACCTCTCCACACTCTCCCAATGATAACAGTATTTTACAATAGCATATAGAAACAAATTTATTTTATGAGTTTATTGGTACATTTAACTTCTGTCTGCTCATCATAGTGTGTGTGTATGAGGAAAAACATTTTTACTACATTATATATTCTGGCTAAAAACTATTCAAAAATACTGAAGGACCTAATATACATAGTGTTTGGATTATGAAAAAATGTACATGTAAATTAATCTCACAAAATGTGGATATTATACTAAAATAATTCTAAAAATTTGTCACAGGATTACTAGAATCATATTCTAACATACCTCCCAACACTTTTGTCTTTTTCTTTTGTGTGTCTTTCATAGCAGGTATAAAAATTTTGATTATACAAAGTAAAACAACTTATTTATTTCATGAAAATGTATCTATCACATTAAATCATCCTATGAATCAGTATTATCTTCATTATGACTAGTTATATTTGTGCAGGTCACAAATTGTGTTTGCACAGGCATATTTTATAGCAGAACAAGATACAAGGAACATGTATAGATGTGTCAGTTCAAGTATACAGTGCTTATGATAGCAATTATAAAATTAATTTTGTAGTAATATTCACTTATACAAATTAAGAAAAATAACGATGGTATATGATAATCAGGATTTGTATGTCTTATTTTGAATGTTATAATGTTAACACCCTCTTCCTTCAGAGGACTAGGTAGTGAACCATGCAGATAAAAGAATCATTTTTTAATGCTGCTAAGTATATTGAATGCAACTGACTGACTCACAGGGGTAAACAGGTAAGTCAGCAATCCTAGCTGAAGAGTTTAAATTTTCTCTTTCTGAAATTGACTTTTCAAGACAACAAAGTTCAAATTAAGAAGAAGAAGATATGTATAACATGATTATAAACTTTGTACTCAGCAAAAAAAGACCATATACTCTTTCCAAGGATTCACATAATTTTATCATACAGTAGGGAACTTTAAAAAGTAAATAACTGGGTGCTGGGGGCTCTCTCCTATAATCCTAACTACTCAGGAGGTTGAGATCTGAAGATTGTGTTTTGAAGTCAACCCCAGCAGGAAATTCTATATGTGACTCATCTACAATTAACTACACACACACACACACACACACACACACACACACACACACACACCATATTAATTTGTAAAATAAATCAGTGTGTAAAACTAAAGAAACAATTGAAAATAAATTATCAATAAACAATCCTTTAAAAACTTAAACTTTTATTTTTCATCTTTACTTCATGACCATCATTTTTGGAGTTCTGCATATAAATCCTGAGGAGGAATTCCTAACCTGTATTGTACAGTTAATGTGATAGTAGTTAAGTACATGTCAATTGCATATAGATTCTTTAAGATTCATGTGCAGTAGTTGAATTGAATAACATTGAGAAAAGAAGCAGTTTACATGGTCATTAATTGTTTTAAGAGAGTTAAGTATAATAATTCTACCATAGTTCTTGAGAGAAGATAATGATGTAGGTAGGGAGAATAAACCTTAATGTATAATGTATACCTTATGCCAATTTACTAATTTCTTCAGTTTATAAGTACAATGCATTTTTTATTTTTAAGTATTTTATCTATTTATTTTTTCATACATTAAAATCTTTTGTCAAAGGAGTTGCTAATATTTTTTTGTTGTTGTTGATCATGGAGCTTGAACAATGGGCCTGGGTGCTATCCCTGAGCTCTTCAACTCACGGCAAAGACTCTTAACACTTGAGCCACAGTGCACCTTCTGGTTGATTTTTTTTTTGGGGGGGGTGGTTAATTAGAGATAAGAGTCTCACAGACTTTCTTGCCCAGGCTGGCTTTGAACCATGATCCTGAGAACTCATCTTCCTGAGTAGTTAGGATTACAATGCCTGGCATTTAAGAAAGCACTCTTTGAATATAAATAATATTGATCCATGGATATCATCCCTTTCAATACTCTTGCCCACCTCTCCTAATCCACCCCTTTCCTCAATTTTCTTAATTTTGTAGGATATACATAGAATTCTTAACTTTCTAAGAAATCCCACTATTTGACTTCTCACTTGAATGATCATATTTCAGTTACCATATTTGTATACATTTGCATACTACCAAGCATATTTATTTATGAATTTACAAAGTACTTCTGGTTTGAATATGTAACAGAAGACATGTGCCCTTTGTCACTCTGAGCCTTACTTTCTTCACTTAACATAATTTTTCTAGGTGTTTTCATTGTTTTATCAATGATACAATTTCATTCTTTCTAATGGATAAGTAAAATCCAATTGTGTGCATAAACCACATTTTATTGATTCATTTGTCCACTGAGGGTCATCTGGCTGATTCCATACCCTGGCTATGGTAAATAGTGCTGTAATTAACATGGTTATGCTGGTGGTTTTACTGTATTCTGGTTTGTAATCTTTTGGACAAATCTTGAGAAGTGGAATTGCAGGATCTTAGGGTAGTTCTATATTTAATTGTTTGAGAAACCTCCCGACTGCTTTCCAGAGTGGTTGAATACGTTTTCATTCCCACCAACAGTACACTCGGCTTCACTTTGAGCACATTCTCGCCAGCATCTTTTATTGTTTGTTTTCTTGATAATGGCCATTCTAACTGGGGTGAGATGGAATTTCAGTGTTGCTTTGATTTGCATTTCCTTGATGGCCAGAGATGTTGACTATTTCTTCATATGTCTATTGGCTGTTTTTACTTCTGAGAAGACTCTGTTTGGCTCATTAACGCTTTATTAATTGATTTGTTGATTTTTTCATTTTTATATTGTCAAGGTGATGTACAGAGGGGTTACAGTTACATAACTAAGGTAATAAGTATATTTCTTGTCAAACTTGTTATCCCTTCCCTCATTTTTTTCTCCTACTTTCTCTCCCTCTTCAGCCTTCCCCCATATACAGAGGGGTTACAGTTACATAACTAAGGTAATAAGTATATTTCTTGTCAAACTTGTTATCCCTTCCTTCATTTTTTTTCTCCTACTTTCCTTCTCCCTTCAGCCTTCCCCCATATTCAACTTCCCAACATATTGTCCTGGTTGTTGTTGCACTGATTCCCCTCTTGTCATTTGTCTCACCATTCTCTTGTTCCTTTTCTCTTCCCCAATTCAAATAAATGTATATACAATACCAGGGTAGCAAAATAAAAATACTGTCAAGAGTGGATATACCATAGGGCGAAGAACAGACAAATGAAACAAAAAACATCACATAGTACATTAACAACAACAACAACAACAACAAAACTCTTGTTTCCAAATCTTGGAGTTCATTTTGCTTAGCATCATCTTATATGGTTATATGTACACAGTTATTGAGCTAGTCTGTTCATCTGATAAGATTATCCTATACGTATAATAATTATTGCAAAAAAGGGAAACCATGGGACCTATGTTTCTTTGGACCTGGCTTACTTCATTTAATATGATTTTTTCCAAGTCTTTCCATTTCCTAACAGATGGAGTGGTGTCATTCTTTCTGATGGAAGCACAGAATTCCATAGATAGATAGATAGATAGATAGATAGATAGATAGATAGATAGATAGATATTCCACATTTTCTTGATCCATTCATCTACTGAGGGACATCTGGGTTGGTTCCATATCTTAGCTATGATGAATAATGCTGTGATAAACATAGTTGTACTGGTAGCTTTAGTATTGCCTTGTTTGTGATCATTTGGGTAAATGCCAAAAGTTGGATTGCTGGGTCATAGGGGAGCCCTATGTGTAGCCTATTGAGGAACCTCCATACTGCTTTCCAGAGTAGGTGAACAAGTTTGCACTCCCACCAACAGTACAATAGGATTCCCCATTGGACACATCCCCTCCAGCATCTGTTGTTATTAGAATTTTGATTATAGCTATTCTAACTGGGGTGAAGTGGAATCTCAATATTGTTTTGATTTGCATTTCTTTTATGGCTAGAGAGGTTGAGCATTTCTTCATGTGTCTATTAGCCATTCTTATTTCCTCTTCAGAGAAGTTTCTCTTTAGTCCACTTATTAATGGGGTGGTTGTTTCTTTGAGGATTTGTTTTTAGGGGAGTTAAGTTTTTGCTTCTTAGGTATATTTTAGATATGAGGCCCTTGTCTGTTGTATGGCTAGTGAAGATGTTGATTTTTTTGAGGGTTTAATTTTTTAAGTTCTCTGTGTATTCTGAAGATTAGGCCACTGTCTGATGTGTCATTGGCAAAAACCTTCTTCTATTCTGTTTAAATTGTCTTTCTAGTTAGTTGGCTATGTCATTTGTCATGCAGAAACTTTTTTTTTTTTTAGTCCGGTCGTGGGGCCTGAACTGTGGGCCTGGGCACTGTCCCTCAGCTCTTCAGCTCAAGGCTAGCGCTCTACCACTTGAGCCACAGCACCACTTCCGGCTTTTTTCTTATGTGGTGCTGAGGAATCGAACCCAGGGCCTCATGCATGCAAGGCAAGCATTCTACCACTGAGTCACCTTCCCAGACCCTATGCAGAAACTTTTTAACTTGATTTAATCCTATTTATCAAGTCTCTCTTTGACTTGCTCTGCTCTTGGATCTTTGGTCAATAAGTGCTTACCTGTGCCAAAGAGACACTATTTTCATAACAGAAGAGAACCACTTAGAACATGGCAGGGAAAAGAAAGTAACAAACAATTTTTAAAGGTGTATCAGACATAAATTATTTTTAGCAGCTTGCAACAAAGATATAATTTCAAAACTAAATATTTAATCTCATATACACTCAAGAGTAAGTAGATTTAGTTTAGTAGGATGTTTCGATGAAACCATCATTTCCCCAGTTCTTCTTATTTAACTTCTGTGCTGCACTGTAGGGAAGAAATATTTATCTTTGTATTTTCTATCACAAGAGAAATGAACTATACAATATTAGAGAGAGGGAAATTAGGAGGGGTAAAACTGGGAGAAAATGAGGGAAGGGGTGTCACTATTTTAAAAGAAATATACTCATTTTTGGAATCATGTAACTGAAAACACTCTGTTTATCACCTTTACAATAAAATTTAAACTAAAAGAATAAAAAGTAAATAAATAAATACAGTACATGAATAAAGATGAAGATGGAATATTAATTTATAGTTTTTAAATTGTATACAAATTAGTAAGTCTAAGATTTTACTACATGTAAAATACTTTAAAATGAAACATAATATTTGTTACACTGATTTTAACAAGATGTTTAAAAATTATTAAATTTACAAAATGGAAAAAAAGAAAGACAGTAATAAGAGAGAAAAAAGGTTAATGAAATAGAGGTCCTGATGGCATTTATACGATGATGGTTAATCTAGGTTGAAGATGTGACTAGATTAATAGATATCAATCCCCAGTCCCCCAACAACAAATCCTCAAAGAAACAACTGCCCAATAAATAAGTGGGCTAAAGACTTAAAGAGAAACTTCTCTGAAGAAAGAAGGATGGCCAATAGACACATGAAGAAATGCTAAACCTCCCTAGCCATAAAAGAAATGCAAATCAAAACAACATTAAGATACCACTTTACTCCAGTTAGAATGGCTATAATCAAGAACTCTAATAACAACAGATGCTGGAGGGGATGTGAACAGAAGGGAACCTTACTTCATTGTTAGTGGGAGTGTAAACTTATTCAACCACTTTGGAAAGCAGTATGGAGGTTCCTCCAAAGACTCCACATAGAGCTCCCCTATGACCCAGCAATCCCACTTTTGGGCATTTACCCAAATGTTTACAAACAAGACCACACTAAAGCTACCAGCACAACTATGTTTATTGCAGCATTATTTACTATAGCTAAGATATGGAACCAACCCAGATGCCCCTCAGTAGATGAATGAATCAAGAAAATACACAATGGAATTCTATGCCTCCATCAGAAAGAATGACATTGTCTCATTTGTTAGGAAATGGAAAGACTTGGAAAAAATTGTATTAAGTGAAGTAAGCCAAGCCCAAAGAAACATAGGCCCCATGGTTTCCCTTATTTGCAATATCTAGTACATGTATGAGTCAAGCAGAAAAGGTCAGATAATGTGATGTTAGGAAAATGAACCTTAAGATATGTATTCAAATGTTTTTTTTTTCCATGCATTTGTTTCTAGCGCATTTATGAGATTATTTCTTTGTTCCTTTGTGTGTCCCTCCCCCACAGTATAACCCCTGCTTTCACTGTATTTGATGTCAGTATAATTTGTGGAGGGGAAGGGGAAAAACAAGTCGTTTAAATAAGAATACAGGTGGACCTGTTGCAACAATGAGAAGTACAAGTTGTCATGTCGAAAATTACAACTTTGGTGAGGTGGGGGGGGAGGATTAGGTGGGGGGCAAGGGGAGGCTGGGAAGGGATGGGAAGGGGAAACAAAGGAGGAGGCTGCAATGCTTAATAAGAAATGTACTCATTATCTTGCCCATGTAATTGTAACCCCTCTGTACAGTATTTTCACAATAAAAAATAAATAAAAATAAAAAAAGAGATATCAAAGGAGAATAGTAAAATACATATAGGGGATACTAAATGATCAGAAAAGAATCACCCTGATTTTGAGCCTGGGCTTCTGGAAAGACTAAAATTGGAAAAAGGAAAAACTAGATAGCATGTGCATGCTTCATTGACCCTGAACCAGTGCATCTGTTCCTGCTGCCATCTCCCATGGAAATCAGATTCCAGCTCTCCCGCCATCCACCCCAATGACTCTTTAAGGAGTTTCCAGTCTTTCATCTTTCAGTCTTCAACAAGGAGTGCAACATTGATCCTTCTTGCTCTGAGGCATACAGCTCCTTAAACTGAGCAGATATGAGCTTTTCTTGAACTTCTGTACTTGGATGGCCATAGTTGGATGTCTTAGTCTTCAACTCTAAGTCAATACAATAAATCCTTTTTCTCTCTCTCTGTATATGAATGTACATATATGTATGTATGTATGTTATATATATATATATATTTATATATATGTTCTATTCCTAGAGGATCTCAATTAGTACACACACATACACACATGCATACACACACACACACACACACACACACACACACACACACACACACACACCTGGTCTTAAAGAAAAAAAGAGAGAAATACCATACTTGAAAAGTTAATATTTTAAAAAATCTATTGGACATGATAACAACATTGGTATAGGGATAATTCTTACAGTACTTATCTTAGATAGACATATTTCAGGTCAGATTTTATAAAAGTTGAATCCTTATCAAATTCAGAGGACAAACCTGTATATATAACCATATATAGGAGACATGAG
This sequence comes from Dipodomys spectabilis, assembly GCF_019054845.1. Lineage (NCBI taxonomy): Eukaryota > Metazoa > Chordata > Mammalia > Rodentia > Heteromyidae > Dipodomys > Dipodomys spectabilis. The sequence goes on from NW_024870740.1 coordinate 1,533,898, forward strand.
AGCCCAAAATAATGTATTACCTCTGCTTATCTCCAATTCCCATTTACAAAATAAAGCTCCTTCTCATAAAAAAAAAACTAGATCTTATGGAGGAACAAATTATAATCAGAAATGTGTGCTTTGGAGAAGACCTCCCAGTCCTACTGACCACTACCACTACTCATAGGCCTAATAAAAGCATCAATAACCATCATCAAGAGTCATTTTAATATCCTTTTAACTAATGTCTTGACATCACCATGAATAGTTCACAATACGTAGATTCATTTCTTTCTGGAAGAAATTCATGCATTAGGTTTTCTGTCTCTTTACTAGTGAGACCTATAGGTCTTGCTATGTGAACACTTATGGTATTTGTCAGCTATGTCATTTACATGCTCAATTTTTTTTCTCTAATTAGTCTACTGAAGTGATTATTCTTTTTGGTACTGACTCTCACTTCGGGCTGTTTTTCTTACCATTTGTCGTTCAAGAATGGATGTAGCCTTGTTTATATTTTTGTGGGTCTGAAGGACTAGCTCATTTTGTTAATCTTCCAAAATCTTAAACAGATACATTAATATACTCCATTATCTCATTACCACATCTTAATCTTTCCATTTCAGCATGCTTTCTTAGTTACAACCACCCCTTGATTATCTTAGGATCCACTCCCTATCCCTGTTCTAGTCTTTCTATTCCTGTATTTATCTGTATGTGTAGCTTACATTTGGTGTCAATCTTTACAGTGAGTCTCTAAATCACTCTCAACTCCTTTGCTCATTTCTAGTTTCACTTTACACACTGACTAAATCCCAAGTGATTTTTCTGTTTGGATCATACCTGCACCAATGCATAGATAAACACAGGGCAAGGCAGATAAAGGACACAGCCATGCAGACAGTTTTCATTTTAAATTCTTGAACACGAACTTCAAGAGAGCCTTTCATGTTGCCTGTCAATCATCCTATTTATCCCTGGTCCATTTACTTTCTCTTTCCTAGAAAATTATTTATGCACTCTTCTCATTCTTCAAACTTCCAATAAACCCTAATTCTCAAACTTACTTAAGGAATTTGAGAAAACGAAAGAACTAGAACGGAATTTCCATAAGCACCTACCACAAAATATGTGCACCTATTTGTGCTCAATATTCAACTTTCTTTTAAAAAAGCTATAAAGAATCACTTTCTACTTGTGAACTGGATCCTACCTTCCCACTAGTCAAAGATAAAGCTGAAGACTTTCTTGTTCTTCAGTGTCCCATTTCCTTCTCTCTTGTGAAGCATACCTATTGGACAACAACTGAAATTTCCACCATCTTAGGGACTTATATTGCCATATTTCTATTCACCTTCTTAGTTATTGTCTTCCTTTTCTTTCCTTTATAGCAAAATTCCCTCAAAGAGTTGTTTATCTTGCCAGGCACTGGTAGCTCACACCTGTAATCCTACTCAGGAGGCTGAGATCTGAGGATCATGGTTCAAAGCCAGCCTGGGCAGGAAAGACCATGAGACTCCTATCTCCAATAAACCGCTAGAAAACCGGAAGTGGCGCTGTAGCTCAAGCGGTAGAGCGCTCTCCTTGAGCTGAAAAGCTGAGGGACAGCGCCCAGGCCCAGAGTTCAAGCCCCACAACCGACAGAAAAAAAAAAAAAAAGAATTGTTTATCCTCACTAGTAGAAAAATTCTTACCTGTGTTTTACTCTTAAATTCATCATAGCAAGCTTTTATTGTTTTGTAGCAAGCTTTTGTTTCCAGCATTGCAACAAACTGACTTATTAAATCAATAATTTTCCTTGGATTGAATGCTATTTTAATTCTTGTTTATGTAACATATCAGTTGAATTTACGTCTGATATAGGTAATAACTCTTTTTGAACATTTTACCCGATTTGATGACTAGCCTAGAACAATTGTCTAGCTTTTTGCATTTCTTCTTATTAGCCCATTCCTAATTTCCACCACTGGGTCCGCTTCATTTCCTGACCAACATGGTACTCTCCTTTGGCTTTTCCTTGTACCTCACTGTCTTTTTGCAAACAGCTTTATAATGATATAATTCATACACCATGAAATTTCACTGAATTACAAAATATTACTGCAATCATCACATCATCAACTGTAGAACATTTGGATCACTTAGAACACCATCCTGTCAAAAAGAACGATGTACTCAATAACTACCTACTTCCTCTACTTCCTCTCTAAGTCCTTCCACTAAACAGCTGTCATTTCCTATATTTTCTTTTTTGTGGATGGGTTTTCAAATAGGCTTATGGAGTAAGTGATTTTTTGTTATTACCTTCTTTTATTTAGAATAATATTCTTAGGGCTCATTTATTGTAAAAATGATTGAAACCTTCCTTTTTTTTTTTTTTTTGGTTGGTTGTAGGACCTAAACTCTAGGCCTGGTCCAGGGCACTGTCCCTGAGCTCTTCAGTTCAAGGCTAGTGCTCTACCACTTGAGCCACAGCACCACTTTCAGCTATTTCTGCTTATGTGGTGCTGAGGAATCAAACCCAGGGCCTCATGCATGCAAGGCAAGCACTCTTATCATTGAGCCACCTTCCCAGCCCCTCTTCTGTTTTTTTTTTTTGCCTGAATAATATTACATTGGATGGGTATAACACTTTTTCATGTGCATTCATCATCAGCTGAGAGACATTTAGCCTGTTTCTCTCTTTCTTTTGGCTGTTATGAATAATTTCTGATAAGAGTCCCATGTGGCATTTTTTGAGTACACATATGTTATTATTTCTCTTGGATATGTGCTCAGTACACCTAATATTTTGCAAGGGTGCTAACACCTTACCACAGAGATCTCATCATTTCAACAAATAGTGTTGAAGGACCTGGGTAGCCACTCAAAAGACTGAAGTTCAACCTTAGCCTCAGAACATGAAAACATTCAGTTCATGGTGGATCAAAGACTAATTGAAAACCCGGTGTCATAAAAATCTTAGAAGAAAATGTCAGAGAAAATCTTCACAACCTTGGAAAAGTTTGTGACAAAGGATTCTTAGGCAAAATAGAAATAGTATAAATAACAAAATAAAAACAAACCAGAAAAGTGGTATTTCATCAAACTTAGAACTTGTTGCATCAGAAAGTATCAAAAATCAGTGAACAAACAAATCATGGGATTACAGAAACATTTTAAAAGATGTTCCAACTTAATAGTAAAAAGACAAACAACATAATTTAAAATTAGCAAAGTATTTGAATGCATATTTCCTTGAAGAAGATAAGCAAATGACCAATAAGCACATTAATGGATTATCAGCTTCATTAATAATGAGACACATGCAAAGCATGTTTTAATGAGATACTACTGTTTTACCCACTGTAACCAGAAAATCAAATAATAGCAACCAGATGATGTCAACAATTATGTGGAAAAGTTTTCTGCAAACTGAGACACACAGTAAGTGACTTTTTCAAAGTCACGTGTATGTTAGGGCTTTCTCTTTCCTATATGGATTTATAATTGAATATTTCATAGAACAAACTGATAGTTACTTTGTATATTAGAAAAACTTATCATTGTCTAAAACTACATTTAGAAAGGCAAAGATTCAATAGTCATGAACACAACAGAAGAAATGGCAGAACTGAGCATGTTGGTGTGCACCTTTAATCCCAGAAGTTTGGGGATTGAGATTTGAGTTGAAGGCAAGCCTGAAATAGCAATCTTATTTCTCAATCAATAAAGAAATACATTTTTTTCAAGCAAAGAAGAAATGACAGGGGTCTTTTATCTAAAATAGAACTCAAAAAACTAAATCCCCCAACAACAAATCCTCAAAGAAACAACTGCGCGATAAACAAATGGGCTAAGGACTTAAAGAGAGACTTCTCTGAAGAGGAATTAAGATTCATTTCTGGGTTTTCAATTCTATTCCATTGATCCTGAGATCTGTTCTTGTGCCAGTACCAAGCTGTTTTGATTACTATGGCTTTATAGTAGAGTTTGAAATTTGGTATTGATATTCCTCCAGCAGTGTTCTTTCTGTTGAGGATCATTTTTGCTATTCTGGGTCTTTTATTGTTCCATATGAATTTTTGGATTGCCTCTTCTATTTCCTTGAAGAATGAGGTTGGTATTTTGATAGGTATCACATTGAATTTGTAGATAGCCTTGGGAAGTATTGCCATTTTCACTATGTTGATCTTTCTAATCCAGGAGCATGGAAGTTTTTGCCACTTTCTAAGTTCTGTTTTGATTTCCTTCTTCAAGTTTTTAAAGTTTTTATTATAGAGGTCCTTCACTTCTTTGGTTAAGTTAATTCCTAGGTATTTTATTTTTTGTGGGCCTATTACGAATGGAGTTACTTTCCTAATTTCAGCCACACTTTTCTCATTATTGGCATACAGAAAAGCCATTGATTTTTGAGGGTTACTTTTATACCCTGCTACTTTGCCAAAGTTTTGAATCAGCTAGAGTAATTTGGGAGTGGAGTCTGTGGGATTCTTTAAATACAAGATCATGTCATCTGCAAAGAGGGAGAGTTTTACTTCCTCTTTCCCTATTTGGATCCCCTTTATGTTTGCATCTTGTCTTATTGCTGTAGCTAGGCATTCTAATACTAGATTGAAGAGAAGTGGAGAGAGTGGACATCCTTGTCTTGACTATGTTTATTGCAGCACTATTTATTATAGCTAAGATATGGAACAAACCCAGATGCCCCTCAGTAGATGAATGGATCAAGAAAATGTGGTATATATACACAATGGAATTCTATGCCTCCATCAGAAAGAATGACATCGCCCCATTTGTTAGGAAATGGAAAGGCTTGGAAAAATTATATTAAATGAAGTAAGCCAGGCCCAAAGAAACATAGGTCCCATGGTTTCCCTTATTTGCAATATCTAAGATATGTATTCAAATGTTTTTTTTCTTTCATGCGATTGTTTTTAACATATTTATAAGATTATTTCTTTGTTGTTTTGTATGTCCCTCCCCCACAGTATAACTCCTGCTTTCACTGTATTTGATGTCAGTATAATTTGTGGAGGGGAAGGGGAAAAACAAATCGTTTAAGTAGGGATACAGGTGGACCCATTGCAATAATGAGATGTACAAGTCATTATGTCGAAAATGAACTTTACAACTTTGGTGGGGGGGGTTGCGGGGGGGGGGGGGGTGGAGAGCGGAGAGGATTGAGTGGAGGGGCGGGAGGAGGATGGGGAGGGATGGGAAGGGGAAACAAAGGAGGAGGCTACAATGTTTGATAAGAAATGTACTCATTATCTTGCCCATGTAATTGTAACCCTTCTGTACAGTATTTTCACAATAAAAAAAAGAAGAATTAAGAATGGCCTATGGACACATGAAGAAATGTTCAATTTAGCCATAAAAGAAATGCAAATCGAGGCAATGCTGAGATTCCACCTCATTATAGAATGGCTATAATCAAGAACTCTAATAACAACAGATGCTGGAGGAGATATAGCCAGAAGGGAACGCTACTGAATTATTGGTGGGAGTGAAAACTTGTACAACCATTCTGGAAAGCAGTATGGAGGTTCCTCAAAAGACTCCACATAGAGCTCCCCTATGACCCAGCAATCCCACTTTTGGGCATTTACCCAAAGGATCACAAACAAGGTCATACCAAAGCTACCAGCACAACCATGTTTATTGCAGCATTATTTACTATAGCTAAGATATGGAACCAACCCAGATGCCCCTCAGTAGATGAATGGATCAAGAAAATGTAGTGTAGATATATATATATACATATATACATACATACATACAATGGAATTCTATGCCTTCCTTAGAAAGAATGACATCACCCTATTTGTTAGGAAATGGGAAGACTTGGAAAAAATCATATTAAGTGAAGTAAGCCAGGCCCAAAGAAACATAGGTCCCATCGTTTCCTTGTTTGTAGTGACTAGTACATGTCTACGACAAGCAGAGTAGGTCAAAGGCTATGTACATATGACCATATGAGATAATGTTAAGCAAAATGTACCCCAAGACAGGGTCACAAGGTTTTGTTTTGTTTTGTTTTTCTTTCTTGATTCATTTGTTTCTACTGTATGTTTTTCCTCCGTGGTATGACCCCTGTTTTCACGGGATTTGATGCTAGGGGAAAGGATATAGCAGAATGCTTAAATGGGGATGCAGGCTGACTCATTGTGATGATGAGGTGTACAGGACACTATATTGAATGTCTGGGTTGGGGTGGGAGGAGTTGGGGATGTGAGGAGGGAAATGATGGTAGGGGAAAAAAAGGAGGAGGTGACAATGCTCGCTATGAAATGTTCTCATTACCCTACTCATGCAATTGTAACCCCTCTGTATGACATTTTTACAAAAAAATTAATAATAAAAAAAGAAATCACAGGAAAGAAATCAAAATAATATAGCTTATCACTATAACAGGTACCAGAGAAATAAATGAACATTTGTTTTCCTTTGTTTCTTTTTTTTACCTAAACATATATTAATGTATGTTTTTTCATATTTTAAAAGTGTAATTAATATTCATGTGATTGTTCAGTTATTCATTGTTTACAAAGTATTTCTGTAAGCTTGTAAAATTATACAGATTTTCCATAAGTAAAAAAGAGTTGTTCTATTTATTTTTAGATAACAAAAAGCACACCAGATAATCAGCGGAACATCAGTTCTGCCCATAATTCTACTTTTCCATCTGATCCATGAAAACACTTCGTGAATCCACCAGGAGCCAGATTCTCTGCCAGCCTGTGGGAACAAGGATTGGTCCACAAGAATGAAAGTTGCAGGCCAGAAAATACCATACTGTAGTTTTATCTCTGAACCCCTCTTTTATCCTAATGATTACACTGAATTTCTCATGATAGAGAACTATTTTTGTCATGAAAAATAGAAAAAGATCTTCTTTAATAGGCAAAAGATGTCATTCATTCCAATAGATAAATAAATTGAACATTTAAAAGGGTTCTAGCAGGAAAGAAATGAATAAAACAAGAGCCCTTCATTACAGCCTGATAGGAAACACGGACAAATAATCTACTGTGAAAGTAAAATAAAAGTGTTTTCATATAGGAGAATAAAGCACTATAATTTCCTCATGTTTTTATTCTCATCGAAGTACCACAAGGTAACATTTTTAACAGAGGTTCATGGGATTAAGTTCACCATAGCTCTGCCTAAGGGGATTTAGCAAATATTTTAAAGGAAAATGTGCCATCTAAACTGGTATCTCAAAAATAAAACTTTAAAATTCCACATCTATATCTACTACTAATAGAACAATATCTGCTACCCCAGAATGATTTCTTTAACTTTCAACACATAGTGTCTCAAACTTCTAAATTGTTTATTATCTAATAGATGGCACTCAGATCTAGTGGGATGCCTGAAAGCAGTAAAGAAATAGCCATATAACCTATAATACACAGACCATGCTCAATATCCAGGAGATGTAACATTTCGTAGTTTTAGAACATGTTCAAATATTAAAACTAATGGCATTTGTTAATACCTAGACTTGCTTGCTGTCTGGATTTGCTTGTTTAATTGGCACTCTGCTTCTTGAACCATACCTCCAGCCCAGCATCTTGCTGGTTAATTGGAGATGAAATCTTGAGGACTTTCCTGTTTGGGCTGACTTTGCTCCTCAGTCTTTCTGATATCAGTCTCTTTAGTAGCGAGGATTTAAAGCATGTAAGACTGTAAATAAATCAACTCTTGCTATATTGTATAGCCTTTTAAGTGTAGTTTCTAAATATTAGATTATCGTAGATATTTGTCTCATAAAACAACTTTTAAATGACTCCTTTCACATTTTTTGTTGGTTGTGGGGCCTGGCACTGTCCCTGAGCCTCTGTGTTCAAGGCTTGTGCTCTACTACTTTACCACGGAGCCACTTCTGGTTTTGGAATGGTTAATTGGAGATAAGAATCTCACAGGGATTTTTTGCCCTGGTTGGCTTTGAACTGTGATCATCAGATCTGAGCCTCCTGAGTATCTAGGATAACAGATGTCAGCCACTGGTGCCAAGCTACTTTCACATTTTAAAAATATGAAAACCTTGTACATAAAGGTTTTATGTTTTATTTTGCTGATGAAATCAGACTATTATTTACTCTATAACATTTCCAGAATTCTTAATAGAAAATATTTTTATTGCTCTTCAAGTACAGAGAATATTTAGGAGATCTTCATTTGAACCTAATTAGAAGAATAATGAGAAGTAGGTCACATGTATTTCTTTAGAAGTATTTCTGAAAACAAAAAAGATTGTTAGTAGGTTTCTGACAGGATTGACATTAAACACCATCAAACTTAAAAGTTTTGGTTTTGTTGCATTTATGGCACTAAAAATAAAAATGTGTTATTTTTTCCAAATTGTTCTGCCTACTTTTTTAATATTTCAAGGGAAATAATGTAATAAAATTGTTCAGTTTCAACAAAGATAATCTATATAAGTTTTAAATGACAAAGCTATGAAATAACTTGAGCAGTATTTCCATAATGTCATAAAATTGTTAGCATTCAGAATTTAACATTCCATGTGGACTTGGTCACATGGAATAGAGAAACTACCAAAGCACAAACTTGTTTGTTTACAGGTCTAGTGTTAATGGTTATTTTTGATTATGTAAGTAGTTTTCAAAAAATCTTTATCAGGGCTGGGAAGGTGGCTCAGTGGTAGAACGCTTGCCTTGTATGCATGAGGCCCTGGGTTTGATTCCTCAGCACCACATAAGCAGAAAAAATAAGCTGGAAGTGGCACAGTGGCTCAAGTGGTAGAGTGCTAACCTTGAGCTGAAGAGCTGAGGGACAGCGCCCAGGCCCAGAGTTCAGGCCCACGACTGGACCCCCCCCCCCCCAAAAAAAAAAATCTTTATCAATAAATTTGACAATGATTTGAAAAAAGTCATTATGTTCTCAGTCATTGTTATTTCTTTTTGTTTTACTCATGTTATTTCACACTCCATCATATTATAGATTCTATTCTACTCCTATAATCACCCCTAGACATATTTTAAATGGAATGATTCTATGGAATAAAATATTCCAGAAACAACCATAGGTATAATTTTGTTGATCTTCTAGGTGGGTTTTGATCCAGTCAAGTTGACAATCAAGAATGAACAACATACCTAGTTAGTATGTAGCTTAAGAACCATAATATAAAAAGACGTAGCCTGCCCAGTCTGGCTTTGAACCACCATCCACAGTACTCAGCCTCCAGAATAGTTAATATTACAGAGGTAAGCCATCAGCTCCCAGACATATTTTGATTTTCAAGTTGAAAAAGACCCACTTTCATTTCCCAGCAAGAAGTCGACACTATTGTCCAGATGCAATCAGCTTGCCTCACCATTCATGCCCTCAAGTCTGCTCTCTACTCTCAGACTCATTTCTGACCAAGGCCAAAGCCAAGCCAACCAGCTAAATAGAAGAGTGGCCTGCTGATCAGTAGGATAAACCATTTTTCTGTTGTCACACGTAATGTGGGCTTGTAAAACCATTAAAATTTCAGTTTTGTCAATTCTTAAGCAAAAGATAAAGCTAAAGAAAGAGAGGAAGAGAAAGAAAAGAGAGAAAGAAGGAAGAAAAGGAAGGAAGGAAGGAAGGAAGAAGGAAGGAAGGAAGAAAGGAAGGAAGGACATAAGGGAGGAAGGGAGGAAGGACATAGGGAGGAAGGAAGGGAGGGAGGATGAGTTAGGGGCAGTAGAGCCTTTGAACTGAAGGGATCTTTTTTTCCCCTGATATATCTACTGATAATTTTGTCATATCCTCTGTTACTGTTGGTACAAGTATCACTAACATGTTGTTATTCTGTTTAATTGATCAGTTTATCTTATTAAAAGAGATTTGAAACTTTTCCTCACACCTCTCTGCTAGGTTATTAGTGAAGGAAAAATTGAAAGCAAACTGTCCAATAAGAATATAATGTGAGATACATATGTACTATTAAATGTTGTAATAGCCACATTAAAAGATAGATGAAAATTAGTTTTCACACTCTATTTAACTCAATTTACTCCAAACATGATCATTTCAGCATGTAATAAAAATGGGTAAATTCTCAGACCATTTACAATATCTAATGTAACTGTGCTTCAATCAAATGTTAATGGCCTCTGAAGTTGCATTTTTAGGCAGTTCTCTTGTGTCACAAATTACAATTCTCCCTCTAATTTTCCTCAACTTAAAAAATATTAAAATAATCCTACATCCTGTATCACAGAAAAGTAGATAGCAGGTCAATTTTTCTCAGGTCCTAACTTGTCAACTATTGTGCATGCATATTAGTGGGTAAATGTGTAATAAATTTGTAAATAAATTTGTAATAAATTTGTAATAAATAACTGTGTAATTTATAAGCTTTAAAACTTTGTATTGGCTTCATATCAACCAATGGAAACTATGATAGAATAAATATATGAGCAGCAATTGAGCTGAAATTTTTAAAATTAGCACTTGATTTGTGGAAGAAAAGAGGAACAAATTCTATCAGAAATTTTCTATTACTGTCCTCTTTTATAATTTCTTATTACTTTATTTGTGTTTTGGGATTGAGTAAGTGATTCTGATATTTGGTTTCTTTTGCAGAATGGATTTGTGGTTTCATCTCTAGTGAAAATATAGTCTATATAAGCCTATTTATTATAGTGTGTTATATTTGAAAGTTGCAAGTATGTATTTCACCTTTAAGTATACTAATATTTTTATTGAATGAAATGATTCTAGAAAAACTGATAACTGTCATTATTTTTTAACTATGGTAGCTCAATATGCGAATATTCAGTAGGTAGGGGAATTGTGCAAATATTCATAAGCATGTATATCAATGTTCTATCACCCAGAAAAATGAAAAACCACAACATATTTTTGCAAATCCCAAATTAAAAAGAAGTTATCAATGTGGAAATTACTATGCTATATAAATAAGCTTCATTTGCTCACTTATGTAGCTGTCTCCATCAATTCTAAGTGGAGGAATTGAAACTTTAAATCATGGTTTAATTTTAATTTTAAACTTTTAGAGTCAAATTTCTTTTTAAAGACTAAACTGCTTTAAAATAGTCATTAAAACATCATTTTTCTTTTTACCAACTATTTCTAGGGTTTATCAGTTTAATAAAACGTCATAGATTAATTAGTCATGATCTGAAGTCATAATTTAAAATATTAGAATATTATGTTAATGTATTATTACATCAAAAATTCATTTAGCTGAAGTCTAAACGAAATAGATGATACTCTATTATTAGAATTTTGGAGTAATATCTTCAAAGTCAATGTACAGTTGGTCATTTGAAGGTACCTCACATGCTATTTTATCTTTTTCTCAGAAAATTGAACATCTGATTCATTTCTGCCAGACTATGCTGTCCAGCAATTTACCTCTGTTTCATATTTGTATTAGAAGAAAGTATTGAATCATTTTTCTTCATTGTGTATTTTTATTCTCTTTTGACTTTATATTAGATTTAGAATTAATCTTGAATCTTTCTGCTATACAGATTTTTGTATTAGAACACAATTTTTTAAATAAAAATTTTACCTTTCTACATTTTCCCCCTGCTGCTTAATTAGCCCATGAACCCATGCACAAAACTAAAAGCCTTACATTTCATGTGTTTCCTTTTTATTTGTTTTAGCTAAAAGGTAAAATAAAAGATGTACATATCCTAATGTCTGATTATGAAACAAGTTGCACCCTCTGATATACAGTTTTGTCAAGAGATACTTCACAGATTTTAGTCTTGAAAGCTCCAAAGCTAGGAATAGAAATGCTAAATAATGGCTCATCAATTTTACAGTAGAGATAGTCTGTAAACTAAATGGTTTATGGTTTAATGGAAGTGTTATCAGTTCTGTTGCATACAAAGTTCTCAAATTCTTCCAAAAAGACAAGTTAGTCCTAAGTCATTAAGCAGAAGTGGCATTAACATCTCTGTAAGACCTGGGCAAGGTTAGAGATAGCGCTGCCTGAAACTGATCATCCTGGCAGATCCAGACAGCATTAGAGCTCTATAACTAAAAGAGATATGGGAAAATTTATGTCTAGTACAACTGACATGAAAAAGAAAAGAACAAAAAAGCCACTTGAAAATTTGAGAGATTTTTCTTTTCTGTGTCTCAGTATAATAGACTTAGAGATCAACACTAACACTGTAGTGAAACCAAGGATTGGCTATTTTTTAAACAATAGGTAGCCCATGAGAGAGTAAGATTTTTACTAGTGAAGATGAGAAGAAATGGTATATTATAATCAATTTAAAATAATGAAATCATAGAACCATGGACACAAAAAGGACCAAAAACAAAAATATTTCTGTACATTGGAGGAAACAGCAACTCTAACTGTAAAGGAAGGAATTACAAAGTCCCTGGTGGAAGTTTGTTAACCCTGTGTTCAGGCTAGAGGAGGCTAAACTTTTATGGTGGGCCTAGATAGGTCACAAGAAAGAGGAGAAACGAATTCTTACTGTTTTGCAGGGCTATAATGACATAATTCAATATTCAAGGGACCATGTATGAATTAAATATTCTTAAATATTCCAAATTTTGAAGATGTGGTGCTAGGAGGCCAAAGGAAAATATTTACTACTTCAGAAAAGTAAACAGATTTTCTGTTTGTATCTTAGGGCCATGTAGGAACCACATAAGGTCAATGTTTTAAGGACCTGGGGAACTAAGAGTAGGCTGAGTTGTATTAAAACTGTAGCCTTGATTTGACAAAACTGAGTTCCTGTTTAAATAAAGAGTATTGCTTATATTGTTGTTGCTGATCAGAAGAAAAAAATAATTTCTTCAGGCAACATAGGACTACTATTTACCTTCCTAATAACGACAAGCAAAACTGTCTCTAGATCTCACCATGTCTCCTGGACACAAAATCATGTATGTTTGAGAGCCACTGCTTCATAGAAGTCATGATACTTGTGGAATAAGAATAACAAATATATATTAATGATAAAGCATAGTAACAGTATTTTGCCACCGGCTCCTATCACATAGCTCCTAAACCTTGGAACTTTCTGAGGGATGAAGGCATCTTTTATGATCCTAATGAGAACCATTACATCTAAGGTTATGCCCATCAGGTATCTGCAATCTACCCTAGATAGCTTCAGAATGGGGCCGGTAACTGGAGGGTTGAAACTTTGGGCCCTATCATTTGACCTCCAGGGGAACTATAGGGACTGGAAGTTGATTTCAATCACCAGTAGCCATTGAATTAATAAAATACACTTAGATAATGGAATCTCTATAAAACTCGATAAACAATGAGGTTTCTGAATTGGTGAATAGATGAGATGTTTGGAGGTGGTAAACCATACTGCTACACTTTCGCCTTTGCATGTAGTCCATTTGAATGTTCCTTAGTACTAAACTAATACTAGTATGCAAGCATCTCTCTAAATTATATGAGTTAATCTAGTAAATAACCAAACCTGGCTGAATATTTTTTATTGTATGTCATCTAGGAAGACAGATGTAGCAACTCATCAGTTCCAACGAATAGTTTTGAAATTGGGTAGAAGTTTTAACTATTATTGTACTAATGATGTGCAGAGGGGTTAGTTACATAAGTTAGGTAATGAGTACATTTCTCTTTTTTGTGACTGGTAAAGCTGTAGGATTCAGAATTTCTCTGGACAGTCAAGATTACAACTAAACTGTTGGCCCACACATTAGTATGAATGATTTTTTATCCTCGTGTTGCTTCCGTCATTTTTGACTACAAAACACTTTCACAACACCGTAGTCTCTTTCAATTACACAAACACATTTGTGTCTACGAAGAGGTTGAATTGGATCTTTCATGTTGCTATGTAAATGATAACCTGTAGGAAAAGCCAGGAAAAAAATGCATATGTATTATTAAAGTAGCAAAACAATAATTAGAACCAAATTACTTTTTCAGGACTTATAATTTGTTTTATCAGGCTATCTTATTCCTAGCTATTACCCAGAACAACTTAGACCCTCTTTTTACACATAAACAAATAGAGAAAGTGAGAGAATAGCCTAAGTGTAGCATTCTTGGTTGGAAGATAGTTAAATGTAGGGGTCCTCCTGCCATTGCAGATCACCCTAAACAGAATTGCAAGTGACTCCAGGCAAGAACACCTCAACAACTAGGTGCTTTCTGATTAATCAATCATTTACCCTAGGGATGAATTGAATAGTGATGAGAACAGTGAGGAGGAAAAGATGTTTCATGTTTGTACACCATCACATCTATACAGCTTAATGTGCTGAGTGTATGTATGGACAATATTGATTTGAGATATGAAGAAAAATTGAGTCAGTTTCTAATGTTATAGGTATGGGCTATTTCTCAAAATTTTTACAACAATGTCTCCACATATTGGGTAACCTCAGAAGAAACAGAACATACCGAGAGTGACCATCTGACAATTAGTCAGAAAAATGTGAATATATATATATATGTTTGTAATTCATGATTTCTGTGTTTCTTAAGTAAACATCGATTTAGGCACTGCCTAATGAGGGGTTGTACACTTGAGGATTCTTTGAATTAAGGGCATGCAATTAAGAGTTAAGTTCAAAAATACTAAAATATGATAGATTGCATAGACAGTAGAATAGGATTGTATACAATTTTGCTAGTTAGTGTTATAATGATTTATATTTTTGTTTGATTTGGTTCAAAATGGTGCATTTGACATTTTACCTACTAGAATTTTCACTTTTCTGATGTTCAGGTGATTCTTTTCCTTAGCTAGCTCTGATGATCTGGACATGTTTTTCCTCACATTTTCATCAGTTGTAGACAGTTTTAATGGGAATTTTGGAAGCAAGATTTAGGACTTTATCATAAGCCCATGAGTCCAATCTTGTACTTTTGATTTATATTGGAACCATATCCATTTATCTTTGTAAAAGCAATATGTGAAAAATGGAAAGTACTTGAAATCACAGTGTTTTGTTAGCCAGAAAGACACATTATGTCTTAGCTAGACCTGAGAAAAATCTCTTTCTAAGCTGCTTATTATTTATGATATAACTTTCTTCCCTATACATTTTAAACTAAAAAAGTATAAAACTGCAGTTATTTTATTTATGTGGCACAGCTTTTTTATGGTAAAATGGAAAGCTCTATATATACAAAGTAAGAAATCATCTAAAGCTGTAACTAAAGTACAAATAAAGACAATGATTTGTGAGAACTTGAGGAGATTTCCTGAGGAATAGCTATATTCACATTTATTTTTAGAAAAAAACTTTATATTCATATTTTTAGTTTCTCTTAATCATGTCCTTCAATCACACAATATTATTAATTATTCAGAGAATGAATTAGTTCTCCTCATGTTGTTAATCATTTTCTCTCACTGATTATTCTCATGATATTCTCCTTAATAACTTTCAGAAAAGAATGCAGTTGTAAAGGACAAGATATGATACTGATGATGATCAAAATTCTACATTATATGCAGCCAGAGAAGAAGCCAGCAGAAAACCATTTTATCTGAAGGTCTTGTTTGTAGCTGCTACTCTATCATTTTTCTTTTCTCTAATATTTTTTACTTTTGAATTATAAACAAAAAACTATTAGTTCAGTCATATTATATTTCTAAACATTTTTTCCTTTCCTACAATGATATTTTCATGGTTAAAAAATCGAGTAGACATTTTCAGACATTGACTCTTTTTTTCTTATTCAACTATAACATATTTTATTAAAGATTGAAAAATGCTTACCCAAATGATAGATTGTTTGTTTTCTTTCTTTCTATGGTACTGGAATTTGAGCTCAGGGTTAGCTAGGCAGGTGCTCTCTTATTAGGCCAGGCCACCAATACTTTTTGACAGATATTTTTAAAGATAAGATGTTATATTTTGCCCAGGGCTAACCAGGAAGTAAGATTCTCCTACCTACATCCCATGAATAGCTGGATTAGAAGAATGAGCCATTATATTCTTACATACAAGAGATAGTTTTTAAGAACCAAATCATTTGAAAATACAAATATGCTTAAAAGAATGTCCTCTTGTGGAGAACTCTATTTCTTGTTGTTTAATGAATTGGTTACTGCTTCAGGAATCATCTTTCCTAATGACATTGCTTGTGTTCTTATCTTCAAAAGTTTTAAATTTAAAGAAAATCATAAAAAGCTAGTTTTAAAAACTTTCTAGTATGATTAAGCAAAGAAGAGAATGTAAGTTACAATTTATCTGATTTCTAAGTGATCAATGGCAATAGTAGTTCTTTGTCTTCTCCAGGCACTACTGCTGGTTTTATTTGCTCCAGAAGAGAGGATTTTCTTTAGATTTCTTCTGTGTAATGTCATATATCTGTCAAGATAAGCAGAATCATGTCTTAACTCAAAAATTTAAAAACTCATGCTCTTATTATAGGCTATGAGGAAAAACAACTTCATTTTTGCTGTTGTGTGATGGTGGCTAGTTTGTGTGCCACTACAGAGACCAATAAACTTGAGATCATTTTGCTGAACTGATTGGCTCTATCTCAGCATTCTAGAGTAAACCATTGTTAGGACCATGACATCAATTAAAGATGATTTTTTCTTAGCTTCCTCATTATGGAGGTGTGTGTATAGAATAATTGCATATTTGTCAAATGAACAATTAAGCAATATTTTTACACCACCTGTCCAGTCCTACCTTAAATCAATGGTATGTGTCTCCTATGACTTTATTCTCTATTCTGCTGGATAAGAATAGAATAGTCAGTGTGTTCCAAGACATAGTTGCTTGGGAGGTTAGAGAAATAAAGCAAAAGACTCCTATCTTCAGTCCTATACTCTCACTATGTATAATTTTGGACAATTTTTTGATGTTCTATGAATTTCTTCTTTTTTCATTTTTAAAATGTAGATAAAATCATTGTGAGAAATTACATAATATGTTTGAGCCATTTAGAACAATAGAAAACTGTTGTTTATCTTTCTTGTTCTTTTCTATTTAAATCGTGTGTGTGTGTGTGTGTTTGTGTGTGTGTGTGTGTGTGTGTGTGTGTGTGTGTGTGCTCATGATGATACTGGAGTTTGAAGTCATGTCCTTGTTCTCTAGCTTAGCTTTTGTTCTCTAGGTTGGTGCTCCACCACTTGAGTAAAGTCTCCACTTACAATAATTAATTATAAATGTGTAATTTCTTTTGTTTAATTTGTTACTAACTCTATTCAGTGTGGTGTTTATCTCCCATACTATAGTTTTCATGTCAAGAAGCTTGATGGGGTATATATGTATATATATATGTATGTATATGTGTGTGCAAAATAGCCTTTCTTAATATTTTGCACACTTGGAATCAAAGTATAATAACTATTTTAACATCCTCTGCTAATTATAAAATGTATCTTTTCTAGGTTCAATTTAATTGACATATTTTTCCTCTCAGTATAAGGTATGTTTTAACTATGTTCTTGCTTGTTTAAAATTAACTTACTTTTTTATTGGCTGCCAGACATGAATTTTATCTATAAGTAAACTGGAATTGTTTTAAGTATTTTAAGATACACTCGGTGGGTCTAGAGCAGTGTGTGTGTGTGTGTGTGTGTGTGTGTGTGTGTGTGTGTGTGCACACACACACACGCACATGCTGGAAACCAGACAGTTTTGCAGTTTGATTGATGGAGACAGACAATGAACTTCTGCTTTGGCAAGCATATTAAAAAGATAAACTTATTTTTGTCTTCATTCTTCCATATGATTTCTGTTCCTCTCTACATTCATTTACAAGAAGACTAAGTGGGATGGAAATTTAAAGCAAAGTATACAAAATACACACGCACACATGCACACACACACACACACAGAAGAGGGAGGAGGAGAATACTGTATACAGGTGATCTAGAGATAAATAAACAAAGTAAAAACTAAATTTTCAGAATCTTCTATAAGCAAATGCTTTCTATCAGATAGTTCTAACATTCTAAGAGAAATATATGACAGTCAACATTCATAATTCATACATAATCCAACCATTAAATATAAAAAGTAAAAAATACTACTTTTCTCATAGCACAGTATCATGGTAGTTTTGTTTGGTTATTTTGTTTTGGATCTTGTTTTGCTCTGATTTATTTGAGATGGGGTCTTGCTATGTATCCGAGGCTGGCTTTGCACTCACAGACTTCTTGGCTCAGCTTCTTAAGTAATGGGATTTCAGGCCCATACCACCATGTCTAGGAAGCAAAATGCTATTTCTATTGCTATTACTACTACTACTACTTACTTTAAAATTCTTTATCTTGTATTACATAGATCAAATGAGTGCAAATCAACAAATGTTTTCATGTAGGAGGAAAAGACTGGCACCATATTTTTACCAGCATCGCACCAGATAAATACTCTCCAAATTGTACTCCAAAATATTCCAGAAAAACAGTTAAAATCCCTTACTATTCATTTTAACAGTGACATGATGATACTTTTAGCATCAAACACTATAACAAATTCTAATGTCTTTAAAATAAATCCAATGAGACATTAAAGTATAAAACTACCACTTAAAAATATGAATTAGGAATATTTGATGACAAAATTTAGTGAGTCATGTTGGAATGAAGCATTCAAACTGAGGTTTTGATTCTCTGCATAAAATAAAAATTGAAGAGTTTGTTACATTTAGGGTAACAGAACTTTACATAACTTTGCATATTGAGACAGCTAATCTTTTGCAAATTGAAATAGTATGTAAAACATCTACCCAGTCAGTTTTTCATTACCTGTTTTTATTTTCAGGACTTTCACTGTTCTCTTCTCACACAGAGTTGCTCCCTTTGGAATGGAAGACTGCTTCTTTTCTCTACTAGGTCTCTTGTCATGTCCTTATAGTGTTGTAATAACAGATTAAGTAAATCATGTTTGAGAATGAGGGTCACAAAGAAAGCATACATATACCTTCCTGCACAGTCTTCCCTTGTAATTAAGACTGGAAGACTGTAGAGAAAGACAGGTAACAAATATCATTCCCTTGAGTTCTCTACTAGGGCCAATCTCATTTTGCTTCTGTATAAATGACCTTGAAACAGGAGTAAACTAAGCAATACCTTGGTTTGAAAACAGTAGACAGAACAGAGCACAGGATAAAGCTATGGGGAAATCTTAATAGAATATTGCCGTGACTGAGAATGTTACACATGAAATTTAATGTGGGGCAGTCTTATTTTAACATCACATGGGAGAGTACAAGAAGTATGGTAGAGACAGGGAAGAAAAATATATACCATATAAAGCTTGGAATGCAGTAGATTTTTAGCTTAAAAAAATCTTAGAATGCATGTCCTGCGAATGTATGCATGTTGGCAGCTTGCCTATAGTTTCTAAGGAAATGAAGTAAAAAAGAAAAAAGATTGCAATTTGTATTCCAACACATAAATCTAAAATCTTAGAGTTGTAAAAATCTTATATGAAGACATCTAGATAGGGGAGTTGTCTTTATCCTCTTTATTGTAATGTATATGATAGTCAACAAAAATTAATATATTATAGTAATAATGAAAAGTTGGGTTGTATATGGGATATTAAAATCTTATGTATGAGTAAAATTGTTTAATAGGATAACTTTTAGTTTATTAGCAATTTCTTTCTGACTTTATTATTTTTTAAATTTTATTTTATTGTAAAGATGCTGTACAAAGGGGTTACAGTTACATGAGTAAGGTAATGAGTACATTTCTTGTCAAGAATTGTTACTCCCGCCCCCCCCCCCCGAAGTTGTAAAGTTCATTTCCAATATAGTGTCTTGTGGGTATCATTGTTGCAACGGGTCATCCTATGTCCTGTTTCAGCATTGTTATTCCCTTTCCCCTCTCCAGATTTGACAAATGTATATACAAGAAGCAGGGTACCAATATCAAATGCAGGTATACTATAAAGGGGAAGAACATACAAAGGAAACAAAACAATCACATAGTACATTAAAGACAACAACAGAAAAACTGCTTTCTTTCTGACTTTAAATCAACAGTTTTAAGTTTTGTTGTCTCCTTGTTTTTAGTAGTTGTAGTCTCATTCCTTTGACATGTTGGAATAATCCTTGATGAGACCATTTGAACTGTTTAAATGGTTGAGGAATACTATTTCCTACTTTTAAATTTTTGTTGCTGTCATTCATATTCATAGGTTTCTGTCAAACCAAACTTGAATTCACAAATAAGTACCTACTCTTTTCATATATAAATATTCATTTGTTAATGTGTGATTTGAGTATTTGAAAATGACCATATTCACAAACAGTCTGTTGATTTGAGGATAGAGCAGAGAAGAGGTCAATGAAGTGAGGAAAGTTAAGAATATAAAGGCTTATTATTTTACCTCAGGCTCAAAACCAGGCTGAAAAAAGTCAATCAGTGGAGATATAGGTATCATCATTGGCATGTTGAAAAAATAATCTAGATATATTTTTTCATTTAAAATCATATACAAACACATACCACCATCCAATGAATTGGGTCAAAACTTTAGAAAAGAGTAAATAATTTATGGGAAATGAACTTATGCATCAATAATGCTTGTAATTTACTATGTCTCATATATTTGCACTTTTGTTGTCTATAGACCCTTACTCAAGCAGATGGTTCACCTATGAAGATTTTCTGCCTTTCAGATTGTTGCAAAATTCTCTTGAGTCTTCCTCAAAACTTAAATAACATTACATTCTTGGTGATTCAATACTGAGAAGTTAATGTGTTAGTTTTGGTGGAACTACTCACAAATCTACAACACAGCAAAACACATTTAGATTACAAGAACGTTGTCCATTTGAGGGGAGCCATTATTTTCATATAATCACAATCAGCAGCAGCAGCATTGATGACAGTAGCATCTATGATATCTTGTAGATAGCATTATACAATGTTTAATACAAAAGTCACATTTTAGAGCAAAACCACTCTGATATATTGTGATATATTGTTTCTCCTTCTGTCTGCCATCATCAGCATTATCTAACAATAGCCCAGTCTTCATCTCTTAAGTTTTTTCATTTTCAATACTTTATAAACATACATTGCCATCAGTAAGAACATGAACTCATTGGGTTACATACAATATTGACTGTCAGGACACCTAATTGGAAGGCACTGTCCACTGGTCACATCTAGATGAAATGAGAATTAAGAGCATGTACCATTCTGATAAAAGCAGCATCCCTGAGGGACAATAACTATAAAGGTCCTGCCCACCCTGGTGGTAAGGTACATATTTTCATACCTTCCCTTCCTGAGGTCAGAAAGTGAAACATGCACCTGAAAACATGTTAGTACATGATAAACTGCTTCCTGGCTTTCTCCTCAATTCTTCATTGAACAGCTGAATGTTCCATGTAATCTAACAATACTTTATCCTCAGAGAACCTTGGACATTTTGGTCACTAGATTACGCAAGTACTTAATGTGCACAATTCAATTAATCTTTTGTTCTCTTTTAGCATAACCTCTGTCTTGGAGTTACTGTTGGAATAAGTTCAAGATGAAGACCAGAAGCCACTGGGTAACACTATGAGGCAAAACATTAGGTAAATATCAATAAGCATTGTGGGAAAAAGTTTTTATCAAGTAAGTTTGAAAAACACTAGAATTAAAAAAGAATGTATCACTTTTTAGGTCTTTTCACATGTTCATATGAATGGGAACCATTTTCAAAATGCATCTTTAATGTTTAGACTTGGTGTTAACCAGCATTCTATTGCTAGGATAAAATTCCCAAGTTAATCAGCTTAAAAGAAAGAAAAGTTCCAGTGATCCAGTGGCTCAATTGCTATGTGAATGTGACCATATATAATGATGCTTATCGAAAGATCGCCAAGAAATGAAAACAAGAGAATTTTTTAAGCGTACTGTTAGCAGTTATTTCTTTTTTCTTTCTTCTTCTTTTTCCATTGGTTTATTCCCTGTTGTGACTGCTATTGATTTCTGTACCTTTTGTCTTATATATAAGTTTATCTGATTTGGGGAAGGGAAGAGTAATGGCAGAAATGGTGAGACAAAGGGTGAACCAATGTAACAGTGATACTCACCAGACACTATGTTTGAAATGAACTTTACAACTTGGGGGAAAAGAGTTTTGTGGAGTGTAAGAAGTGGGAGAAAATGAGAGAGGGTGTATCACTGAAAAGAAATGTACTGTTGCCTTACTTATGTAACTGTAAACTGTCTGTACATCACCTTTACAATAAAATCTAAATTTAAAAGAATAGAAAGAAAGACAGAAAGACAGAAAGAAAGAAAGAAAGAAAGAAAGAAAGAAAGAAAGAAAGAAAGAAAGAAGGAAGGAAGGAAGAAGGAAGAAAAGAAGGAAGGAAGGAAGGAAGGAAGGAAGGAAGAAAGAAAGAAAGAAAGGAAGGAAGGAAGGAAGGAAGGAAAAAAGAAGAAAGAAAGGAAAGAAGACAGAAAAAAAGAAAGAGGAAGAGGAAGAAAGAAAGAAAGAGAAAGGAAGGAAGGAAGGAAGGAAGCAAGGGAGAAAGAAAGAAAGAAAAAGGAAGAAAGAAAGAAAGAAAGGAAGGAAGGAAAAAAGAAGGAAAGAAAGGAAAGAAGACAGAAAAAAGAAAGAGGAAGAGGAAGAAAGAAAGAGAAAGGAAGGAAGGAAGGAAGCAAGCAAGGAAGCAAGGGAGAAAGAAAGAAAGAAAAAGGAAGAAAGGAAGAAAGGAAGAAAGAAAGAAAGAAAGAAAGAAAGAAAGAAAGAAAGAAAGAAAGAAAGAAAGAAAGAAAGAAAGAAAGAAAGAAAGGAAGGAAGGAAGGAAGGAAGGAAGGAAGGAAGGAAAAAAGAAGGAAAGAAAGGAAAGAAGACAGAAAAAAGAAAGAGGAAGAGGAAGAAAGAAAGAGAAAGGAAGGAAGGAAGGAAGGAAACAAGGAAGCAAGGGAGAAAGAAAGAAAGAAAAAGGAAGAAAGGAAGAAAGAAAGAAAGAAAGAAAGGAAGAAAGACAGAGAGAGAGAAAGATGAAAGAAAGAAAGAAAGAAAGAAAGAAAGAAAGAAAGAAAGAAAGAAAGAAAGAAAGAAAGAAAGAAAGAAAGAAAGAAAGAAAGAAAGAAAAAGAAAGAAAAGCAAGCAAGCGAAGAAAGGTTCATTTGGGCTCATGGTATCAGTGGTTTCAGTTTCTGGTCTGCTAGACCTACTGCTTTTGGACCTGTGTGGCAAGGCAGAAAATCATGGTAGGGAGCATGTTATAAAGCAAACTGCTCATCACTGGTGGTTAGGAAGCAAAGAAACAGAGAAAGAACTGGGATCCCAATATCTCCTTGAAGAACACACCTATGTGATCTAACTTTCTCCAAGTAGGTTATACTTCTTTAAACTTCCATAATGTGCAACAAAACCACATATGGACACTTAGAGGACCTCTACTTAAAGTGACCTAAGGAGTTGTTCAAAGCACTTTGAAAACCAATGAGCTGAGTAAATTATGTATATATCTATATGCAGTACTAGCCAACAGGTATGTGTCAGAGATTTTTCAGTGTTTACACTTAAGAATATATATGTGTGTATATATATATATATATATATATATATGTATTATCCTATTACATGTTATAAAATATTTATGTTCAAATCTGAGCATTGCATTTGTCATTTTTTTTCTTGTAACAGGATTTGGACTCAGGTCCTAATAGCCACTGAATTTGCTTGTTCAGATGGTACTAAACAACTTGAATCACATCTCTAGCCTAGCATTTTGGTGGGTATTATTATTATTTTTTTTGTCGGTCGTGGGTCTGAACTCTGGGCCTAGGCGCTGTCCCTCAGCTCTTCAGCTCAAGGCTAGTGCTCTACCACTTGAGCCACAGTGCCACTTCCGGCTTTTTCTGCTTATGTGGTGCTGAGGAATTAAACCCAGGGCCTCATGCATGAAAGGCAAGCACTCTACCATTGAGCCACCTTCCCAGCTCTTGGTGGTTAATTTGAGGGATGGAGTCTTATAGACTTTTCTAATTAGCCTTTTTTCAAACCTCTATCTTCAGGATCTCAGTTTACCTGCATACCTGAAATTACAAGCATAAGTCAAAGCTATCAAACTACAATGCTAAGGTTTTAAATTATCTTCCTTTATTCCTCTATTTTATAAAGAAATAGTTAAAATACATACCAAATATATACCTAATAATATACTAATTTACCTTAAATATTGACTAGATTGCTAATTTTAATTGTCATTTTGAAGACATGTTATATTTATGATTGAATTTCATGATGTATTAAACTATGTATCATAAAAAGGGGACATCAAATTTCAATGTTTTAACTACTCTTGAGATTATGTCACTTACTTTTTTTTCATTATTTATTTTATGTTGTCACTATTGGAAGTAATTATCTTCTGTGTTAGTGGAAGTAATAAAAAGAAGGAAATACCCTCCAGGTTTCTTGACTACTTTGAGGTAGCTTTTCCTCTGTTTGAAGTTTTATGAGTGGACTAACCTCTTCATCCAGAGGTATCTTGCCATGGGGAAATGGCTAATAGTTGAAGGCAGAATTCCACAATGTATCTTAATTTTAACCTAAATTCTAATTCTAACCTCAGGATTTTTCACTTGAACAGTCTGTTGCTTAGCACACAAATTGTTCCTTTTTGCCTAGCCATTTTGAGGTTTGAGTGTTTCAATTAGCTTCTTGGCTCTTGTTTGTAAATTAGAAAATTAAGTTGTCATCCCAAGCAAAGAAAAACATGCTTTCACTTAACTGATAAACGATTAGTGTAGTCCTTCCTCTGACTATATAACTCTGTTAGCCTTATGACCATGACAGAGTGCTCATAACAGTCTTTAAAATATACTGCTTTCAAGATTTTCATTTTTCTACCTAGCTTCAGCTTTCTGTATATGTATTTCTAATTCCATTAGGAATTGTGGCTATTAATGCCTCATGCATGTTTTTGATCATTTTAAATTGGTTCCCAAAATTTTAATATCTAAAGACTTCATATTAACATATGAATATATTGCTTTCCTTCAAAAAGTCAGGCTGTCTGGCCACAGTGGTTGTGTCTTTTCATATGGGAATAATCACTGTGAACTAAGGAACACTAGTTCTTTCAAAAAAAAAAACAACAACAAAAAACCTAGTTTATCATTCCTTGTAGCTATTGCTATTTCCTGATATTTCCCGAACACTAAGGCCAAACTCTACTTGACATTCATTAATGTGTTTAACTGTTGTCCTCTTGTTACTGAAGAAGAAAATAAAGAGACTACATGTTCCATACAACTTTTCCCTGTGGGTTTTGTCTCTGTCCAAACAATACTATTGAGGAGCAAAATTTCACTTGTTTATGTTCCTGTCTGACTGTTGAAATCAACTGAGTTACAACACTTGATCTAGGAGGTTGGATTCCATAGCCAGGATATAAGAAAATAATCAACAACTACTAAGTTAGAGTTTCTTTTTGGTTAACTACTAAGTTAGAGTTTCTTTTTGGTTAAGGAGAAAAAGAGTCTCAAAGTATGTTAAAGAGACCAATACATGATAGAAGCTAATCGTATACAAGATCATTTTTAACAGAGTATTAGCATGAAAACTTCCTATAATTGCAGTTCTACTCAATGGCGCAGAATGTGACACTGAATAAGGTTTCTCTTCTTGACCCAATGCTAGACAGTCTTTTTGCAAAGTGGTCCCTTTTTTGTACATGTCCTCAAAAGCCCAATCTCAGTAACAATCTTTTAAAGTCAATTTAACCATCTTTCTTTACCCCAATATCTGAATACTCAAAGTCTTTATTCCTTATCACCCCCATGATATCTGAGCACTTAACTTGTCTATATATTTCTTAGCAATTTTTCCACTGACCTATGTCAAAATTTCTTGTTTATCAATTTTCATCTGTCAGTGTGGTATTTGGAATTAGCCTTAGTAGACTGAGACCTCTTTTTTATTAGAAAAGGTGCTGAATTAAAATATGTCTTCAAGCTCTGTTCTTTCTCTGGAATGTTATACTGTCATGATTTGGATAGTATCAAGTTCACTAATGAACTTCCAGTCTTCTCACTTAGGACCCCAGTCATGTCCCTTTAAATCTTTGTCTTTCCTCCTGGATGATTGGTCAGATGTCTGCTGTTAAAATTTCAGAACCATTGCTTCAAAAACAGGCTATTGAAACTGGTAAGGATGGATTTTGATTCTCTATTGTGTATATACTCTAGAATCTGGTGGAGCATGGGTTAGAATTCTGGACAAATAGAAATTATCTTAGACTTCTCCACTTCTCTAAGAGATTAATCTATGAAAGAAACAACTAATCTTAGTCAAAAGGTTCTCTTTTCATAAGTGAAAATCACAAGGAAGTGGAAGTGTCCTAGTCAACCACAATCTCCTTGATCCTTTTAGAGCTTTATACTCTACCACTTCTGTCCATTTCTTTCTTGTATTAAGTGCCCTCTGGAAAACTTAAAACCTCTTCAGTCTGGCTCTTCTAGAGAATATTTCTCTTTCACTCACTGACTTTGCTCCATCTGCCGTAAAAATCCATTAATACAGTTCCCTTCTATTCCTGTACCTTGGTCCCTATGCCTGTATCTCAAGGCCTTTTCCCTTCCTACTGAAGTCCCTCTATCACTTGTACTTTGGATCTACTACCTCTATCAACTCTTATAGAATGCAGGGCTTCCCAGAAGCAACTCCGTGATGCTGAAATCTATAAAAGGCTAAGTGGAAACAGACTGAATATTTTATTCAGGCTAAGGAGGCTTTGGGGATGCAAAGCTAACTCTCTGAGGACCCTTTAGTCTCTCACTTCACATACATCCTACAGACTACATAAAGTTAAACATCAAGCCACTGAAATCACGTCCTTGACTATGTAAAAAAAAAAGACTTTTAAAACAGATAAAACCTTTTTTTCCTTATATTTTTGGCAATTTTGCCTTTTCATAATCTAACCCTAAAAGAAATCTTTTCTTCTCAAATTGAGATTGAGATTTCCCAAAGGACTCACAGAAAATCTCAAAGGATTTGTTCTTCAACTTTGTAAAGAAAATGTTAAAAAGTTCTTGAGTTGTTTGACATGTTGAATTGCATGGAGAGCATGTCAAGTAAGAAAAGATACAACCTTTTCTTATGTTTATTTATATGGGCAAAATTTTGCCACTTCACAAGCTATGAAATGTTTAGAAATTTATTCACAGATATCTTTCATTTCATTGTAATTCGTTTCTGGACAATTTTCAGCCAGGTAAAGGACAGAATGCTTCAAGATGGCGTTGCTTAAACAACTTTGAGATGAAACTACTGGGCTGAGGGAGAATTTTCAGAATGATAGTAGAGAAACTGGCAAGTTCTGAAATGTCAAATTCAGATCTAATAAAAGTGAATTAATTCCATGGCACAAAATGAACTAACTGATGAAGAATGATTATGGATTTTTTGGAGCATTACTTATTCATAATGTTCCATTGTTCAGTTATAAGAAACCCACTTCCTTTTCTCTTGTTATCTGTGTTCAACTTAATATATTGTACTTTTGAAATAAGAAATCAAACATTTATCTTTTATCTTTGGCCAATCCCTAAAGAATTCAGAAACAAAAATCAAGTATTCTGATTTTCATGGCAATATAATTATGTCCTTAAATTCAATAAGAATCAGTTCCTGCTATAGCAGAACACAGTGTGTTCATTAGATACAGTGCCAAGACTTCAAGTGATGTTGCGTATTTGAGTGTGGCAAATAGATTTAGACATGACTTAGTGATTTCAAAGATCCCAGTGGAATTTCTGGAGCCAAAGTTTTCTTGGTATCAGACTTACAGGCTTAAGATTAAATAGGAAATGGACTCATTACCTTACTCATGTAACTGTAACCCCCCTGTAAAGTATTTTTACAATAAAAAAATACAAAAAGTCACTTTCTTATAAGACCAGAAAACAGGATAACTTCTGCATCTCAAGCAAAGTGAAATCCACCCAAATCTATAGGTTCCTGAATTAGTTTCCAGGAGACGAAATGTGTGTGTGTGTGTGTGTGTGTGTGTGTGTGTGTGTGTGTGTGTGTGTGTGTGTGTGTGTGTCTGTGTGTATTTATGTGAACTTCATACAATTAGGAAGCTGAGAAGTCCCACAATCTGCTATTTGCAAGCTGGAGA
This sequence comes from Dipodomys spectabilis, assembly GCF_019054845.1. NCBI lineage: Eukaryota > Metazoa > Chordata > Mammalia > Rodentia > Heteromyidae > Dipodomys > Dipodomys spectabilis. Next base: position 1,561,913 of record NW_024870740.1, read on the forward strand.
AACAGGAAAGTTAGTGGTCTAATTCAATTTGGATCTGCACTCCTGAGTACTACGGAGCTAGCAATGTCAGTATCAGTCTGAACATTCGATAGTCCAGCAAGCTTTAAGCCTTTAAAGAAACTGCAGAACTTCTTCATGGAAAAGGACATAGCTAGCAAGATAAATAGAAAGCCCACAGATTGGGCTTCACAACAGATAAGGGCCTCATATTTAAAATATACTTAGAGCTCAAAAAAATTAAACTCCTCAAAAACAAATCCCATTAATAAGTGAGCTAAAAATGTAAAGAGATACTTCTCTGAAGAGGAAATAAGAATGGCCAATAGACACATGAAGAAATATTCTACATCTCTGGCAGTAAAAAACTGCAAATCAAAACAACATTGAGATTCCACCTCACCCCAATTAGAATGGCCATTATCAAGAAAACTAATAACAACAGATGCTGGCAGGGTTGTGGGCAAAAGGGAATGTAAACTTGTTCAACCACTCTGGAAAGCAGTGTAGAGGTTCCTCAAAAAGCTAAACATAGAGCTCCCCTATGACCCAGCAATCCCACTCTTGGACATTTCCATGAATGATCACAAACAAGGGCACACTAAAGCACAATCCTTTTCATTGCAGCACTGTTTACCACAGCCAAGACATGCAATCAAGCCCTCAGTGGATGAATGGATCAGTGGTACATATACACAGTATTCTCTATACTTCCCTTCCATCAAAATGACATCATCCCATTTGTAAGGAAATGGAAAGACTTGGAAAAAATCATATTAAGTGAAGTAAATCAGACCCAAAGAAACCCAGGGTGCCTGCCTTCCCTCATTTGTAATAATAACGACATGTCTAATTGTATATGTCTAGGTGTATAGTTGTAGCAGAAGATTACAATATCTCCATAACTATGTACATATGACCTTATAAAATGATACTAATGAAAATGAACTCCAAGATATGACAAGAGATCTTTTATTTCTTTTTTCTTTCACCTCTTGCTTTGGTTAACTTCCTGTTGTCACTGTTTTTGATTTTGACACCCTTTGTATTGTATGTAAGTTCATCTGATTTGAGGATGGGAAGGGAAATAACAGAAATGGTGAGACAAAGGACAAAGGGTGGACAAAACACTATGTTGGAAATGAACTTTACAACTTGGAGGGGAGAGGTGTTGGGGGTGGGAAAGCAGGAGAAAACATTGTTTGAAAGGAAATGTACTACATCTATGTTGAAAAACGAACTTTACAATTTAAGGAGGGGAGGGGGAAGTATAGTTGAGGAGGTGGGAGGGAAGGGATGGTAGCAGAAAAACGAAGGAGGAGACAACAATCCTTGATAAGAAATGTATTTATTACCTTGCTCATGTAACTGTAACCTCTCTGTACAGTATTTTCACAATAAAAAAACTTATTTAAAAAAAGAAATGTACTCATTATCTTACTTATGTAGCTAAACTCCTCTATATATCACCTTTACAATAAAAAAGAAAAAAACTCAGTCTCTGTAGATATTAGTTTACTTATAAATGAAAAGTGATTATAAGATTTTCTCTATAAGAAAGTCAGAAGATAAAACGAGAATATTTAAAATTATTTCAGGACATGATTTCAGAACATATTGTTGTTATTATTTATGTTGTTATTAATTATTTACTTACATATTGAACAATATTGCTTCTTCTTTAATGCTCCATTTTCCCAATATAGTCTATTGTAATGATTCTGCATAAATTTAAAATTTATAAATAGAAGGGAAATGAGAGATAAAAATGTTTCCGGTCTAGACAGTATTTAATTCTTCCCCAAACTCTCTACTTTTATGTAGACCATGTGTGTCTGGAACATAGAATGCATCTGATAACTAGGAGTAGAATCAGTGTCAAAAGTCAAATTGTAATGGGATTTATTTATTTACTTTTAAAATAGAACCAGAAGATGATCTACTGTCAGCATGGTGGAGTGGATGAATTTATTCAAAGTGCATGGTGTGCATGTATTAAATTATTAGAACGAAACCTCTTCATAATAGACATATATGCTAATTCAAAAATAGAATAATAAATGAAAAATTGAAATGGGAATAATATCACTAAGAGAAATTCAGTGTGGCAAGTAAATCAGAGAAATCTAATTATGTCAACCAATTTTCTTTATTTCTACTTAAGGCACCCTACCTCTTATTCTGAAATATTAACTGTTCATATGTTGTATTTGGACACATCATTTTACAGAACATAATACTTATACAATCTTAGTGATAAGGATCTAAGACCAGTATTGCATGTATCCTTGAACAAAATGATTAACAAGTAACAAACAATAGGTGAGAGGTTTTCCTCTGAGGTTTCTCAGTTTTAGGTTATTAAGGAAGAATTTTTTTGTTTATTTTATTCTTTTGTAGACATAGCAACTGTAAGAGTCAAGTCCTGAATTGCTTGAACTACTTGAGCTCTACAATAAAACAAAATGAGCTGGCAGAATAAGGTGGCTATGAGAAACAAAATGAGCCCAGAAGCATTCAATTCATTTGGTTTCACCACTTTTAAGGTCAAGTTCAGTCATTGTCTTCCTTTGATTTGGTTCAATCAGTCAATAAATATCCTGTTTCCTAGATAATGTGAATGGCTTGTATGTATATTAGTTACCAAAGAATTTAAAAAATTACCCTACAAAGTGATGCCGAAAGTGGTTTCCATGGAATAAAAAACAACATTTAAAAAATCTCAAAATCATCAAGAGGAAATGAAGGCTTTACCTTGGAGAAATATCTTCATTTAGCACTATATTATTTGTTAAACAAAGACTCTTGAGACCAAGGTTTATCTGAAATCTGAGGGATCTCTAAACTCCATACATGCTATCCAGAAGGAAAGGACCAGTCACTGGGACAATTCTTGCAGTCACCAGCATCAGAGATAAATAGCAATTAGACAGATATCCACAGGAGCAAAGATCATTTTATACATTAAAAATCTGGAAAAGAATGACATAAATTATGGGCATAGGATAGAGGGAGGAGTTATATGAAGCTAGGAGAGCTTTGAGATGTGAGGGCAGAGTTTGAAAAGAAGACATGACTGTTGACTTGGTTGGTGGTTGTCAGCTGGATGTGGCAGCACCTGAGGGTAGCAGTGGGATTTGAGTCACAGTTTTGAAACACATTTAAAAATGTGAAGCATTCTTTTGTTCTGACCCCTTAGCTTGTTTGCATAATAGTTGTGATATCTTTCCTGCCTTCCATCCTCTAACCCTTTTAATTAAGTTTAAGCCAACTCAGAAGAATTTTTCTTCTTATCATGAAGCAAAGACAGATTTCAGTGACTAGGTTTCTACTGGAGAAAATGAACAACGATAGTATTTTGTACATTCTGATTGTTGCCAACTGAAGAAAATTTACTTTAAGCAAATAAGACATTTTCCTCCAAGAGTTTAAAATGCATAAAATTTTAATACTTACCACAAAAACTACCTACCACCGTGATTTTTATAGAAAAAGAACCTGAAATTATGTACATACTTAAGATTGAAAAATAACTCTTAGTATATTCAATAGATATTTTTCTCATGCTTATCATAATTCTATTCCCAGTCATTTGAATGCAATTTACCATCCTCCTACCATTTCAAGGGGGGCCTTGTAGAGATTATGTTATGATGTCAAATTGCTATATGAAAACAATTTTGATAAGCCCATGGACACCACATTATAATGACAAATTATAATGACAAAATGGTTTCACGTTTCCATGGAGACCAAATTACAATGTCAAATTGATGGCAAAATGAGGTCAATACAAATCTACACGGACCAGATTGTCATGTTAGAACAATGCAAAGCAATATCACCACAAGTCTGGTGAGGCTAAACTGTGATGTCAAATGATGGGAAAGTAATGTTTAGGATGATGTCAAACAGTAACAAAAAAGATCAGTGGAAATCCGACAGCATCTAGGCAACATGATAATAGTATAATAGAAAAGTTATTAATTCAAATTTCCTCAGTAGTAAAACTAATGTAGTAATCTTGCACAAGTAAATATTTCTATTCTAAGTATTGTTTCACTTTAGATTGTCAAATGCAAAGTGCTTAGTCATGAAAGGGTAGAAAAGGTAAGTTATGTTGCTCTTTGGTGAAAGTTATTTATTGAAGAATCTCTTTAGATGTAAATTACTTTCCTCATTTACAAGAAGAACATGGAAGAACCCACAGGGAGACAGTCTGATTAATTCAGTCCTCTTTAAAAGGTTTACTCGGCAGATTTTCTGTTGTAATGTCTTTGGGGCATGCCCTCCCCCCACTTTAGTATGATTGTCATACCTTTTAGTTGTTCTTTCCTAAAGATGTTAAAATATTTACAATTACATTTTTGCATTTTATAAATTATAAACCAAGTAGTTTAACACTTCCTTAAACCTGTCATTGTCAAGGATAGTATGAAGCACAATGTTATCATCAACGATAAAGATTATTCTCATTTGTCTTTAAATAATAAATAATATTGATGCAATTTATCTTGAATAATGCAATAAATATTTCACGCTGATGCTAATTCCAATCACTTGGATTGTTAAATGCAAATGAAATAGAATGCATTTACCATGATTTCTTAACCAAGATTTTTTAAAAATCTTTCATGCAATGATAGCTCCAATTTCTTAAAAACACAAGCTCCTGCACTGGAAGGAGTAACAAATGGCAATACTGCCCGAAGCTATCTACAAATTCAATGCAATACCCATCAAAATTCCAACGACTTTCTCCAACGATATAGAAGAAACAATCACCAAATTTATATGGAATTAAAGAAAAAAAAACCCCATTGCAAAAATAATCCTTAGGAGGAAGAACAGTGCTGGTGGAATATTAGACCTTAAACACTATTAAAAAGCTGTTATAATCAAAGCTGCTTGGTACTGGCACAAGAATAGACCTGAGAACCAATGGAATAAAACTGAAGATCCAGAAATGAATCCACTGACCTATAGCCACCTAATATTTGATAAGGGAGCCACAAACACAGAAGGGAAGAAAGACAGGCTCTTCAACAAATGGTCCTGACTGAAATGGTGATATATGTGCAGAAAACTGAAGTTATGTCCTGATATACCATTTTGCACCAGAGTCAATTTCAAATGATTCAAAGAGCTCAATTTAAGACTAAAATTTAAGACTTGGAACTCAAAAAATTAAATCCTCCAACAACAAATCCTCAAAGAAACAATTGCCTGATAAACAAATGGGCTAAAGACTTAAAGAGAAACTTCTCTGAAGAGGAAATAAGAATGGCCAACAGACATATGGAGAAATGCTCAAGCTCTCTAGCCATAAAAGAAATGTAAATCAAAACATTGAGATTCCACCTCACCCCAGTTACAATGGCTATAATCAAGAAATCTATGTTTATTGCAGCATTATTTACCATAGCTAAGATATGGAACCAACCCAGATGCCCCTCAGTAGATGAATGGATCAAGAAAATGTGGTACATATACACAATGGAATTCTTTGCCTCTATAAGAAAGAATGACATTGCCCCATTTGTTAGGAAATGGAAAGGCTTGGAAAAAATTATATTAAGTGAAGTAAGCCAGGCCCAAAGAAACATAGGTCCCATGGTATCCCTTATTTGCAATAAGTAGTATATGTCTGGGAGAAGCAGAAAAGGTCAAAACCTATGTATATATGACCAGATAAGATGATGTTAAACAAAATGAACCCCAAGATTGGGACACAAGTGGTTTTCTCTTTCTTGCTATTGTTCTTAATGTAGTTACAATATACCATGTGGTTTTGTTTTGTTTATTTATATGTTCCTCCTCCACGGTATAACTCCTGTTTTCACTGTATTTGCTGTCGGTGCCCTGCATCTTGTATATACACTTCTCCAGCTTGGGGAGGGGAATGGAAAAAACAAAATGCTTAAATATGGATACAGGTTGATCCATTGTAACAATGAGATGTACAAGACACTATGTTGAGCCGGGCGCTGCTGGCTCACGCCTATAATCCTTGTTACTCAGGAGGCTGAGATCTGAGGATTGCTGTTCAAAGCCAGCCTGGGCAGGAAAGTCTGTGAGACTCTTATCTCCAATAAACCACTAGAAAACCAGAAGTGGTACTGTGGCTCAAGCGATAGAGAGCTCATCTTGAGCTGAAGAGCTGAAGGAAGCGCCCAACCCCAGAGTTCAAGCTCCATGACCAAAAAAAAGACATTATGTTGAGAACGAACTTTACAATTTAGGTGGGGAGGGGGGGAGGTGAGAGGGAGGGAGGAATGGAGGTAGGAGAGAAAAAAACAGAGGAGGAGGTAACAATGCTTGATAGGAAATGTACTCATGACCTTGCTCATGTAACTGTAACTCCTCTGTACAGTATTTTTAGAATAAAAAATGTATTTTAAAAAGACTAGATACCTTGAATATATTGCAGGACTCCTTGGTATGGGTTGAAATCTCATAAATAAAGATCCAGAATAATAGCACATCAAGGAAAGACTGGATAAATAGGATTGCATCAAACTGAAGAGTTTCTGCATAGCAAAGGACATATCTAGCAAGATCAATAAAAAGCCCATAGAATGGGAGAAGACCTTTACTAGCATATCTAAAACATATTTAGAGTTCAAAATATTACCCCCCCCCCAATAAATTCTCAAAACTCAACAACCCAATTAATAAATTGGCTAAAGACTTAAAGAGAGACTTCTCAGAAGAAGTAAGAATGGCCAGTAGATCATGAAGAAATGGTATATATTTCTGGCCATAAATGAATTGAAAATAAAACGTTGATATTCCACTTCACCTCAGTTAGAATGACCATTGTCAAGGAAGGTGACAATAACAGATGCTGGAGTGGCTGCCACCCAAACATAACCCTATTGGTAGAAAAGTAAATTTGTTCAACCTCTGGAATGCAGTATGGTGGTTCCTTAAAAGCTACTCTATGACCCAGCAATCCCTCTTGTGGGCATTTCCAATAGAACACAACAAGGTCACATTAAAGCTACTGGCAAAACCAGTAGCATTTCTTACCATTGCCAAGACATGGAAACAACCCAGATGCCCCTCAGTGGATGAATGGATAAAAAATTGTGGTATGTATACACAATGGAATTCTATGCTTCCACCAGAAATAATGACATTTCCATATTCCTAAGGAACTGGAAAGACTTGGAAAAATTATATTAAGCAAAGTAAGCCACACTCAAAGAAACACAGGTTGCATGATTTCCCTCGAATGTGCCTATAAACCTACAAGTAAACTCAGTATAGAGTAAAAGAGAAAAAAATGACACCCAAACATGATAATTAAACAGGACGCTAAACATTCAGTCAGTGACTCCAAAGGAGGATATTCTTAACAGAGGATCACAAGGGCTCAATAGCTATGTGCATACGATACTTATATAAAATAATGGGTATTAGGCTGCAATGCTTGGTAAGAAATGTACGCATTATCCTGCCCATGTAATTGTAACCCCTCTGAACAGTATGTTCACAAATAAAATTAAATTAAATTAAAAAAATAAAATAATGGGTATTGAAATTAACTCCAAGAAATGGAAGCAAGAGGTTTTTTATTTTATTTTTTTGTTCCCCTTCCTTCATCCCCCCCCCCCTTTGTCAATGTTCTTGATTTCTGTACCTTTTGTCTTATAGGTAAGTTTATCTGTTTTGAGGGGGCACAGAAATGGTAGGACAAAGGGTGAACAAATGGAGCAGTGATATTCACTAAAAGTAAACTATACAACTTGTGGAGGGCAGGAGGCTGGGAGATAGAAACTGGGAGAAAATGAGGGAAGAGGTGACACTGTTCAAAAAGAGATGTAAGGATCTAGCTTTAATTTTCTACAGGTATTTAACCAATTTTGCCAGCACCATTTACTGAAGAGGCTGTCTTCCATTCTATTTTTTTTAGCTCCCTTATTGAAGATTAGGTGGCTATAGTTCTGTGGATTCATTTCTAGATCTTCACTCCTATTCCATTGGTCCTCAGATCTGTTCTTGTGCCAGTGCCAAGCTGTTTTGAGTACTATGGCTTTTTAGTAGAGTTTGAAATTTGGTATTGAATATTCCTCCAGCACTGTTCTTTCCGGAGTCTTTTATTGTTCCATATGAATTTTTGGATTGCTTCTTCTACATCATTGAAGGAATAGGGATACAGGTTGATGCATTGTAACAATGAGATGCACAAGACACTATGTTGAAAATGAACTTTACAACTTCTGCGGTGGTGGGGTGGGGGAGTGGGAGCAGTTGAGGAGGTGGGAAGGAAGGGATGGTAGGGGAAAAACAATGAAGGAGGCAACAATGCTTGATAGGAAATGTACTCATTACCTTACTCATGTACCTGTAACCCTCTGTACAGTACTTTTACAATAAAAATGTATTTAAAAAAGAAATGTACTCATTACCTAATTTGTGTAACTGTAACCCCTCTATTTATCACCTTTATTGTATTTTTAAAAGGAAACAATACTACTGATACACAAGCAAATTTTTTGATTTATTATGAAACAATGGCAACTTCCATAAAATGAGCCAAAGGAAATTATATTTTTATGCTCTGATTTTCTTTATTCATCCAAGCATAAACCAGTGCATGCTTATAAATTATAGTTTTATTTGATAATTTAAGACCATTGTTAAGGTTGCAAACTCATTTAACCATATTGAATAAATTGACTATTTCTTTCAAAAACATTCTAATTAAATTCTATATGCCACATAATGTTAGTAAATTTAAGCAAATGATTGAACTGTTTTGTGTTGTAATGTCTACAAACTTATTTTAGTTATTCAAGTTAAACATTCATCTACATATGAGAACAGAACCTTTAGTTCTTTAGATTTATCCTCCTTTGAGATTTTTGTTTCTGTTTCTTCATAAGGAAAGTTGTATAAAGTGGCATATAGGGAAAAATCTGTTGAGAATTCTAGTTCAAATAGTTATTGTGGTATGGACCCACTAAGTGTGCACAATATATATCCTATTTCAAAAAATAGCACATGGTTTTCAGTCATTCTTGAGGGGATGCAGAATCAGGAACAAAAATATGTCCAGAGAAGCACAGTTACACAAGTGAAGAAAAGTAGAAGAAATATAATAATAATAAGAAGAAAGAGAGAAGAGAAAGGAGGAAGAGGAAGAGGAGGAGAAGGAGGAGGAGGAGGAGGAGGAGGAGGAGGAGGGGGAGGAGGAGGAGGAGGAAGCATGTACTGTTACTGACCAGTAGTAAAATCCTAACTCTATTCTTTTGTCAATCACTTTTTCCATCATTAAAATTCACTATAAATAAAAAAGCATTTCTTCATTTAAGATAAATGAGGTAACTTTTTCTTTGTTTAACAAAAAATACCTTCCTGAAATAGCACTATTTAGAAGAATTCTTGGACTTTGTGACACCTTCACATTATTTTCATCATATAAATATAATGGGATACAATAGCTGTACTCCAAATTGGAGCTAGCTCAGACAAAATTTTTCAAAGATTAGTCTTGTCAGTTTGATGATAGTTTCTCAACTCCAAGGGAAAAATTGTTTTTCTTATGAGCATTTTGACATTCATTTATTAACAAGTAAATGCAACAAAAATCCTATCCACACCCACTTCAGATTTTAGAGATTTTTTTTGGTAGGGTCAAATAGTACCTGAAATTTTATATACAGATGGAAATCATAGCTAGATGAAACAAAAACATTTTTAAACAACTGTAATGGAAAGAAATCCTTGTAATAATATTTTCATAGTATAACTAAAAGAAGAAGGGAAGTTCTAGATAGAACTTTACTGTAATTACTTCTGCCTCAGTTTTCTGTTTCCTATCACATATGTTTTGAATATATATATCACTGTTATATTTCATCTTCACCCCATGATATTACATATTTTCCCCCAAAGTTAGAAATAACAGCATGATTGCAAGTAATATATAATAATTCAGGGTCTAATAGAAAGATGAACTTTTATGCTGCAAATGAAAGTTACTAGAGTGATGGATATCCTGAATATACTGTCTTACTCAAGAATGTGTGCAGTTCATCCCTTATGTATAGGGGAGCATCTCCTGATGACTGAATGTCGTGTAAGTTCCTAAACGTGTCTTCTAATGGTTCTTCATTTCTTCATAAGAACAGGACACAGTCACCATTGCAAGTGAGGCAATGCCTTTAGAAGGGAGAACATTGGATGGGAAAAAGAATAGACTACAGAAACAGAAACATGTAATGACAGATGGACTAGAATTTTTAAATGGGGTTTGGTGTGGTTCTAGGAGTGTGCAGCTGTTCAGGTGCAGATATGGTCTTATCAGATATAAGCAATAAATTATATTTTTAATCAATGTAATGCGTCATGAGATAAAAGCCGCCAAGCGATATGATTGTGAATTTAAACTTTGAGTAAGGAAGGAAGTGAGGATCATGAGGAATGTGAAGAAACATATAATCAGTCTATTAATGTATCACCTCTTCCCATAGGTTTAAATAATTTTGGAGTCACGGAAATGGGAGAGATTCATCTGGAAAGTAAAGTCCCATGTCAGGTGAGTGAGGTGTTGGAAGGATCATGAAAATTGCTGGCTATTTTGTATGGACACTGAGATCTTTCTAGAAGTTAAAAAAAAGACATACTTTGGTATTACAAGAATCATCTATACTTGCTGAAACCATCAGTGGCTTAAGTAAACCCATGCCATAACAAATCCTAGTTTAAAAAAGCTGCTCAAAAATGATGAGGAGGAGGCTAAAAAAGATTTATAGAGGACTTAAATATAATCAAAGTACATTGTATGCCTGTGGAAATGTCACAATGAAAATCTTGAATAATTAATTTATGCTAATAAACCACACAAAAAAAACAAATATAGGCTAGAGAGAGGGATAATGAATGTAGAGCAAAAACCTCCAAAGAAGGTGCACATGTCATATGCAGGTACTTAGAGAAATGCAGCTGAGGGTGAAAGTGTCTGATTTGGTTTGAGATTCAAGGCTGGGATATTTTAAACATGAGGAAGACTGAAAGGAGCAAAGAATACTTAGTTTCAAGACCAGTGTTTTATGAGTTGCATGAGTTAAAACCATCCCTGAAGAGGGTGACAAGCAAGGCACACCTTCAGGTAAAATCTAGAATTCTGTGGGAAGCAGCACTCAGAGAACAGGGAATGGTCTTGGGGATTTTGTTGATAAGGGACAAGTAGCTCCCAAGGGTATTGTGGACTGTCTTTGGAAACGGGAAAGAGGTTGGAGATAGAGAACACACACACACACACACACACACACACACACACACACACACACACACACACACACACACACACCACAACAACAAAAAACAGTGTATATAAAGATCCTTAGGGTGGATTGGGGGCAGGAAATAAGGAGTACTCTAAGACCCCTTACTAGTAATGTTATGTAACAAATGATTACTTAAATCTTTCTTAAATGAAGATATCTGGACACAGCTAGCCCATTCTTGTCTAAATTTTGTCTTGTGTATTGGTTCTCTGGGGCTGTCACAAAGTTGTTTTCTTGCACAGTGCTGGTGATTGGAAGACCAAATCAAGTAGTTATCAGAACCAGAGGCCCCTCTTGAAGCTCTAGGGGAACTTGTCCTGGGTCTTCCTAGAGGCAGTCAGCTGCCCTTGCCTGCCTTGGAGGTGCATCACTCTGATCTGTCTCTGCTTACATTGCATTCTCCTCTTTTGTTTGCAATCAAAATCTTATGAGGACACTTGCTATTGGATTTAGGGATAGTCCCAACAGCCCGAATGGTTTCATCTGAGATCCTTAACTCGATTTTATCTGCCAAAAAATAAATAATTTTTTTAAAGAAAGAAAAGAAGGGAAATAACAAAATGCTGAAACAAGGATACAGGTCCACCCATTGTAATAATGGAATGTACAAGACACTATGTTGAAAGTGAACTTTACAACTTGGTGGGGGGTGGGAGGTGGTGGGGAGGTGGGAAAGGAAGGGATGGTAGGGGAAAAACAAAGGAGGGGGTAACAAGGCTCAATAGGTAATATACTCATTACCTTACTCATGTAACTGCAACCCTTCTGTACAGTATCTTTACAATAAAAAATAGATATTAAAAAAAGAGAATCCAACAAAGTTTTCCCATTAAAAAGAAAGAAAGAAAGGAAAAGAAAACTTGTGTAAGGGAAAAGAATCATAGACATGGTGGGACAAAGGGGGGCTGATACAACAGCGATACTCACTAGACACTATACTGGAAATGGGGAGTCATGGGGAGGAAAGCGGGGAAACGAGGCAGAGGGCAACCGTGTTGGAAAAGAAATGTACTCATTACTGTATTCATGTAACTGTGACCCCTCTGTAGATCACCTTTACAATAAAATTAAAAAAATTATCATTCAGCTGTTGGGGAATCGGGACGTGAATTCATCTGTTCTTTTGGGTAAGGTGCCATTCAGTATACTACAATGTTCAATACCTATACGATTCCATATTTCTTCAAACTTACAAAAATATGTCCAGGATTACCTACGAGCCTTTGAGTAGTCCTCATGTGTTTGTCCACTCTCAGAATTTTCCCAGTACTGATCTTTCCAGGACTCATTTGGTCAAGTCTTTGCCAGTGTCTGTGTCATCTGTGAAGCCTTTTATGGGATAAGCAGGCCCCATAGAACTTTGCTATCTCTGACAAAGGTGCCTTGCACTCCTCTCCCTTCCACATCAAATAAACAATCCTGACGCACTGTGATGCCTTCTTGGGTATAAGACTTCAGCTCTCAGGAAGCAGCATATTGGAGTTGGTTTTCTAACTGGCAAAATTAATAAACTTTTCCTATCCTTTCCCCTGAACTCATTTGTGAGTTGGCATTGAGTCCAGTGGTCTGGATTTCTAGTATTACTTAGTTGAATACCTATAATCCTCCTAGAAAGAGAAATTTCTCATCAACTATTTGGTTACTCAGAGGCTAGTAATTCAGCAAGGCAGAATTTATACAAGATTTATGTTCCTCATCAGGTTTGAGAATAATTGTTTCCCTGAGGACTCTCCAAGGTGAAACAAAGTATCCTTGTGATTATACTATCATTTTGAACTCATAGATTGAAATATACACTGTATCATTATATCTTACATATCATACAGAGCTATTAGTCTCTCCTCATTTGGGCCCAATCATAAACATTGTAGATATACCAGTTAATCATACAATCTCATGTGGACGAGTCTTCATTTCTAGTGTTTATCTATGTTTGATAAACACTCATTAATATCTTGAAAAAATTGGAATATTTACTCCATTTAGGATGATTTGTCTCCTTGTACAACATTTGGGGCTTCATTTGAATAAACTTTTGCTTAACCTGGGTGTCCTGTTACAATTATGGTGTTTTTGTAATTTCAATTTATCTTTTCAAAACATTTTGTGAATTGTAGAGCAAGGAAATTTGTAAAGAAAAGGTTATGCCTAAAACCATTTGGAATAGGTCCAATGTTGATTCATTTTGACAATCAAATATTTGGAAGGTTAATGTGCTGAAGAATTCAAATGAAAATAAATCAATGCTCCTTAAAGATGTAGTTTTTAAAATGTTTTATATCTTCTTAAAATCAAAATAAGAAAAAGTCAGCTAATAAGTGACTCATGAGGAATAAAATATGACTTTAAAGTTTGGAAGTCAACACTTTCTAAAAAATGGTTTTTACTTTTTAAAAATCATATTTTATTTATAGTTTAATTCATAAATACACATTTAGGAGTGAGACGGCAAAGGCACAACTTGTGGTTAGAAACCCAACACTAGGAGATTACAACTACTTGAGCATTAGAGTAACAATTTCACATGTTGAGCTTAATTTTAAAATATACTTTACTCCTCTGCTTGTCTGTGGTGGTTCTTATTCCTTAGTATTCAACAGAATCACCCATTTCATTCTTTTACTAACTTCTCACTTGTAATATATTGTGGGTTTGGAGATAACTTATCTTCCAGAATTTCACTTTCCTTAAACACAAAACAAAATTTTCATTTGTTTTATAACCTCCATATTGAACATATACAAATGAGCAACTTGAGGAGTTTTCTTTCATAGGTGGTGCTAAACAGAACAACAGAAATTAAAAGTAAAGCAAAGCACTTGATAATTCTAGGGTCATTAACTCTCTTCCTGTTTTTACATTTATTTTCTCACAAATTACAATACTCAGATGTCATTTGGCTTAGTTGGGAAGAGAACATGTACAGATGAAACAGAGGAATGGCTTCATAGCACAATGGATCATTGAAGATTAGCTTCAGGTCTGCATCAAAGACTTCACGACCGGTCTGCTTGCCATCTATGGGGGCTGAATTCTCTAAGTCATCTTCCTTACACTCACTAGTGGTCTTAGAAGAGTAGATAGCAGCACACAGGGCTGCACTAGAGAGCAAGAATTTTATTTGAAATGTTCCAAAAATTTATACTAAGATTAAGTTCTAAGAATTCACTATGAGCCAATCGTCCTGATGAGGGGAATTTGATGTATTTTCTTTGGTCTGAGACTCTGTCTAGATAACATTAGTGTCAGAGTCAATGGAACAGTAGCTCTTAACACAAAATTTTGCCTTTTCATTCAAAAGAGTAGATGCTGGATGAGAGCATTCAGTCAGAGCACATCATCACACAAGGTCTTGGCAGTTGCCAGGACATTGTCAGAAACTGCCAATAAATCAAGCCAATTTTTCACAACAGTTTTTCAAAGTTTACAACCGTTTAGAAAATTTCTTAGTCTTTGAGCCCAGTCAGAACACTCATTTTATTAAACAAATTCTCTTGATTTATTTGAGAGGCAAATAGGAATGAAAAGCCTTTGCAAGTTTCTACTTTCCTGCCATTTGCCCTCTCCTTTCCCTCCTTCTTCCCCCATTCTCCCCATTTTTCTCCTTTAATTCTCTTAATTTCTCTTCCCTCATTATCTGCTCTTTCTTCTTCCATCATTTTTATGTCTTTCAAATTCTATTTTTTTAATCTCTCTCTCTCATTTTTTTCCTTAGCTCTTTTTCTTATTTTAGTTATTTTTCCAGGCCCTCAATTTCCATCACTAAAATCTAGTCTTTCTAAAACAAAGGGTGTAGACAGGATGACTTAAGTTCTTAATGGATAAAATGTTCTTTGTAAAGAAAATGATTGATGGATGGAAGAGACTCCCAGGTCGTCTAGGTCCATTTCTATCACGGTTCTTACACATCAATGATCCCTGTCATTCCTATGTCCTCAACTATCTTTAAATATTTCCACCCTCTTGAAGTGCAATGGAAATTGCTCTTTCTATGAGTGTTCACTGAATCCAGTTGATCATTACAGACTTACATTAATGTTAACTCATTTTTACACTTTTGTGCTGATTAATTATTCCAACTTGAAACACATTCTTAATTTCCAGAACACTGTACTTTATTCTAACACAAATAGATCTCTACTTTATATGAAACTGTATTGTGGTATTTTTGTGACATTCATTTGACATTCATACGTTATCTATGTTCTCAGCTTTCTTTTTTTCTTTTCTTTTCTTTTCTTTTTTTTTTTGTGAACACACTGTACAGAGGAGTTACAATTACATGGGCAGGATAATGCATACATTTCTTATCAAGCGTTGCAGCCTCCTCCTTTGTTTACCCTTCACATCCCTTCCCAGCCTCCCCCCCACTGTATTTAAAGAATCTTTTTTTCTTAATATATATTTTTATTGTAAAGATACTGCACAAGGGGGTTACAGTTACATAGGTATTTACAGTCTTTTCTCTGTTGCCATAAGAGAAAATAACCATGCTATAAAGATGTACCTCTGTCTTGTATAATTGTACATAAAATTTTCTGCACATAAACATTATATACATATATAATTCTGTTTACCATTACAATTAATCATTATAGATAACTAAGTAGAGGGCAAATTAAGCATATACACACACATATATATATATGTATATATGCTTCATTTATATATATATATATATATATGGGAATTGAAATCTAGAGTGTACAGTCTTATACCAATAAAAACAAAATACTTCATTTGGCATTTAGCATTTAGTATTTAGCATTATTTGAAGTTATTAGGTTTCAATTTTGACAATTATTTCAATAATGTCAATTCAAAATACATTTACTGAACACCTTGAGTCAAATATAAATGTATGAGTTTCTGTAGGCTTCTGGGTACTGGGTTTATACTAAATCCAGTTGGTCTTACATCCTTAATCCTCACTTTCTCATTATGTCTTTCCTAAAGTAGCTTATGTTCCTTCATTGATTTTCAAGGCTTGAGGAGAGGACTAAATGAAATAGAGTACATGCAACAAGTATTCTTTTATTGAACTCTTGCAATAGATACCCTATTGGTAAGTTGATTAGAATTCTCTTAGCCATTGTTCATTGTGAAAGATAAGCAGACAGATATTGGGACAAAAGTGGCCATAACATACAAGAGGCAGAAAAACCAAAACCTCCCTTCTTATGATGCCTTAAATGTACACACAAGAAAAGAGAGAGTATAAAAAAATCTACTTTTTTCTGAATTTTGAGGCTTGTAAGAAAAGGAGAAAGAATTAGTAAGAGATAAGCTATATGAGCCTATCTACCTACAGATACATGTAGGAGGAGAATGAGAATAGAGTAGCGTTTTGCCATATCATGGTTTGAATTTAAGGAAAAGATTATCCTACAGGTTAACTACTGTATCCACCAGGGGATTTTTGCTTGTGTTTTGGGAGATATGATGCAATATTACACAAATCTTCACTTCCTAGATGTAGAGTCCGGTGACATGGATTAAACAGGAAATTTTATGCTACCCTGGAGGTAACTACCCTGTGGCATGACAGTCATTTTGAGTGGCAGGTCATTTTGGCCTAGAGAATTTTAGTTTATATAGCATACATGGGTAGTAAAGGGAGTGATGGCAAGATCATGTGGATCTCTGACAAAAATTGAGGAAGGAAGGGATTACTGAGAGTAGATAACTGCTGAACATGAAGTTTTATGCCAGGAACTCAATTTTCTATGCTATCACATCCATGGAGAAAGAGAGCATCATCATGAATCCTGAAGCAGCCAATAAACAATGACTATGCCTGAGAATCTCTATTTATGAGGGCAGAATAATCTCATTTTTCCATTAACATTAAAATGCAAAAATATATAGGAAGATTAGATGCTGAAGATCTTTATGTTGCTGTAAAATGCCAGAGATTGGGTAAGAAAGGAATTTTTTTTTATCATAGTTCTAGAGGCTTGAAATTCAGGATGAATGACAATGCATTGGCATTTAGATATGGCCACTTTATATTTCACAACAGTTAAGAAAAATGCTCTGTCTTCCATTTGTTCTTTCCTTTTCTGTTGGCTGGGTTATTCTGGGACAGTAGAAAGTTTGTGTAAAGATTTCAGAGTTTCCAATTGCCTGCCACTTGATATGATTTTTTTGATCAGAACACAATCTCTTCTTCTCCCTCAAAAGAAGAAGCCTTGCCAGGATGGTGGTTTATGCCTGTAAGTTAGCAGTCAGGCCCTGAGTTCAAGCCCCATGACTGGGGCTTGAAGAAAAAGAATAAAATGAGGAGGAGGAGGAGGAGATGTAGAAGAAGGAGGAGGAAGAAGAGGAGGAGAAGGAGGAGGAGGAAGAGAAGGAGGAGGAGGAGAAGGAGGGGAAGGAGGAGGAGGAAAAGGAGCAGAAGGAGAAGAAGAAGAAGGAGGATGGGGAGAAGGAAGAGGAGGAGGAGGAGGAAGAGGAAGGAGGAGGAGGAGATGGAGAAGAAGGAAAAGTAAAAGAACAAAAGGAGGAGAAGGAGGAGGAAGAGGAAGAAGGAGGTGGAGAAGAAGAAGAAAAAGAAAAAGAAGAGGAGGAGGAAGAGGAGAAAGAGGAAGAAGAGGAGGAAGAGGAGGAAGAGGTGGTGAAGGAGGAGGATAAAGAGGAGGAGGAGGAGGAGGAGGAGGAGGATTGATGAATTCTACACAGCTTCTCAAAAAATTATTTCTCACTTTCCCAGAACAATGACTGATTTAATTATGCATCTCTGACTTCCTTATTTTACTATGTTTCCATCAGTACTCTCTCTAAAGTAAACTCCAAAATTAAAAATTAAACTACTTTCTGAAGAAAATTCATGTCAATATTGTCACTCATACTCACTTGTTGAGGACAATATGGATCATTTGCAGAACAAAATTAATATACTCATCAAAGAGAAGTTTTGATTATTGCTACTTAATATGGAAGTTTCTACTGGAATAACCACTCTCAGTTGAAATGTGGAATATTTCAAGCTGGCTTTTTTTTGAGGGTTTGAAAAATAATACTCTATGAGTGCTCCGGTGCTAGGGGTTGAATATGTTGCTACAAAATTCAAGCTATATTTTGTCCCCAGTGCCCCATTAAGAGTTGGGGCTCATAAACAGGTGGAAGTTACAATCCTAATATCAGATAAAATAGACTTCAAATTAAAATTAGATATAAGAGGTAAAGAAGGACATTAGATACTAATAAAAGGATCTCTCCTAGTGGAGAGATCTAAATATCTAATTCTAAATATCTATTCACCAAATACCAGAGCACCCAAATTTATACAAGCAACAATACTCTCCCTAAAATCATACATAGATCCAAAGACATTAATTGTTGGGGACCTTAACACACAACTCTCCCCACTGGATAGATCAATCTCACAAAAACTCAACAGAGAAACAACTGTATAGGCCAACTAGACCTAAAAGACATCTACAGAATATTTCACCCAGCAAAATCAGAATACACATTCTTCTCAGGAGCACATGGAACATTCTCCAAAATAGACAACATCTTAGGTCATAAAGCAAATCTGTCAAAATTCAGAAATTGAAATTATGCCCTGCATTCTTTCACACCACAAGGGAATAAAATTATACTAAATATCAAAAGCCACCAAAGACATCCTGTAACACATGGAGACTGAACAACACACTATTGAAGCACCAGTAGGTCATGGAAGAGATTAGAAAGGAAATTCAAATGTTCATGGTAGTTAACAAAAATGAACATACAAATTACCAGCTCCTCTGGAATTCAGCAAAGGCAGAAGTCAGAGGAAAATTTATAGCTTTGCCTTCCTACATCAACAAATTGGAGAGATCTCAGACCAACAGTTTAATGATGCACCTGAAGCTCCTTGAAAAAGAGCAACAAGCCAAATCCCAATCTAGTAAATGGAAACAAATAATTAAAATTAAATCAGAATTAAATGAATTAGAGCCAAAAAACATAGAAAGAATCAAGAAAACAAAGAGTTGGTTCTTCAAAAAAAATTAGCAAAATTGACAGACTTTTAGCAAATCTTACAAGAAAAAGAAGAGAACATACCCAAATAAACAAAATCAGAGATGAGAATGGAAACATCACCACCACCACCCAACCCCCAGGAAGGGGGGGAGGGAGGGGGAGGGGGAACTTAGATTCAGAACATTATAAGGGAATACTTAAACCTTATGCTAACAAATTGGAAAATCTGGAGGAAATGGAAGAATTTCTAACAAATATTGATACACCCAAATGAAACCAAGGTGATTTAAACCAACTTAACAGACCCATATTGAGCATCAAAATAGAAACAGCAATAAGAGACCTCCTACCCATGAAAAGCCCAGGACCAGATGGATTCACAGCTGAATTCTACAAGGTCTTCAAAGCAGAACTCACACCAATACTCCTCCAACTATTCAAGGAGATTAAAAGTGAAAGTTCACTATCAAACTCTTTATATGAGCCATCATAACCCTCATGTCAAATACAGACAGGGACTCATCAAAGAAAGAGAACTATAGACAAATTTCTTTGGTGAACATCAATGCAAAACTTCTCAACAAAATTCTAGCCAATCGACTTCAACAATTCATCAAAAAATTCATACACTAGCAAAAGGATTCATTTCAGGAATGCAAAGCTGATTCAATATATACAAATCAATGAAATTCATCACATTAACAACATGTGGTTCTTATGAACCACATGATTATCTCAATAGACACAGAAAAAAAGCACTTGACAAGATCCAACATCCCTTTTTGATGAAATTTCTGGAGAAACTAGGAATCTATGGAAACTTCCTCAATATAATATGTATTATAAAGACTATATTTGTAAAACTCACAGCTAGCATTATACTTAATGGAGAAAAGCTAAAGCCATTTGCTCTAAATTCAGGAATGAGACAAGGATATGTGCTTTCTCCATTTCTCTTCAACTTAGTATTTGAATGCTTACCTACAGCAATAAGAAAAGATGCAAACATAAAGGAGATCCAAACGGGCAAAGATGAAGATGACATGATCTTGTATTTAAAGAACCCCGTGGAATCTACTCTCAAGTTATTTGAGCTGATTCAAAACTTTGGCAAATAGAAGGGTATAAAATTAACCCTCAAAAAGCAATGGTTTTCCTGTATGCCAAAAATGAGAAGAGTGCAGCTGAAACCAGGAAAGCAACTCTTTTATAATAGCCCTCTGAAAAATAAAGTATCTAGGAATTGCCTTAACTAAAGGAGTGAGGGACCCACATGATGAAAATTTTTAAAAACTGAAAAAGGAAACTAAAGCAGATCTACGGAAGTGCAACTCCCCCCCCCCCCCACCTTCTCCTGGATTGGGAGAATTAACATCCTGAAAATGGCAATACTGCCAAGGCTATCTACAAATTCAATGCAATACCCATCAATATCCCCAAATTATGTATGGAACAATATAAGACCCTGAATAGTAGAACAATCCTTAGCAGAAAAATCAGTGCTAGAGTAATATCAATACCAAACGTTAAACTCTACTTCAAAGCCATAGTACTCAAAACAGCTTGGTACTGGCCCAAGAACAGACTTGAGGACCAAAGGAATAGAACTGAAGACCCAGAAAGTAACCCACAGACCTATAGCAACATAATCTTTGATAAGGGAGCCAACTCCCTTATGAAAGATTAGGTGGTCATAGGTCTATAGAATGGAAGAAAGACAGCCCTTCAATGAATGGTGCTGGCAAATAGGTTAAACATCTGTAGAAAATTAAAGCTAGATCCATGTATATCACCCCGCACCAGAATAACTCCAAATGGATCAAAGACCTTGAAGTAAAAGCAGATATCCTGAAAACATTACAGGAAGGAATAAGAAAAACTCTAGGGCTCCTTGGCACAGGCCAAAATTTTCTTAATAAAAATCCAGAAAGTCAACAAATCAAATTGGACAAATAAGATTGCATGCAACTGCAGAGCTTCTGCATGGCAAAGAACATAGCTAGTAAGATCAATAGAAAGCCCAAAGATTGGGAGAAGATCTTCACTAGCCACACAACAGACAAGGGCCTCATATCTAAAATATACTTAGAATTCAAAAATTAAATCCCTTTAAAACAAATCTTTAAAGAAACAACTGCCCCATTGATAAGGGAACTAAAGACTTAAAGAGTGACTTCTCTGAAGAAGAAATAAGAATGGCCTATGGACAAATGAAGAAATTCTCAGTTTTTCTAGCTATAAAAGAAATGCAAATCAAAATAACATTGCGATTCCACCTCACCCCAGTTAGAATGGATGTAATCAAGAAATCTGATAACAAAAGATGCTGGCAGGAATGTGGGCAAAAGGGAACACTACTGAACTGTTTTTGGGAGTGTAAACTTGTTCAACCACTCTGGAAAGCAGTATGGAGGTTCCTTAAAAGGCTCCACATAGAGCTCCCATATGACCCAGCAATCCCATATCTGGGCATTTACTCAAATGATCATAAACAATGCCATACTAAAGCTACCAGCATAACTATGTTTATTGCAGTATTATTCAACATAGTTAAGATATGGAACCAACCCAGATGCTCCTCAGTAGATGAATGGATCAAGAAAATCTGGTATATATACACAATGGAATTCTATGCCTCCATCAGAAAGAATGACATTGCCCCACTTGTTAGGAAATGGAAAGACTTGGAAAAATTATATTAAGTAAAATAAGCCAGACACAAAGAAACATAGGTCCTATGGCTTCCCTTATTTGCAATAACTAGTATATGTCTAGGATAATCTTAGCAGACAAGCAGAAAACCCCAAAGGCTATGTACATGTGACCATATAAGAAGATGCTAAGTGAAATGAACCCAAAGATATGGACACAATGGGTTTTTCTTTGTTGTTGTTGTTTTTAATGTACTATGTGATTTTTTAAAATTTCTTTTATATGTTCTTCCCCCTCTGGTATGTCCCCTGTTGTCACTGTACTTGATTTTGATACCCTGCATCTTGTATATACATTTATCTAATTTGGGGAGGGGACAGAACAACAAAATGGTGAAACAAGGACACAGGATGAACCATTGGAACAATGATACTCACAAGACACTATGTTGGAAATAATCTTTCCAACTTTGGTCAGGGTAGTAATTGGGGGAGAGGGAAGTAGGGTGGTGGGGAGGGAAGGGATAGTAGGAAATAACGGACTGAGTAACAGTGTTCGATAAGCAATGTACTCAGTATCTTACTCATGTAGTTATAACCTCTCTGTACAGCATCTGTACAATTAAATAAAGATTTTTTTAAAGTGTTGAGGTTTGGGAGGGGATTATAATCATGAGGGTGGGTGCTCAGAGAGATAATTACCATCTTGTGATCCCTTAGCAAAATCTTGTCATACAAGTTTACCTCATCCAAACTGGAATGGGAATTATTTATGGACAAGGAGTTATTTTTCTCTTACAATATTGTTCTGTGGGGCTGGGAAGGTGGCTCCGTGGTAGAGTGCTTGCCTTGCATGCATGAGGCCCTGGGTTCGATTCCTCAGAACTATATAAGCAGAAAAAGCCTTAAGTGACACTGTGGCTCAAGTGGTAGAGCACTAGCCTTGAGCTGAAGAGTTGGGGGACAGTGCCCAGGCCCAGAGTTCAGGACCCACGACTGATTGAAAAAATAAATAATTGTTCTTTGGAAGGACGAGCCTGAGTTTTAATGGTCAAATTAACATTTCTGCCATGCCAATATTCTGTGAACAAGGTATGGATTATGGTATTTTATGTGAGCATGTATACAATTATTTTCCTTATTCATTTAAGCAATCAAGATGTTTCATGCTTTTTTTCAGAGTACAAAACCAAACCAAAACAAACAGCCTATCAGAAGTGTATAGAAGAAAGAACATATTTTGAATATGTAATACTCATGAACAAAATAGATGAAAATCTGAATAAAAGTTAAATTTGCCATATTAATCTGTGAAGAAATCTGTTGTGCACTAATTTGGGATGCTTAGTAGGTTCCTGGGTTTTGTTTTGTTATTCTTTTCTGTGTGTGTGTGTGAGTGTGTATGTGTGTGTATGTGTGTATGTGTGCTGGTCATCCTGCTTAAACCTTGGCCTGAGCTCAGTCCCTGAACTTTTCTCCCCAGAGCTAGTACTCTACAACTAGAGCCACAGCTCCACTTACTACTTGTAAATTCTTCAGAGATAAGAATCTCATGGATTTTCCTTTCTGGGCTGGCTTTGAATTAGGATCCTCAGATCTCAGCCTCAATATAATGAGGGCCATATTAAAGAGTATTTGGCCTTAAACTTAAACACCATGGAAAACTGTCCAGTGTTATACCTGACATGAGGGTGGAACAGTGTGAACAATTATACAATGGTTTTCAAAGCATAAAAGGTACATAAGTTGCCACCAGCCTTACAATAATATCTTTACGTTATTAAATAGAACCTTGGCATACCCTAAAATTGATTGGTTTCATTCCTGGGCATATAACAAAGAAAAAATATTTTGCTTGTGAAGATCGATGTAAGAATTTTCCTTGAAAATCATTTTTTCACATCTTTGTTACCTATTCTATTGCTAAAAGGAAGTTATTATGCTTGTGTTACAGTCAATTGGATAGAATGATCAGCAGATTTGTTATTAGAAGCCATGCTTTTTTTTTTTAGTCAGTATAAAAATACCTATCACACGGGGCTGGGAAGGTGGCTCAGTGGTAGAGTGCTTGCCTTGCATGCATGAGGCCCTGAGTTTGATTTCTCAGCACCACATAAGCAGAAAAAGCTGGAAGTGGTGCTGTGGCTCAAGTGGTAGAGCACTAGCCTTGAGCTGAAGAGCTGAGGGACAGCGCCCAGGCCCAGAGTTCAGGCACCATGACTGGCAAAAAAAAAAAATACCTATCACAATGTTGGTTTTAGAATCTCTACTGACAACTTTTAATCTATTTATAATATTTTTATTCTTTGTAGTGTTCCTAGGGTTTGAATTTAGGGTCTTACCCATTCTAGGAAGATGTTCTACCAGTGGAGCTCTGCTTCTAACCCTAATACATGGATATTTAACCCTAATACATGGATATTTATGTCCACAATTATAGACTTTTGAGGTGATTTGTCAAATTTCACCCTTTTCCCTATAGCTATACAATTATTCCAACTACTGTTTATTGGAAGGATCATTTCTTTACTCACAATTTACTCTTTACAATGAATTAAATGTTAATATAGGCATGGCTGCATTTCTGCATTCTCTGTTTCATTTATCTACCTTTGGCACAATACCACAGTACATTTGCGTTAATGCTATATTACAATTACTCCTACAACTTGGAAGCTCAAGTTTTCTATTGTCTCTCATAGATAATATCCTAATCATTCTTGATTATTTCCAAGTTCCTTTAAAATTGTAAAATCTATTTTCCTCTTTTCGTGAAATGAGACCATATTATATATTTGGTAAGACAAGAGAGAAATTGGTAACTTCAATACTGAATGTTTCAAAACTACATATTCTTACATTTTCAGGCTTCCTTTAATTTTTATAATATTTTATCACTTTCTAGTTATAACTTACACATTTGTTTCATTATATTTAAATATAAAAATAGACATATTCAGCTTCTGGCTATTCAATCTAACACTAGTCTAGCTCATTATGAGAATGGGATTTTCTGTATGGTCATTTTTAAAACAGGGAAATTATTTTAAATTATCTGGATGAGTACCATCTAATCATTATTTACTTAGAAGCATGCATTATTTTTCTGGTGGAAGTCAGAGACATATGAAAGCGAGTGGAAATGAGATGAGGCAGAATAAAAGGTCAGAGAGGTAAAACAGGAGACTAACTCAACCAACCATTCACTAGTTTGAAAGAAGAGATACAGGGCAACAGACCAAGGAATATAAATAGACTCTAGAATTCAAGTGCCTAGAAGGAAACAAGGACCTTGATCTTCTAATTGTGTAGAGCTAAATTCTTCCAACATTTGAAATGAGCTTAGAAGTAGATTTGACTGTGGGGACCAGATAAAAGTCCAAACCCTTCCAACTTTTTATTTTGACCTTGAAAAACCTCCAGTGTAAACAAGAGAAGCTATTTTGTATCCTGGTGTTTGAATTGCAGAGTCTGGTTTAAATGAGAAAATTTGCAACAATACTTTATGGAGGCAATAGACAGTACAGCTTTCTTCATAATGCCATTTTTCTAATTTTCAATCATGCAAATATTCATTTGAACTTCATTTGCTTTATTGTATTGTCTACAAATCTATACTATTCCTAACAATTATTTTTATTTGCGATGCATGCCAGGGATTAAACCCAGGGTCTTAAATATACTAGCCAAGTCTTCTACCACTGAGCTATCCTCAATTTCCTCTACTATCATGCTAGCGATGATGAAAAGGACATTTAAATTTGTCTCCCAAATCCAAATTAAAAATTTCAGTTTTTCACACTTAAATGTAATATGGAATGTTAAAATGTTAGTAACTATTAATAGACTAAGAAAATTACTTTTTTTTTTTACAAATTATTTATTTTATTTTTTAAGTTAATGTGATGTACAGAGGGGTTACAATTACATACATAAGGTAGCACATTTCTTGTTCAATTTGAATTTTCCGAATGTTCAGCAACTATTTTTTTGCATCTCAAAATTGACTTTGATATTTCTTTTTGTTAATATTCTTAATTATAGTACTCAACTTTATTATATTGGACTTATGCACTCAAATATATAATAAATTGTTTTCCTTTATTTTTATGTTACTGGATTTTAAAATATTTCTATGAATGTGACAGTATTCTGTAAAGTCTGTTTCTCATAATGTCTCTTTTATGTCTTGATGTCAAGAACATGATAATCCTATAAAGTCAGTTGGAAAATTGTTTCAGTCTCTTAAAGAGTTTGTTTCAAATTGATATTATGAGTTCCTTTGGTAGGATTTGGTTTAGCGATATCATCTTTGCCTGGATTATTCTCTACTAGTTTTTTAAATTCATATTTTAAAACCATTCAATTTGTTTGTTAATATTGTCCTTATTCAAAGGTAGAGGATACATGGTAATGTTTCCAACCTAAATTTTGATACCAATAATTCATATCATGTTGAGTATGTTTACACTTTGTTGGAGAGTTATTGTTTTTATTATAAATATATTTTCTGTATTATTAATTCTGGCTCACTTTTACTTTTTTGTATATAATCATTGAATTTAATATGCTATGGTTTTCTTTTTATTAATCTCTCCTAGAAGGGACTCACATCATTAATATTTTGGTTTTATTCTTTTCTAACGTGCAACTAAGATTCCAGTAGGACTTCACAGCAGTTTGTCTATATCCAGCAAGCTTATTATTGTAAATTATTGTTATTATTATTATTGTCTATTCAAACTATTTTCTACTTTTTTTGACATAAGAACAGTAACTGTAATTGTATCTATGCAGGAGGCTGAGATACGAAGGTCATAGTTAGAAGCCAGCTGGGTCACGAAGGCGCATGAGACATTTTTTATATAAGTTTTTTAATTGTGAAAACTCTGTATAGAGGGGTGACAGTTACATGAGCAAGGTAGAAATCCACGGATGAGTTTCTGAGTTTATCAGGATATTCTATGATTTTTTTCACTTAAAAAATTATTTAGAAACTTTAACAGACTACTGAACATATTAATGAGTCTCCGTGTGATGTTTTGATGTATGCATTCACTGTTGTATTAAAATCATGTTACACACATCTATTATAGTGAATATAGGTAAAAATTGTGTCATCTAGATTTTTGAAACACACATTCTATAGCTACCAGCAGAAGTTATTTGTCTTAATTTAGTCCTCACTATTGATATAAGGCCACAATAAGTTTAGGAGAAACCACTCCTCTGCTATCTTAAGTCTCTCAATGACTCACACCAGAAACTTAATGTGATCCTGTCAGATGTTTTGACTTTGATGAGTTTTGTGTTTTCAAGGAGTCGGGTATGACCTTGTGTAGTGGCCCTCTAAAAAACAGCTATTGTAAACAAAAGCCAAAGTAAGTCTTTGCTTCAAGTACTCTATAGCTTCTCTTCTACAAGGAGTTAGCAGTTTATCAAGACAATATAACCCTTCCTTTTAAACTTTTTACTTAGCTATTGTTTTTCTCTTTGCTTATAGGTTTTTACAAAGCACACGAAATAACATTTACACATCCAGCTACAGTACAGTGTAGTTGTGAATCATTAATCTGTGGTGACTACAAATATCTTCAGTAATCCTTTTAGGGGTACTTGTGTGGGTGATAAAAAAAATAAAAATAGGCAATGGAGTTGTGACAGGGTTAAGAAAGGCCACAAGGTGGGTTTAAAATTCACCATCTTTTTCCTTGATATGATTTTGGGTAAATAAGTACTCATTTTGTGGCTTTTCATTGAACTTTATTTATATAGATTTTTAAATATAATAGACTTAAAAATTTCAAGTATATTTTATACAAACATGTTGACATGCTCTCTCTCTCTCTCTCTCTCTCTCTCTCTCTCTCTTTCTCTCTCTCTCTCTCTCTCACACACACACACACACACACACACACACAGGCCCAGAGTGTAGAACCAATGGAATTACCACTTGATGAAGTTTGAGATATACAATAAATTAAAAGGAACTCTAACAAATAGATTTATTTTTTATTTGCTTGCTTAACTTTTATAGTTTTGGGAGATCTTTTCAAATGTAATCTAGTTTGTTATTTCAGGAGAAGTTTCATCTATTCCTTCCTATTTTGATAAGCTTTACCCTATAGGGCGAGAAACCATGGGATGCTTTTCACATACAATCTCAAAAATTTGTGACATGAATCCAGATATCTTCACTGACTCATACAACATGCTATGAAAGAGGTTACAGGAAATATCCCTTCAGTTCTTATTGTCACAAATCTTCACTTAAACTATTGCTCCACATGAACACTTAGATCTAGGCAAAGCCAATCAAGAGTGTTTTCATTTGTTCAAGTTATGCATATTCTTGCAAATGACCACATGTTGCTTTTGACAAGTATAGAAGGAATGCCAGAACTGTGATGGCTCTTCTTTAGTAGATCCTAACTTTTTTTTTTTTCCTTTTATAAAATAGGCGTTGAGTCTCTGAACTGATTCTAGTTTGGAAATTAAATAAATCATGTTGTTTCTTTATTGTATGACGATTCAAGAAAAACTTTATTTTAGCAAACATAAACCAACTTTAGTATTTTTCACATGTGTGGTAAAATAAAATCTAAATACACTGCTTATATTAAAATTTTAAGAATGACATGATTGCTAGTCACCTTAAATTATACCTTTCTTGTTAACTTTCAGATTCTGTCTCTGTCTTGGTAACCATACCTACATTGTATTAAGGAAGTTTCTACCATCTCCATTCTGGCATTCCATAATTCTATTTTCAGAAGGAAATCTAGAGTCCCATTTTTATTACAACACTAGCCATACTGATCTTTATTCATAAGCCTACAGCAGACAGAAACTAAAGCAATTTTAAGGAAAAATGGACCACTTCTTAGTTATGTGATTCCCAAATTTTTAATGTCCTTTGGGCTTTTATGGACATAATTAGAGGCACATGAATGAATTACCCATCATAAGTCACTTTTGGTAGTCTCTTCTCAAAACTATTTTATTTCCATCTTCTGAATTATAGTAAGGGATTTCCAACAGTTCAACCTCATCCTATGGAGTTCACTTCTGTTTACACACCAATCAGCACTCAATGTCACAATTAGAAATGTTTTCTGGTGTGCAATATGAAAATCAATAAAAATCCATTAAATTAATGCATGAGGAGAAATCCAAGCATTCCTAAAATTATTCGCTAACCTATCCCTTTCATAAAACATGTTTTGTATTTTTTTTCCAATAGAACGATCAAATTTTTGAAATGCTTTTGGTAGATAAGTTTTATTTTCCTGGGCATAACTTCATATTTTCCTACTAGATTCTTTTTCAGAACTTGATGCCAGTTAAAATTCTAGGAAGCCATGAGGAGTGGAATATGGAGTGGAAGGAGGATTTGCATGAAGAGAGAATTACAGTTACCTTACAACTAGTAGTGATTAGAGAAAACATTCCTGCCTTCCATCAGAGGCCACGTGAACTAGAGGGAAGGGAATTGCTCTACCTAAAAATAAGTTTGGAACATTTGGAGCCATCTAAATGATTTCAAATGTCCTTAATCTATGGTTCACACTTTTAACATTGTAGTAGTAAATTGAACTTACGATGTCATAGTTTATGAATTCATAGAATTTGTTTTCATGTCTGATTTTTAGCTCTATTAGCTCTATAGTTTTAAAGAGGGACTAGATTATTTGAGGGAAATGATAGAAAATAGTCATAGAAATTTATATATAGAGATGGTAGGCGAAAAACAAAGGAGAAGGCAACAATGCTTGATAAAAAGTGTACTCATTACCTTGCTCATGTGATTGTAACCCCTCTGTACAGTATTTTCACAATAAAAAAACTTATTTATATAAAAGAAGCTACATGTGGCAATATTTGTTCCTGGTGTTCTTTAAAACAAATGCACAATATTGTATTTCATCTAATAATGACATTTTCAAACTTTTTCATAATCTTACATCTTTATAGGCTCAGAGGATTATTTTATGCTGGTCCTGGAACTTGAACTCAGAGACTAGGACCTGTTCTGAGCATTTTTGTTCAAGGTTAGCTCTCTAGCACTTGAGCCACAGCTTTACTTCTGACATTTTGGTGGTTAGTTGGAAGTAAGATCTCAAAAACTTTCCTGCCTGCAGGAACTGCAATCCTCAAATCTCAGCCTCTGGAGTAGCTAGGATTACAGGTGTGAGTCACCAGTGCCCAGCTCTAGAAGGTTTATTTGTTTATTTACTAAGATTCCTTTCTGTAGAATGGACCAGTTTCCAAATAGGCAATTTTAACCCAAATCATCAAACTTGGGCTAAAATGAAATAAATCCCCAAACCATTTCTAAACCAGTGAAAATATAGGGCTTACCTAGAATTATTTTGATGTATTGTATGGTTAACTTAGAGCAGTTTTGAGAAATGACTGTCAAAATGCTGATAGCAAGCAATACTGAAATTAAAGGCTGATTTGGGCATATGTAAGTAAATAAACATCCTATGGAAGCTAGTTTGTTTCATTTGCCATTTATTTCAATAAGACACATGTTTATAATAGATTTATATACATTGGTATTAACTAGTCTTACAAAACTATGCATTTTAAAGCTATGTGCAATAAAACATATACACTAAGGTCATAGATAAGAACTTGTGATATAAAGACACTTTTTAATTTTGAATGAAGTAATCTATCTCCTAGAAAGAAGAGAACTTTTACATTTTACTGATTTGTTCATCATTGGTTTTGTTTATATAAAGCATCCTTTATCACTGCTGCTGTTTTCTTTTGGGAGCATAATAATATTCAGTAGCGACATGGACCATGGATATAATAACCAGTCCAGCACTATAAGATTCTTAGTTTAACATTCTTCTAACATGAACAAATAACGAAACCATTTTAACCACGATCTTTCTGAAATCTTTACATTTTTTGGTCACTCAAAATAGCTTTATTCTTTTCGAATGCTGAGACATTAATACTTTATGAAATATATTCTATACCTAAAGGTTTGGTTCAGGTTGGATCTCCAATTTGTTCGTAAGAGATAAGTCTACTTTTGGGGGGCTTTAGTTTTCCATATGAAATAAAGGGGTAATTGGATACTTCTTGTCTTTGTGCTAAATTTAATTTTCTGTAATTCTGTAAACTTTTGTGAAACTATTTCCACTCATATATTCATCTAAAGTGTCATTGTAATATTTCATAAAAAGCCTAGATCTCTATATCTCCCACTCAAAATCAGATAGTAATATATAAATGGCATTAAAGTTTATCCTGCAGTGAAAGAAAAAACAATCTAAAATTTTTAAGTATTAAACATGTATTTAAAGTTTTAAAAATTATATTGGACAATTAAAATCCTCCCTGAGCAAGACATAATTCCTTTCTTAAAATATGGAAAATGTAAACAAAATTATTTAACTTTTGATGACAAAACTCCAATATCACCATATATTATTTATAACAACAGCTTTTAGATTTTTGTATGAAATATGATTTTTAACGTTAAAAATACATATTAGTAAGATAGAGAACCAGAAATTCTAATACACAATGTGTAATCCTAGGAGAGAATATATATATAATTATACCAAACTATATATAGATATATTTTTTCTTTGACTCTTAAACTCCAGGATGATATTCACTGGATATGTTAATAAACATAAAATATAGTGAATAAGCAGATGTGTTGTCTTCAGCATCATCAAGACTAAATATTAGAAGAAAAAGGGGAAGAGTAGGAAAACTAAAAAAGCAGTATTGGTATGATTTCCTCAACTAAACTGCCTACAACAAAGCACCTGATATTGCTTATTATTGAATTTCATTGATTTTGGTATACATGTTTTGCAGTAATTAGTGTAACAGAAACCTGGATGATTGGAATAAGTGAGAAACAGTTTTGTTGCCTATATTAAAAACATCAACTCAGATTTGTGGAATAATTGTCAGCCATTTAAGAAAATATCCTGAGATAAATCCTTGGTTTATAGGGGTTAAAGATTTTCAAATAGTCATTTAGGGTCAGCTGGTGAATTTGATATATTGAGGAATATGATAAAAGGAGATGAATAACTTTACCTGTCAGCTGGTCACAAGTGGCTCACACCTGTAATTCCTAGCTGCTCAGAAAGCTTATCTGAAAGGTCATGCATGGTTCAGTGTCATCCTCAACAGAAAAGTTAGGTAGCTTGCATTTCCAAAATAACCAGCAGAAAGCTAGCGTAAAAATATGGGTCTATATCTTAGCTATGGTGAATAATTCTGAGATAAACATAGTTGTGTTGGTAACATTAGTATGGCCTTATTTGTGATCATTTGGGTAAATACCCCAAAGTGGGAGTGTGGGGTCATAGGGGAGCCTTTTGAATAACCTCCATACTGTTTTCCCTTGGTTATTCTGTACTGATTTATCTAAAAGATTTTCCCCCATATTGGTGCTTGATAATTATTAGCTATGATTTCTAAGATATGTGAGTGAAGCACAGTGACAAGTGCTACTAACTCATTTGTTTGTCCAAACAGAAGAAAGCTCACAATATTTTTTAGCCCTGTTTTATCTCAATTCTAAAAAAAAGTGTCCTAATGTTTTTTTTAAAAGTATCATTTATGGTAACCTCCCAATATTTATGTAAAAGCTTTTATGCAAAAGGAGTTTTTAAATGAAAATATTAAGAAGTGTCTGCATAGTAAAAGAAAGCATTCCCAGAACCAATAGAGAATTGAAAGAATGGAAGAAAATATTTGCTAGCTATTCAATGGATTAAAGATTAATGATCAGAATATACAATAAACTGAAAATAAACAGTAAAAGAACAAATAATCTCAAGGAACCCATGGCCAGTAATTCTAAACCATTCAAGAGGCTGAGATCTGAAAATCATGATCATAGACAGACGGGGCAGGAAAAGTCTGTGAGACTCTTATCTCCAATTAACCAACAAACAAGCCAGAAGATTATAGTTGTGCCTGAAATGGTAGAGTGTTGAGGGGGAAAAAAAGGACTGGACTGTCTCACACACACACACACACACACACACACACACACACACACACACACACACACACACACACACACACACACAAAATGGGGGAGCAATTAGAACAGAAATAGAAGCACATATAACTATTGGACTCAGAGAGCAAAGTCCAACATTTTATTCAGAAAGGAAAGATGCAACTAAAAACTACACTGAGATTCTCACTGCAGGTAGAATGACTAGGTGAAGGAAACAAATAACAAATGCTAGTGAAGATGTAAGAGGAAACAGAACCTTCATATGTTGTTGACATAAATCCAAACTAGCCAACTATTATGAAAGTCAGTATGAAGATCACCCTCAAAACTAAAAATAGACCTGCCCTATGATTACTCTTGAATATAAATCTGAAGGAGTATGAATCGCTGTACAAGATAGGTACCTTCATACTAACGTTTACGGCAGTTATTTTTTTCACAATAGGCACAAACAGGAATCAGCTGAGGTATCCAACAACCAATGATTGGATATATAGTATATAGAATATCACTCAATCATAAAGAAAAATAAATTTGTATGAAAGTCAATTGAATTGGAGATACTCATGTTGAATGATATGTGCTCCCTGGGAAAAAAGTCACATTTTTACACATTTTTGCAGACACACACAAACACCCCCCCCACACACAACACACACATATATATAGTTGTATATGTGTGTGTGTATGTAATAAATGTAACTGTGGGAGTATTCGTGTTATAAGGGGAAAAGAGGAGAGAAAAGAGAATATCAAAGAATGAAGAATATTGAACTATATTGGCTATGTATGATGAAAGCATATGAAACTCACTGAGAGTCATTGAACAATACAAACTAAAAGGGACAGTAATAGACTAGTAGATAGAATTAATCAGGCTAGTTTAATATATGCACATCTGAGTTACCATGATGAAATTTCTTTGTACAATTAATATACACTAAAGAAATGAATGGAAAAAAGGAATGATGAGAAAGTAACACAGGACGTTGGGAGGAGACACTCGTGAGATGAGGGAGGAAGTAGAGAAACTGATCAGTACCGAACATAGCCCAACACTTTATGTGAAAGTGTGAAAATAAAACAATGAAACTTGTTGAAATGGTTTCAAGAAGAGTTAATGTAGGACAGAAGGGTAGAGGAGGAGTATGATAAGAGTGCTTTGTATGTATAGATGGAAATGTTACAGTGAAACCACCCTTGTAAAACTAGTATATGGTAATTAAAAGTCAGTAAAAAGAAATATATTAAGACAAGCAGAAACGGTCAGATACGTTGATGTTAGGCGAAATGAACCCCAAGTTAAGGATTCAAATGGTTTTTCTTTCTTGCTATTGTTTCTAACATATTTATAAGATGATTTCTTTGTTGCTTTATATGTCCCTCTCCCACAGTATAACTCCTCCTTTCGTTGTTTTTGATGCTTGTATAATTTGTGGAAGGGAAGGGAAAAAACAAGTTGTTTAAAAAGGGATAAATAGGACCCATTGCAACGATGAGATGTACAAGACGTTATGTTGAAAATGAACTTTACAACTTTGATGCGGGGTGGGGGTGGTGAATGGGAAGGGATGGTAAGGGGAAACAAAGGAGGAGGCAACAATGCTTGATAAGAAATGTACTCATTATCTTGCTCATGTAATTGTAACCCCTCTGAACAGTATTTTCACAATAAAAAAAATTGAGGTATACCTCCAGTAGACCATATTTGTAAATTGCTGTTTCTTTTACCAAAAAAAAGAATAATGCAAGTAAGGAAATAAGGAAACTTGGGTGTTCTTACTGACAACAGCTCTATGTGGTGAATATATGATATTGTATTCTATTCATTAATACAGACTATAACTTTAACAACAAGGATTTGAGAAGACTACAATTGTCCCCTCAGTTGTGCTTCCTTAGAGTGTAATCTTTGTATACTTCTTGTGAATCATTCCTAGAATTTTAGACCCTACCATCAGCTAGGTGCAGTGAGACAAAGGAACAAAATGAAACTCTATAATATACATCAAAGTAAATCTTTCATATCATTGTAAACTTATGCACTTAAGTATTCCCATCTGTTCTCATCTATAAAATGATGAAAGAGACATGAAACGTTTATTCCTTGGGTGGGCATGGTAGTACACACCTACAATTCCAGCTCCTCAGGGAGCAAGAGATTCAGAATAGTGCTATATGAGGATAGCTTTGGCAAAGAAATTAGCTACATTGTCATGACAACAAATAAGTCAGATGTCTCCTTATGCACTTGTAATTCCAGCTACATAGGAAGCATAGATAGGGAAATTGTAGTCTCAAATCAGACATCAGGAGAAAAAAGTAAGATTCTACTCAAAAAATAAATAAGACAAAAAGTTCTGGGGTACATGACTCAAATGGTGTACCTATCTACAAAGTACAG
The DNA here is from genome assembly GCF_019054845.1 of Dipodomys spectabilis. Taxonomy (NCBI): domain Eukaryota; kingdom Metazoa; phylum Chordata; class Mammalia; order Rodentia; family Heteromyidae; genus Dipodomys; species Dipodomys spectabilis. Next base: position 1,597,256 of record NW_024870740.1, read on the forward strand.
TGCTCTAATTTCAAGCCCCCATGCAGCACAAAATTAAGTAAAAATATCTATTTCTATATACAGATATATAGACAGACACATCTACAATAGCATTTTTTCTTTGTCTTTGCTTTGGCATGTAACAAAAAATATTATTTCTATCTTATCTTGACTACAATGAAGGCCAGTCTTGAGAATCACACACTGTGTCTTTCATGTGCTTAAGTGGTTGATTTTTTTCACATAATATTATATAATTTTCCACAGTGAAATGTGACTAGACAAATTACTACTAACAAGGAACATTTGAACTAAATGGAACTTTATTTTTATGGTCTGTTTTAAATTGTTAAACATTTTAATTACAGATATCAACACATGAATTGTACATATTTTGTTACATTTATATCCATGCATTTTATCATGCCTTGACCATGTCTATCTTTTGTGCTTCCCTCTCCCCTTTTCTTCCTTCTTCAGCTCCCGCCCCTGCCCCTGCTCTACCCTCAGGTACTTTACTTATTCATTTGTTTTCAGCTTTAATAGCCATTTAAAGATTTATTTGTTTGTAATTTCATTGTAAAGATGTTGTACAGAGGGGTTACAGTTACATGAGTAAGGCAATGAGTACATTACTTGTAGAGCATTGTTGCTCCTTCCCTTGTTGTTGTCCTACTATCCCTTCCCTCCCCCACCTCCCACATTCCTCCTCCTCAAATCCCCCCTCCCCCAGAAGTTGTAAAATTCTTTTTCAGTATACTGTCCTGTGGATTCCCTTGTTGCAATGGGTCAACCTGTGTCCTTGTTTCATAGATTTATTACACTGAGTCTGTAATTAAGTAGACATGATTGGCTTTTAGAACTTCTAAATAGAAAACTCTATGTAACAAATGTTTACTGAGCACCTATTTAAAGAAAAGTCCTTTGTGGCATAGTGGAGAAATTAAAGATGTTTTATAATTAAAAACAAATTTAGAATCCAAGTGCCAATGTTTCATGCCTATAATCTAGCTATTCAAGGAGTTTCCATCTGAAGGATCATGGTTTGAAGCCAGCTTGGGCAGGAAAGTTCGCGAGACATTGTATCTAGAATAAGCAGCAGATGCTTGGATCAAGAGGTTAGCACCCATGTTTTCCACTTTTGTAATTATAAAAATGGTCAATAAGACATTAGACTGTTTATTTCTTATTCTGTTCTGAATAATCCATAATAATCTGATTAAAGTTAACTGAAAATGGCTTAATATTGAAGCCAAGATTTTTCTGCTGTACAGAGTGTTTTATTTCCTATTATAATAGAATTCACAGCATTGTTTTTATCTAATGTTCAAATATCATGAATACATATTTGCTATAGTTATCTAATAAAATACTTTGTAATCAATAAGCTCATTGATTGAGAGATGACTAAAGAGAAAAATAGAATTCAAATGAGATGTGATAATGTGAAACATATAAACCATGTAATTGGACCCCTAAATAATTTATTCTAAACTTAAAATGAATACTCAGCATATAATGTCCCCTTTCCTACAAGTAGGACAATTTCTGTGAATCTTCACATCTGCTTATCAGTGTTTTGAAGGGGAAATGTCCATCTGCTTGAGTCTCTAATTAGACACATTAGCATTACCTCTTTTATTAGGGGGTTATTTTTCATGAAAAAATGTAACTTCTGAAAGCCATACAATGCCAAACTTTAAATTGATTGGCTAGTGTAAATATATTTTGAATTTAACTCCTATGGTAAAGATTTGATTGGAAGAATACTCTAGGTAATGTTTATTATAAATATGCTTTCTTGTCCTTTAAATGAAAGGAAGCTATTTTCTTTACTGAAGTTCCAGCCTCTGTGATTTTTGTTAAAGACTTTTTTTGTCAAAAATGAGCCTTTCAGATTTTATCATTAATGCCATTGGAAATACTGAGCCACATATTTCAGGTTCTAATTTATTGAAAATTAATATGCAATTTTTAAAAATTCAAATAATTAAATTTACTTCAGGTTAATCCAGAGTTGTCTATCAAATAAAACAGAATTTAAAATGATTCTTTTATATTCCAGAAACATTAAGTAGAAAGTATGTCACCTCTCAAACACTCTTTCAAGACTAGTGTTGTGAACAATTGTTGACATTTAATCAGATTATTAAAATGTAGACAAAATTAAATCATTAATCATTTTTAAAATTATAAAATCTTATAGTATACTCTCAAATTGTTGTTTATATCCATACCATAAAAATCTATGTTTTGTTAAATCTATGGATACACAAAATGAATGCCATTCTTTTCTACTAGTGATGGCTTAAAACTGTGTTATGCAATGGACACTAGTTAAATTTTATGTTTCTCTTATTTGAAGGATAAATTGAATGTAAAAGAGCTCCTGAACTGTGATGTGTCTGAGAAAATTAGGTCATTTCAACAAATGTTTGGAAAATTAGGTTCTGTTGACTATGACTTAATCATTACACAGCATAGTAAATATGGAGGAGAGACTTACCTACCTTCAATGAACATTTGTTCAATTTGGTTGAATCCCGTTCTCCTCAGTGGCTTCTTGTAGCACCTCAACATTAGCTTAATTGTGTAAAAACAACTATGTGGGAAATTTGATTTCCAAGATTTCATGATCACAGTTGTCTAAGTTGTCACTAATTGAAGCATTAAACTTTCCGCACTGTTTTCTTTTCCTTTTTGGCCATTATGCTAGGGATATATAATTTCTGCTGATTTAGGTATATTATGTCAGGGTAGTAAGTATGCAATTAGCTTTAGTTTAAGTGATCACAGCATGCTATAAATAAGATTCTTAATTGTGTTTGCAAGATTAAAATTCAGCCTCATTGTTTTTCCCCCTTTATTTCTTTGGTGGCATTGTGGTATATTCACATTGCTACCTCTAAATGAATGTCAACTTGTTTTACCTCGACTGCAGCCGATCGATACTTCATTAGGCTGAATTGTCTTGTGCCCATGCAACCTTGAAGCTGTGGCTTAATTACCACCCGTATTATGCAGTGGCTCAGAGAGCTGTGCTCAGCTGTGTCAGTTCTGAAAAAAAATTTTTTAAGCCACGATGTTACCTTGGTCTAGGAAAAATAGTCACTTGGCTTTAAAAAAATAGTAATATTTGGTAAATTAAGCATGAAAGACTTAAAAAATCATTGAAACACACAAATATAACAAGTTCACATTTGAAACAAACTCGTATTATCTTACAACACTCTTGGAAGGGAAATATAATTTTCATGATCAAGCCATTGTGTGGTAAAGCTAATTTAAAACTAATGGCAAATTGCATTCATATGAAAGAGAAGAGGGGAAGTGCAGCGGCATGGCAATCATGAGAAATGACATCCCTTGTCCAAGAGTCATTTTTCCTCACTAGACTGATTTGTCATCCTCACTTTTGACATTTTTCATCCTGCTATGAAATCACACTGACAGAATAAGATATTTCAAGACTTAACAGCAGGCCACAGAAGATGGTTTTGTGCCTCCATTTATTTCTTTGGTTGGCTGTTTCAATTTTTATTTTTAAACCAGTAAAAATCTGGACATACAAAACTTAGTTCTTCCCAAATATTATCTGTTAAACAACTTCCCAGTAATAAAACAACACCTTTCATAATAAAAATGTGAAGTAATATGAAACATTCCTTAATTGACAACCTATCTCTCTACTGCTCATATTCAAAATGTACCAAAATACCACAAGTTGTGTTTGGCATGTCATAAAATGAATGATTGAACAGATTCAGCAGTTTATACTGAGGTCCTGGATTTGAAATGGCCTTTGGAAAAAATGAATCAAAACAAGGAGATCGTTCACCACCGTACGGTGCCACAGAATTCAGATAGGAATTTGGCCTTAGAATGTGGATCAGTTTCCTAAGGCCGTCGTACTAACAAAGTACCACAAATTGTCTCACAGCTCTGGAGGGGAGAAGTCTCAAGCCAAAGGTATCAATGGGGCTGTGCACCCTTTGAAACCTGTAGAGGAATGCCTTCTTCCCTCTTCGTAGTATCTGGTGGGAAGCCAGAAGTCCTTTTATTTCTTAGTTGTAGCTGTAGGACTAATTCTACCACATACTAGACACAAATTGGACCTTTAGAAGAGTCTCTAGAGCTTGAATGTCAAATGGGGTCCTTTTGTCTCTCTCCTCTGCTTCTTTCTACTTCCTTTTTCCTTCCTTTCTTCCAGAAGCATGTACTGAAGAACTGCCTACTCCAAGACATGAAACTATTAGTTGTGGATATTTGAATCAATGAAGAAACTTTCAAGTATCTCATGGTTTTTTTCATAGACACAATGGAGGAAGCAGTTATGAACATCTACAAAGTTCCCTAAAACACTTTTTGGTGTCTACTGACTACACAAATCACTTGAAGATCTTGCTACAATTGAAAATGTGTGGTCCAGGATGCGCCACTCCAAACAAATATATCCAGGTGAAGTCAATACTATTGTTTTGTGGCACATATAAATAGCAAGTTCACAAGCTACATACAGAGGAGAAACGATCAACTACCTTGCTAAAGAGCTAGAAAGCTTGTAAAGAACATGGTTATTTGTGAACCCTGTATTAAAGACCTAGAGAGGATTACCATAAATAGTAAGGAGTCCAAGGCATCAAAAATGGTAAAGAACTATGATGTGAGAGGAATGAAAAGTCTAGAATGAGAAGGGAACCATATGGGGGGCTGATAGATGCTTGCTGAGTTGCACAGAAGGTTAAGGAAGGTCAGCTTTCTGTATTCAATGGGGAACCACAAGTATATTAAACACAGGGACCTCATATCAAGGTAAGATCTGGTAAGCACTTAGAAAGTGTTCAGAAAGTGCTCATGGTGTGCTGAGTCTTACTCTTCCCAATTCTACTACTGAGAATACACTAGTGCAAATGGAAATGCTGAGACTCTACTGGCTTTGCATTGCAGTGGACAGGCATTCTTCAGCAAGCAAATCATCTCTGCAAGAGGAGAGGTGCTAAAGAGGAGAAAGGGTCCTAAAGAGGAGAAAGGGTCCTAAATACCCTGGTATATTATTAAATATAGAAGTTTGTATCACATTTCTGATTATAAATGTATTAAAGGTACATATTTTCCTCTGTTCTTCATGTGTGTATGTGTCATATATGTCACTATGGTGTATATATACATAGGTATATACCTATGTGTATATATATATATATATATATATATATATACATACATACATATATATATATACATACATACATACATATATATATAGATAGATAGATAGGTATATAGATATATACATGCCATAGTGAGAGGAGCATGGTTTAAAGAGTAATGGAAAACAAAACAAAACAGAGTAATGGTTGTAGAAAATACCATATATTCTAAAACTAAAGAAAAGGCAGGGGAAGAGGGGGAGAGGAAGAGAAAACAACAGCAAATGGAGTGGTGTGTGTGTGTGTGTGTGTGTGTGTGTGTGTGTGTGTGTATGTGTGTGTAACAATACTGTGTGTCACAACAGACCAGAAATGCAGAAATCTAGGTTTCCCTTTGAGGTGGTAGGAAGGCAACACAGGCAGCTAAACCCTGTATTTTTGGAAATAGAGTTGCTGATGTAGAAACTTTTGTTGAATATGTGCATAAAGATTAAATTAAACTATGCCATCCCTTCCTACATCATCGAGTCAGGTCTCATTCCTACTGTAATAGAAGAGGGAGGTTGAAGAGGCAGGTACCTAGAAATGATGAATAGGACTGTAGACTCCTGGATATAAGGCAACCCTAAAGAATGACAATGGGAAGGTGAATAAAAGTCCATGTTCTGAAGAGTAAGATCTACTTTTTTGTCCTATATAGTGCTGTTCTCCCATTTAGTTCACTGAATAGGGAGATCTAGACAAAAAGAAAGTCATTCTTTTTGTTTTACAATTGACATCAAAGAAAATAAAAACACAAACATCTGAAATAGATTACTAAATAAAGACTTCTAAAGGATCTACACATAATAATGGGCTGTCTCCTTAGTCCCTTCTTTTTCTGTGTGTGCTAGTACTAGAGCTTGAAGATGGTACTTAGAATCTATCTCTTAGTATTTTTCCCTAAAGACTAGCACTCTACTATTCAAGAAACAGCTTCACTTCCAGCTTTCTGATGGCTTATTGGATGTAAGAATCTCAAAAACTTATCTGGGACAATGGGAGAGAAACAAAAGAAGGAAAAGTAAAAGAAAGGAAAGGAAAGGAGACAAGACAAGCAAAGAAATAAAAGAAATGAAAAGAGAAGAAAAGGAAAGAAAAATGAAAAATGCACACTTCCACAATGTGTGGCTGAAGTAGTTATAGATTCCTAGAATTCTCAACAAGTGAAGACCAGTCAACATTATCATCAACACTATATACATACATACACTCAATGCCTCTCCCATGTACATAGAATACATTAATAATAAAAGTCTAAATAAACATAAAATCTGATTGTAGTTTTTAGTTTTAAGAAGTCAAATGATAACTTCTAAAGGAAAGAATTTAAATAATAGTTGTATTAGTAGCTTTAGTAGTATTAGAAGCTTGAAGTTGCACCTCAAAAGGAAAGGAGCAGAAGCCAAAAGTTGAAATTCAGAAGGAGGAGGGGACACATTTGACATGCCAACTTATGTATAGTTTACTACTTCGAAAATAGTAGCAATGTATTTTCAAAATCTTGGGTCCAAACTAGAATGGAATAAGCAGAGAAACATACAAGAAACTATCTAAGCAGGGAGTCATGTTGGATGAAGTGGGAAGAATAGTCTTTAGTAAAGGAAGAAACATGTGAACTTCTCTTCAGGAAAAGAAGGACCCAACCTGGCAAAAGAAGAAAAGGTCTTGAAGTCCACAGCAGTGACAACGCAGAGACTGTGACCAGAAAGATACTAGGCTACAGTGGAGGGAAAGAGCATTCTCAAGAGAATGTGTAGCATGATGAATGATGGTGTGTGGTTCTGCAAGTGTATACAATGTAGGCAGGAAAAGGAGGTGACTAAAGGCACTGTTGTTCCTATTGATGAATTTAATTGAAAAATCAAAAGGAAGCTGTTGAAGACTATATAGCTGGGGCCTATGTGTGACATGGAAGATTCTAAGAACCAGAGGGTGAAGTAGGGGGTGGAAGTCATCATCTGTTTTGAGATATAGGTATAGAAGTAAAACCAGGAATGTGTTTAGTAGATTCCAGCTCTAACAAAGAGAAAACAGGAAAAACTAGATGGGGTAGAAAGGTACAGACTGGTAAAAACAGACTGGAAATCGGATTTAGAAAGAGAATTTGCATGACCTAGTAACCAATCTGCTAGTGAGAATGGATGGAAGAGTAGTGGCTCAAATGTTTGCAGGTCTAGATTTGGTCAGTCAATGCTCTTAAATTTTCTCTATATATTTGAAACTTGGAAAGTCTTTTCTTAACAAAAAGTTATTTCACTAGACACATTTTTGACAGCAGAAAGTACTGAAGCCACCCAGTAATTCTTGGAATCATTCTACACTTTTCAAATGAGATCTGTCAGAAACTATTTTCTTTACATTTGGTCCTTAAATCAGATTAAAGTGCCCAGGTTATTAAAATATTGCTTAGCAGTAGGGCTGTTATTCTTTGATTCTCACAGACTAGTGAAATTGAAGTCAACTTGATTGAAACGTTTTCCCTGAACTCACATATTTCAGTTGTATACACCTTCTGGTATTCCCCAACTTTCTCATTCCCCTTTGCCTTGACTCCATTTACAATAATTGCAAAGTGTTGCTTCTGGTCTTTCTGTCCTTTATCCTCTTCAGTTTGGACTGCCTGTATTAAATGTCTTACCCCACCATTTGCTTAACATTGGTTGGCCATAGAATGCTCATATGGAAAGCTAAAATGGCTTACCAAATTCACCATAGTGAGTTTTACCTATGGACATTTGTGTGTGCAATGTTCTAGGAAACTTCCCTCGGTGTGCAGCACTCAGGTTTTGGTTTGTCTGTTTTGGTTTTCTGCTACATTGGTTAGGAACTATTCACAGGCTATGCAAGGTTCTATGCTGTCATTATACTTTCATAGCTTGTCCTGGAGTGGAAGGCCCTAAAATCCTGTTTTCTCAAGGGTACAATGGCCTTTGCAAAAATGGTTTCCCTGTTATTACTAAAATTTTAATGCTCTCAAGAGATTCCAAGATGTTAAAACTGAGGATTAGTTTTGCTAAAAATTAAACATTTCCTTGGCCTGAATCACCAAGCTTGCTTCATAAACTGTTGGTTTATGACATCCTTTCTCTCCATGTTGGTTGGCTGTGTCTTTGCTCTGTGAGCAAGGTTGTGCTATCATCTGAAGACATCACAGAATATTCTGTGACTTCTGCTTTGAGATACTATCTTTTTTTGAATCCTCCCCACTGTTGAGTTTTTAGGAGTTGTACTAAATGTTAGGTTTTTAACATGGCTGAGTAAGAACCACACCACACAGGTGGTATTCAGGTAAGGGGGAGGTTTATTCAGTAGACCTGCTGGCACCAGGCCAGGTTGGCACGCTATGTGGCTGGGAAAGGCCTGGGAAAGAGGGCATCTGGCCCTGGGCTAGGCCTTATCTAGGTTAGGGGCGGTGAGGGGGGGAGGGGAGAAAGGTGTGGCCACATCGAGTCTAGATGTGACCTCAGGGGATGCAGATGTGACCTCTTTCAGGTGTGCCAGTTGCCTAGGTAATGCAGGTACTGGGCGGAGACTTTGCTTTGAGGAGGGTGGAGTCTGCTCGTCATCCAGGAGCGGACCTTACACTAAAGAGTTTGTGTCATCAAGTTTTCCTATCTACTTCTACTATGTTACAGTACCTGGAAATTTTATGAGTTAGTTATGCTAAGTGGTTTCATTAATATAAAGACTTGTTATTCTGTAACTCTGTCATGAAGTTTCTGATTGTATATTATCAAAGAAAACTCCATTCTTTTCAACTCTTCTAGGATAGTCTGTGGCTGTGAACTTATTGTTTGCATGGTAGTTTCGTTTTATTTTTCTTTGTTTTCCATGGTTGTGCTTGTAACATTCAATAGTCTAGTACATCATATATAACATATGACCTATTGTAGAGTGCGTTCCTTTTCATAAATGCATATATGTAAATATGCATATATTTATATATAAACAACTAGTATGACTATCACTTGTAGGTTTTAAAAATAATTTTATTGGGGCTGGGAAGGTGGCTCAGTGGTAGAGTGCTTGCCTTGCATGCATGAGGCCCTCAGTTCGATTCCTCAGCACCACATAGGCAGAGAAAGCTGGAAGTGGGGTTGAGGCCCAAGTGGTAGAGCACTAGTCTACAGCTGAAGAGCTGAGGGACAGCACCCAGGCCCGGAGTTCAGGCCCCACGACCGGCAAAAAATAAAGAAATAAATAGAAATAATTTTATTGATGCATAACTTATACACCATACAACTTACCCATTTTAAGACCATTTTAGTAGATTTGCAGACTTGGGCAGCAATCAGCTCAGACTCACTATAGAAGATTACATAAGGAGTCTTTCTCCATTCTCATTTATCTTTGTGCCCTTTTGATTTTGGTTATTTCTTCCAAGCACAAATCTACTTTTGGGATTTTTCTGTTTTGGATATTTTATATAAAGGGAATTGTAAAGTAAGTGTGTGACAGCCTATTGTTCTTTAGGTATAGGGCTCTAAGGCTCATCTGCATGTTAACATGCATATATAATTTATGGTTATCAATCTTTAATAATACTCAACTGTATCCATCTACCACATATTATTAATATGTTCATTAGTTATTATTATTATTACTACTATTATTATACTGATGTATGGTGTATTATATATTATATATGTGTATATATATATAATTTTTTTCTCATGCTTGCTAGGCTGTCTCAACACTCCTAAACCAAACATAGCTTTGTTTTTCACTGGTTATCTACCTCCCACCTAGGAGTGATCCTGAGCTGTAGTCCACTTACTTTCATTTTTTTCTTCTTTCTTTTTTATTCTACCACTCTTTGTATCCCACTCCCTCTATCTTTCTTTTAGCTCTCTCTCTAACATCTCTGTCTTTATCTCTGTCTTTATCTCTGTCTCTGTCACTGTCTGTCTGTCTCTGTCTCTGTCTCTCTGTCTCTGTCTCTGTCTCTCTCTCTCTCTCTCTCTCTCTCTAGCAGAGTCTTCCTATATATTGCAAGCTAGATTTGAACTTGGGATACTCTTCAACTTTCTGAGTGCTGGGATTATAAACTTGTACCTGGTTGCATTTTTGTTTCTACTTTGGTTTTTAGAAACTTCTGAATCACTGATTTGAGATTCTCACTTCAATGAGAGCTGAAAACTCTTATTTTATCAATATGAAAAAATGGGAAGACATGGAAAAATTATATTAAGTGAAGTAAGCCAGGCGCAAAGAAACATAGGTCCCATGCTTTCCCTAATTTGCAATAACTAGTATATGTCTGAGTCAAGCAGAAAAGGTCAGATAAGATGAGGTTAAGTGAAATGAATCCTAAGATAAGGACACAAGTGGGTTTTTTTTCTTTCTTGCTATTGTTTCTAATGTATTTATAAGGTACCATCTGATTTTTTTGTTGCTTTGTATGTCCTTCCCCGCCATGGTATAACCCCTGTTTTCACTGTATTTGATGTTGGTATAATTTGAGGAGGGGAAGGGAAAAAACAAGTTGTTAAATAGGGATACAGGTCGACCCATTGCAACAATGAGATGCACAAGATGTTGTGTCAAAAAACGAACTTTACAATTTAGGCGGGGGTCGGGGAAGGATGTAGTTGTGGAGATGGGTGAGAAGGGATGGTAGGGGAAAAACAAAGGAGGAGGCAACAATGCTTGATAAGAAATGTACTCATTACCTTACTCATGTGATTGTAGCCCCTCTGCACAGTATTTTCACAATAAAAACTTATTTAAAAAAACTTGAAAGTGTTTATCTATGGAAGGCTTGAAGAAATAAATTCAAATTATCGATTCATATTAGTGTATTTTCCCATGCTAAATATCTATATATTTTATTTTATTGGAGTAAGCAATATACAAATGTCAAATAAATGAAAGTTTTCATCATCAGAAAGTGTGACAATCACAAAAGTAAGAGAATGACCAAATAAAAGGCCCCAGAAGTTCTAGTTTATTTGTCAATTATTACAGCATTGGTAGAAACATAAGGATAGACTGAAATTCTCACAAAATAATGAAGCTTTCAAACCAATATGAGTGAGTTAGCAAGCTATTTATTAGTTCTTACAGTTTTGTTAGTAATTTCCTTGATGGTGTCATATGTCATCTTACAGCTCTCTGTAATATGCAGAGAGGCACAAACTCCTAATCACAGAATATCTGCTTGCGGTAGGGCTTTTGATGTTATTAGTTTGAAGTTTTTCAATTGTTTGATTTCACCCTGAGATGTTTTTGAATAGTGATTGAGCAGAATGCCATAGAAGAAATCAAGCTAGGATCCCAAAGAAACATGTATAGATGCATACATTATGTCAAAATAGGGGATATTCTGCAAAATGTGCTGTTGGGTAATTCTGCCCTTGGACAAACATTACAGAGTATCTATATAATCCTAGATAGAATGCCTACAACCACTTCAACTATATGGTGTAGCTCACTTCTTCCTCCAAGGCAACCTCCACAACATATTAACCGTATTGAATGCTATTGGCTGTTGTTACACCATGGTCAGTACTTGCTCATCTAAGCATATCTAAATAGAGATAAATATGTGGATATTCAATATGAAAGATAAAAAATGTCTCTGATGATTAGATCTTGCAAGACTGAAAGCTGATGCGATGAGTCTGGATGAATCTAAGATATCATGGTCTACCACTGTAGACTCCATAAACATCTCAACCACATTGAATTTTAAACATTCGTCCCTTTTTTGGGTAACTAATTATTGTTTATATTAATAGTTGGTTTACTAACCAATTATTATTAACTACTATTTAAAGTTCTGATTCTTTTATAGGCACACAGTTCCAAGCACAAATACATTATATGGTTGTAATTTTGTTTATTTTTATTCTATAAACATGTTCATATGTATGCAGCATGCATGTATATATGTATATATATATATATATATATATATATATATATATTTGATGTAGAAAAACTGAGATCAGAACACACTCAGGTGAGGATCATCAGTACCATTCTGCTTCCACACTAGAATGTAGTCAGAAGCAATGAGTTCTTCTGCCCTCTTCTGATTTCATCCTGAGAGACCTACCTGAGGTATGTATTTATACCGAGAGGTTATATATACCTTGATTCATTTCTTGATTCATGGCTTAATTAAATTTTTTTATCAACATGAATTTTCTTGTTAGCAGACTGCATGCTGTATTACATTCTTGCTGTGTATCAGTGAAAACATTTTAGTGATGGGACTAACATTTTCAGATGTTTTAGGTGCCTGAGTTCTGCAAGAGCTTCCACTCAACCCCTCACTGTGAGTTTTTTTTCTTTTTCTTTTTGCACTTCCTCTTACACTTTTGTGGTTTCCTTTTCTCTTATCTCCTCTGCTATCTCAAGGTCAATAGAAGTTTCTCAACTTCAATGTGGTCGGCCCCACTGACTGAAATGCTTTTATGCAACACATGACTGCAGATAAATATTTTTATTTCTATTTTTTATTTATTGGAAAGGTGATACATTTCTTTTTAAACATTGTGACTTTGAGTAAGATATTTTTTTATTTTATATGGGTATAAATTTTGTATTTGAAGCAAACTATTTTGTGTGAGCATCAACTCAATGGTCAATGCTATTTAGAGGGCAGTTGCTACAGGGGTTTGAATTCAGGGCATTGAACTCTCATTCACTTTTCTCACTCAAGACTGGTGCTCTACAATTGGTGTCACTTGTTTACTTGAAGCTTTTCACTGGTTAACTGGACTAAAAGTATCTCAAATTTGTCAGCTGGGGCTGGTTTTGAACTAAGATTCTCAGATCTCAGACTCCTGAGTAGCCAGGATTACAGGTATAAGCCATCATGGGTCTGGCTTGCCAATTGCTTTAAAAAAAATTTCATTTATTTAATGCTACTGAGGTTTTGAACTTAGTGCCTCACACTTATTAGACATGTGCTCTACAGCTTAAATTATTACCTGTCCCCCATCCCCCGCAACCAGGTCCATCCTTTGTTTTATTTTTCAGATAAAAATCTCAGCTTTTACTTAGTATTAGCCTTAGAGTGTGATCCTCTTATTCATGCCTCCTGTGTAGTTTGGATCTCAGATACAAACCACTGAACTCAACTTATTGGTTAAGATGGGGTCTGGCTAACTTGTCTCTAGGTTACAAAATGTGTGATCCTCCAGTCTCTGCCTCCCAAGTTTCTGAGCATACAAGCATGTCTCATTAGTCTTGGTTAAAAGATTAAAACATTTTTAATAGACTAAAAATTTGTGTTTATCAACTTTTCAATTTATAAAAAAAAGGTTATATGCTATTGTTGGTCTGTTTTTTATGACAATAGAAAAATGTCACGTTTATTGCCTCATTTAAATTACATATCTTTTTGAAAATGCATTATAATTAATATTCAGCTCTGATGCTTAAAAGTGGACATTGTTGATATTAAAACATACATGTGTTGTTATTAGATTTCTTGAATATAGCCATTCTAACTGGAGTGAGGTGATATCTCAATGTTGTTTTGATTTGCATTTCTTTTATGGCTAGGGAGGTTGAGCATTTCTTCATGCGTCTATTGGCCATTCTTCAAACCTCAAGATAAGAATTCAAATGGTTTTTTCTTTCTTGCCGTTGTTTCCAACATATTTCTAAGATGATTTTTTTGTTGCTTTGTATGTACCTCCCCGAGGGTACTGCTTTCCCTGTATTTGATGTTGATATAATTTGTGGAAGGGAAGGGAAAAAACAAACTGTTTAAATAGGGATACAGGTGGACCCATTGCAACAATGAGATGTACAAGACGTTATGTCGAACCACGAACTTTACAACTTTGGCCGGGGGTGGGGTAGTGGGGGTGGTGGTAAGGGGTGGAGAGGGGAAGGGATGGTATGGGGAAACAAAGGAGGTGGCAACAATGCTTGATAAGAAATGTAATACTAAATGGCAATACTTCCCAAGGCTATCTACAAATTCAACGCAATACCTATCAAAATTCCAACCTCATTCTTCAAGGAAATAGAAGAGGCAATCCAAAAATTCATATGGAACAATAAAAGACCCCGAATAGCAAAAACGCTCCTGAATGGAAAGAACACTGCTGGAGGAATATCAATACCAAACTTCAAACTCTACTATAAAGCCATAGTAATCAAAACAGCTTGGTATTGGCATAAGAACAGACCTCAGGACCAATGGAATAGAATTGAAAACCCAGAAATGAACCTACAGACCTACAGCCATCTAATCTTCGATAAGGGAGCTAAAACAATAGAATGGAAGAAAGACAACCTCTTCAGTAAATGGTGCTGGCAAAACTGGTTAACTACATGTAGAAAACTTAAGCTAGATCCTTATATATCACCCTGCACCAGAATCAACTCCAAATGGATCAAAGACCTTGAACTCAAAGCAGACACTCTGAAAACATTACAGGATGGAATAGGAGAAACCCTAGGTCTCCTTGGCTCAGGCCGAAATTTTCTGAATAGAGACCTGGAAACACAACAAATCAAAGAAAGGTTGGACAAATGGGATTGCATAAAGTTGCAGAGCTTCTGCAGGGCAAATGACATAGCTAGCAAGATCAATAGAAAACCCACGGATTGGGAGATGATCTTTACTAGCCATACAACGGACAAGGGTCTCATATCTAAAATATACTTGGAACTCAAAAAATTAAACCCCCCAACAACAAATCCTCAAAGAAACAACTGCCCAATAAATAAGTGGGCTAAAGACTTAAAGAGAAACTTCTCTGAAGAAGAAAGAAGGATGGCCAATAGACACATGAAGAAATGTTCAACATCCCTAGCCATAAAAGAAATGCAAATCAAAACAACATTGAGATATCACCTCACTCCAGTTAGAACGGCAAAAATCAAGAACTCTAACAACAACAGATGCTGGAGGGGATGTGGACAGAAGGGAACCTTACTTCATTGTTGGTGGGAATGTAAACTTGTTCAACCACTTTGGAAAGCAGTATGGAGGTTCCTCAAAAGACTTCACATAGAGCTCCCCTATGACCCAGCAATCCCACTTTTGGGCATCTACCCTAATGTTTACAAACAAGACCACACTAAAGCTACCAGCACAACTATGTTTATTGCAGCATTATTTACCATAGCTAAGATATGGAACCAACCCAGATGCCCCTCAGTAGATGAATGGATCAAGAAAATGTGGTATATATACACAATGGAATTCTATGCCTCCATCAGAAAGAATGACATTGCCCCATTTGTTAGGAAATGGAAAAACTTGGAAAAAAGTATATTAAGTGAAGTAAGCCAGGCCCAAAGAAACGTAGGTCCCATGGTTTCCCTTATTTGTAATATCTAGTATATGTATGAGTCAAGCGGAAAAGGTCAGATAATGTGATGTCAGGAAAATGAACCCTTAGATGTGTATTTTAATGTTTTTTTCTTTCATGCATGTGTTTCTAACACATTTATGATTATCTCTTTGTTGCTTTGTATGTCCCTCCCCCACAGTATAACCCCTGCTTTCACTATATTTGATGTCAGTATAACTTGTGGAGGAAATGGGGAAAAACCAGTTGTTTAAGGATACAGGTAGACCTGTTGCAACAATGAGAAGTACAAGTTGTCATGTCCAAAACGAGCTTTACAACGTTGGTGCAGGGGGAGGGGGGGGGGAAGGGTGGGAGAAGGATTTGGATTAGGGGGGGAGGGGGGAGGCTGGGAAGGGATGTGAAGGGTAAACAAAGGAGGAGGCTGCAATGCTTGGTAAGAAATGTACGCATTATCCTGCCCATGTAACTGTAACTCCTCTGTACAGTATGTTCACAAATAAAATTAAATTAAATTAAAAAAAAAAGAAATGTACTCACTATCTTGCCCATGCAATTTTAATTCCTCTGTATGATATTTCTACAATAATAAAAAAATTGAAAAGAAACAAAAACCACATACATGTAAGGGTGCAGTTTCCAATTAGAGAGGAAAATGTCCTACAATTGTCATGATGTACTACTTATGATATATTTTCTGATTACATTATTCCAATGCTTTAGATGTAATTAAGATTACAGTCAAAGGGAATGATTGAATATGTTATATTTAAGAAACTACAGGCCATAATAATAGTGCAGTAAAAGTGCACAACTCATAGTTGTAGTAAATTTGTATTTGCAATTTTCAATAATAATAAAAATAAATTCAATATATATTTTATAATGCCAAGGTGTACTCAATCTAATTCCAAATGTCATATGCATTATAAATATATATATATATTCCACATATAAACACAAATAGTATTAATTTATTGAAAACTAAGTACTGAAAAATAGTAGTAATTCAGTTAATTTAGCTATAAATAATTCTATATGAAATAGTAGGATTATACTATTTTATATAGTAGAATTATTAATTGAAAACAATTATTTCCAGAATTATTAGCTGGAAAGAACTATTTCCAATATTAGTAGCTAGAATGAATTCTGCCACTCTCAGGGAGATGAATCTTGAATAAATATTGTATTCTTAGATTACTTGTTCTTATGTATCTATGATATGGCAAATGTGTCTTAGAAGGAAGACAGAAAACTCCATTAATCTTTTAAAAAATGTGTCATGAAAAGAAGCATTCAAAAATACAGGTTTTTATTTTCTGCCAACCATTTTATTCATAAAAAATTCTACCAATACATGAATACATGTATCATTTTACTGTAGATTTTTTTAGTGTGAAGACCATATTTAAAAGAAACTTTACTATTTGCTTATAGTAAACTATGAAATTATTATTAACTATGAAATTATGATTAACTATATCTGAAGGTAGACAAAGATTGGAGATAAACAACTACTCACAGGAAAGAGCACTAGGGAAGGTCAACATTAACCTGTCTTTTTGCTAGGTACTCTCATGTTTTACAGTGATAGCAATGAACAGAGCTAAAAAAAAAAACATGAAATTTCCTGGTGAAAAGCTAGTTAATGTGGATCTTTGTGAGTGTTCTCTGAGAACTAACAAGCATGTTAATATCAACATTTTGCCTATGACAATACATATAATGTATAGAAACTTTCAAAAAATAAATTAAAGGCCGTTAAAAGCTAATGTAAATGCAAAACTAAAAGAATAAAACATTTAGATAAAAATTCATCCTCTGAGCTGAATGGAAGCGTTAAACTTGTGAGGAAAACTTCAATAAACTTGAAAAATATTTATTCAAAACATACAATATGATGCACACCAAATAACAATTAAACAAGCACAACAAGTCCAATGGAATGACCACTGACCAATGGTACAATATTGAATTTGTTAGGGTGGAGTTTCAGAAGAAAAAGCAAGAAGGAATAAGAAATTCAGATAATTGTGTTTAAATTAGCAACTCCTAATCCAAGACACTAATACTAACAGAATAAACATAAATGAAACTACACTTAAGAACATCATGCTCAAACTGTTGACAACCAAAACTAAAGAGAATATACTGAAAGCAATCATAAAGAATAGACATATTATGTACTGTGAAAAATATTATAATAATGAAATCTGACTTCTTCTAAGAAATAATGGAGACAGGAGACAACAGAAAAACATTGTTAAAATACTAAGAGAAGAAAGTCAACCTTAAAATTTACAGCCAACAAAAATATTGAATAGTAAATTTATTGCAAGCAGACATGCAATTTGAGAATATTGAAAAAAATTTCTTCAGTCTGAAAAGGAATGGAACCAGATGGAAACTGAGAAATCCATGAAGAATTAGTAGCATTGAAAATTAAAATATGTGGAGAAATGTAAAGGGCTATTTCTTTTAAAAATATGTTTCTTGAAACTCACTGGATTGCTTGTAGTAGAAATACTAACAATATATGCTGAAAGCCATAACATGTAGAATAAATATACGGTGATATATTTGATATATATATATATACATATATATATATATATATATATATATGTATGATAAGTGGAAAAGAGGAGAGGGAGGAGAGGGAAGGATAAGGAGAAGGAGGGAGAGAGAGATTATCAAATTGAAAATTAGAGCTTCTTCTGGCATTGCAGAGCCTGAGAAAAAAGTACAATCTACCAACTCACAAACCAAAAGAGCTAATAGGAGAATGGGAAAAAAAAGCCATTTGTTGATATTTGCTGAGCTCTGAATCAACCTCTATCTGTTCTCATTCTGTAATTTCTCAGTTCTCATTTTGGTTTGATTAGGCATAGAACTTGCTTTCCATGGCTGTAACAAATAGTGTAACAAATCAACTTAATAAGAGAAAGGGGTTGATGTGTGTCAGTTGGCCCCACTGTTTTGGGCCTGTGGTGGTAGTTCAGCATGCCATGGCAGGAAAGTGTGAGGAAGGAAATCTGTTCACTTCATTAAATCCAGAAAGTAGAGAGAAAGGAACTAGAATACCAACATCCTTTGCCATGGCATTCCCCAGAATGCCTTCAATAACGTCTCAACTCTTAAAGGTTCCACTCCTTCTCAATAGCTCCAAGCTAAATACAAAACATTTTAACACTTGAGCATTGGGCACATTCTAGTCCCAGATACAGTAGGTCTGTTTGAGCTAGGTCCCTGTCGTTTTTTCCTGGAAGAGTCCTGACTGCTGTGGTCAGGAATCCATCGATTGCTCCCTCTCAGTAGTGTGACCATGGGCAATTCAGCAACACTTGCTAGTTTTCTTATTTCTTCTACAGTGGATTAATGTGAGCAGTAATCTAATATGTAACATGCTGCTGTAGTAACAGTAAATGCCCAATAAGTGTCTATTAATATTATTAACCTCATCATGCGATTATCTTACCATTATTTCAGGTCATAAAATAGTGTTTAAAAGTTAATTAGACCATAATTTTAACAAGTGCTGTGCTTTTTGATAATAAGCACACAGAATTTTACATGATACTCATTATGACCTCTTATTTTACACTATTTTTTCCTACTAACCACACACACACAACCTAGGAAGCTTGATGAATAGATTCCTTCTCTCTCCTTTTGGTTGTTTCTTTGTTTCTCTACCTGTGTATACCCACAGAACTACCAGATACATCAAGTTAAAGAATGGAATAACTATTAACATATTAACATTTTAATTCTATTGAAGGAATTTCATTGTGTGATGGTATTTCTGGTTAATACTAAGACACACATAAACCACAGAAATGGTACAAAGAGTGAACCAATTAATCAGTGATATTTACTAGACACTACATTGGTAATGTACTATACAACTGGAGAGGGAGATGAGCAAGAAAAACTGGGACAGGACTAGGGAGTGGGTGACATTGTTCAAAAGGAAATGTACTCATTACCTGACTTACGTAAATGCAACCCCTCTATGTAGCACTTTTACAATAAAACTAAAAAAAAATAAAACACAGGACACTATCTGACATCCTAACAAAAATTTGGCCACTATTAAACATTAATATTTCTCTTCCCACTCATATTTAATTATGAAAACCAAAGTGCATTCTGTGAAAGTGACTGGTAATGAGCCATTAGCTTCAGTTTTAGTTGCTACATTTATTTCTAAAACTGTCTGAAATGTTTTAATTAATAACCAAATTTTAATCTGCTTATTAGAAATATACAGACATGGATTACTATTATTAATTGTTCATTATATTCTAATATTTACATTTTCATCTGTTATCATATTTAACTTAATAAAGTTGGTAATAAACTTAAGCATAGCCTCTTCAGCATGAGCTGCAAGAATTAAATCTTAAATGTGTGAAATACAAAATCATTTCATAAGTATAAGATATTAATGGTACTACACACAGTATGGTTATTTTTAAGCTTATAGCTAAATATGAGGCTATCAACACTGCAAAGAAGGATCATCAGAATTCCAATGGAAATTAAAAATTAATAGTATTCTTGTTTGCTTTTTATTTTAATACTAAAGTGAAAGGGCATTCACTTTTAGATACAGAAAAATTATGCTTTACCAATGTCAAATTGAGAACCCATAGATCAAACCTATCTCAGAATAAGTTTTTCCAGAAATCAACCAAAATCCAGGTAAAAATAAAATAGAGTGTATAGAATGGATGCAAACCATTTTGCCTTATCTTTTGTGAATTTTCATAGAAATATTGTATAAATATTAGAAGACCACGTTAGTAGGAAAGGAGAAATAGTCATTTGTAGCAATAAACCACTGGTTGATTTCAGAAGGTTTTGGTTAATTTTATTTTGTGTTCAGTTGCTTTTCAGTAGAAAAATTAATAGCCACTACATGGGAACTTCTGCATGAACATGTTTCAGGTGATTATATTAAATTTACACAGGTATGTAAGAATGTTATTATTGTCTACATTACAGCTGGAAAAACTTTCAAAAATCAGGAAATGTGCCCCCAGTTCACATATATGTCTGACTTCAGTGAAAATCTGAACTCCAGTTCTGTTTCTCTAGGAGCAGGTATGCATGCTTCTATAAAAAAAAAAAAGCAATTTCTTAGATTAAAAAAAAAATCAATGGTTGGTATAAATAGTTTTAAGTTACTGTACAGGTAAACTCTCTCTTTAACTCACGTGTGTGGATGAAAGTCTGCATTTATAGTCTATGCTGTGAGTTTATATCATTTCTTTAACTTCATATTTTCAGGTATTTGTAAAATAATGTACAATTTCTGTCATTGTTGATACTTAGAGAAATTAATAGTGAGTCATTTACTATTTTAAAACAATTTATGTGCCGATATGGGCATTACTATTTAATTATCATTATTTTAAAATTTAAAACTTTAATTTTAGACATTACAGATAGTTTTACACTTCCAAGGAAATGTATTATTAATTACGTTAAAATTAATATAAGTTTGAGAATGATGACTGACTTAATCAATGTGAATTTCCGAACATGTCTAATACTAGTGTAACTAATAAGGACATGATACTGAATAAGGTGACTTTATGAGTTTGGGAATTGGACAGAATATCATACAGAAGTAAATGTAAATATCTTCTATGTTTGTCTTTCAGCTCTGTTACTTGTAAATGGCCTAGCAACACATTTTGTGAAGGCAAATTAGATAACATGGATTGGCTATCATATACCATGCTATATAACTTTCAACAAATATAATATGTCATACTTCTTAGCTTAGTGATAAAATACCCATGTTTACAAGCCAGATGAGTACACAAGCCATCTTCATAGTTCTATGTGGTGTGGTATGTAAGATTCATATATTCTCTTGGTCTGGGGCATAAAGGGAAAGTTCTGGACTGGGAGTAGAACCAACACCATCCATAGATTCAGATGCCAAATCCTGAGGTTATTATGTGAGTTTAGTCTTTCAAACTTTACTATGCATATGAGTAGCCTACGTACCTTGTGGAAATTCAGATTTTGATTCAGACTTTGTTGAGGCCTGAATTTTCTAGCAAACTTCCAGAAAGTACTTGTGCTATTAATCCAAGCAACAAAATGTGAACATTAAGAGTGAAAAAAAAACCTAATCAGAAGTTTTGTGTACCAGAAACATCTATCATATTTAAATCACTGCAGTTTTGAGCTCTCTCATGAAAACTCAAATATACCCTAACAGAAGTGTGAATACATTTCCTGTAATGCCTTCTAAAGTGAAACTTCCTATAAATGGTTAGCATTATTTTTATTAGCACTTTCTTTTGAATAATTAGTAGTTTCTGAAAAAAATGTTTACATTCTAAAATCTTACAATATTGTCTATGAAACAACTTAATTAAATAATAATCTCCCACCCTCTATAGACATGTATATACATATATTTATGAAATGCATAACACATTAAAACATTATATATGCATATATGTACATATTACTTTCATGTTGGTATATTAAATAATATTGTCCAAAGCTAATATTTACAAGGCAGTCAGTAATCACATTTATTTCTGCTTAAGTGATGTGTGACCTACAAGCAGGAACTGAGAAATTCCTCAGAGATCAGAGATGAAGCATAGCCATTATGAATTGCCAATGCATTGAAATTTCACCTCTTATCCCTACGGAATACTCAAGGAATTAGTATTCTGTTTTATTGGATCCGAATTTCAATGCATGTTTATCCATAGCTTTAATGCAATTTAGATTGTAAATTATAAGATATCATGTACCCCAATTATACTGCATAAATAATGGATAGGAAGAATAAAATGTAGGGAAATTATTGTACTCATATTTTAAAAAGATATAATTTGATCTGATCAGAAAAAAGTTCTTTAAAGTAATCCTGACTACATTGCTAAAAGGATTGAAGATTTAAAAAAATCTGCCAAGTGAAATTATTCTCTTTTGATTGAAAATGCTTCATAAGTACTCAAAGAAATATTTATTTTTTAATGTATAATTATGAGGCTTCTATACTCCGGTTAATATTGCCAAACTGTTACAAGAACAAGAAAGCATTTTGGCATTGTCTATAAGGCAAACATATATTGAAATACTATTTCCAGTGATTAAGAATGGTTCTTTGAAATATGAAACTTAATTAATATTATTAGTGGGAACATCTGAGAAACATATCTATATATACTCACATAATAAGCAAATGGTTTCTGGAAATGCAAATCAAATGGCAGTAAGGTCAAACATATTGAATGTAAATATTTCCACAAAGAGAAATGACTTTATACATATTATTTTTCAGCATTAAACAACTAATGCAAATTTATGCTGAACAAAATGGTTGGCAACATAAGACTCTTCATCTAATTAACTTAAGTCCAAGCCTTTATTTTCTCACTCACTCTACTCCTTCCTACCTTTACACATGTCCACTCACTGTAATCTGACTTTTTGCTACAGCATTATAGAGAATTGTACCTTCAAAGGTGGCAAACGATATGTCACCAAATCAAATGATTAATTTTACTTACTTCTATGTAGCATACTCTCCTCAAAATTCTACCTTTCCTGAAGTGAATTTCTACTTCATGTATTTTCCTAATATTATCATGAGATTCTCACATGTGCAATCATCTTTTTCTGTCTAGTCCTTGAATGTAGTTGGTTGCCTTTCCTATTGTCCTTTTTCCTCTTCTGACCTCAGTGATTCTAAAACATTCTGCATAGTGATGCAGTTGAAACTCTGATGAGTTATGACTCTTCCCCCCAGAGAAACAGAAACACATATGCATATGTGTGCATCTACAGAAACACACACACACACACACACACACACAGATATTCAGTGAAACTTCTGGATTCTCTAACATGTCTTTAATTGTGTCTTTCTCTTCTGTAGGCTTTTTGATTTATGACCATGTATAGCTGCTAAATTTCACTGGTCTTTAGTAGATCAATTTAATAGTTCACATGATAATTCTAATTTTCAATTAATGATGAATTACATATTTAAATCATGATCCTATAATACATAATACTAACTATTTGAGTTTCCTAACCTTTGGAAAGTCAAGCTGATTTCTGAATCTCACTATATGCCCATAAATTAATTTGCTGTAGTCCCTCATTAAATCATCTACCATCTATCTAGGTAAATCATCTGGTACCTGGCTACACACATTCCCTTCTTAATTCTATATTATAAGTAAGTCAATCTACTCTGTTGATTTTTGTCTGTTTAAGCAGTGCTTACATTTGTTTCTAGCTGTTGTTAATATAACAACCTTTGCTCAAGATTTCTTCATTTTGGTAGTACCTGCTCTTGACTCATGGTGAACCTTTCTCCTCAGAACCACTGGATTTAATCTTTGTGACTCATACAATAAGCTTTCATGGCTTCCCCGGGTCTATTTAAAGAAAATGAAGTAAAGAAGAAAAAAAGGGAGGAAGACAAGAAAGAAGACAAAAGGAAAAGAAAGATGGAACAAAGAAAGGGAAGGAGAAAGGGAGCAAGGGAAGAAGGGAGGGAAGGAAAGAAGGAGGGAGGGAGGAAAGAAAGAACAAAGGAAGGAGAGAAAGAAGGAAAAAGTGGAAAGGAAGGGTGAGAGATGGAATGAGGAAAGGAGAGATGGAGAGAGGGAGGCAGAAAAGAAGTTCAGTGGAAGATAGACAGTGCTAAGTATCTAACTAAGGTACTATGACAATATTACATATATCATATGCATTGTTGTTGTTGTTGTTTGCTAACAACTAGTGCAATGAAGTTTTAAATTAAGTATCTCTGCTAAAATGAGTGTGTTCTTTCTATTGAACCTCATGGCTTCAGTAAAGGCCAATCCTGTGAAGGTGAATATGAGCCTTTGTTAACAGGTGCATCTATAGCACACATGGAAGTCTGCCTTCCCTATTATACCCTAACCCCTTCACCCATTTCCCTCTTCTAGAGGAAGAAGCTGATAGATCCTTCTTTCCTAGAAGATAGATTCATATGATTCAGTCTTGAACACCAAAGCCACCTAGGAAGTATCTTCTGGGTAGTAATTTCCTGCATGATAACAAGAAAGATGTGGAGAGATGCACTTTTGTTTTCTTACCTTTGTGCTTCAGTGACTACAAGAATGTAATAGCTATCACTTGGCTACAAGGCAATGTAAGGCATTTTTGTACTTTCGTTTTCTTTTCTCTAGGACAATTTCTTCTGGTTCACATTCTCTCTCTCTCTCTCTCTCTCTCTCTCTCTCTCTATATATATATATATATATATATATATATTATATTTATATATATATATATATATATAAAATTTTCCTAAATGATTGTCTTTCTTCTCTCACTTTGATCTCCAGTCCAATCTTGTCCTTTTCTTTTCTTTTTCTTTTTTTTTTTTTAGACGGTTATGGGGCTTGAACTTTGGGCTTGAGCACTGACTCTGAGCTCTTCAGCTCAAGGCGAGTGCTCTACCACTTGAGCCACAGCGCCATTTCCAGTTTTCTGGTAATTAATTGGAGATAAGAGCCTCAGGGACCTGCCCTGGTGATCCTCAGATCTCAGCCTCCTGAGTAGCTAGGATTACAGGAATGAGCCACTGGCCCCGACTGAATCTTGAACTTTTGAATCTGTCCTCCATGTTATTGGTCCCCTTTATATTACAGCAACCCACTGAAGGGGAAAAATAATGGAATGAAGGAAGCTCCTGAAATTGAATCTCTTTGCAAAATTACGAATCTTTTTAGGTTCTGTTTCCTCCAGGTTTATGATTTTATTTGTGTTTACCCAGTTTAAACAAGTGTCCATATATAGAACACTAGAATTACTAAGAAGAATACACCAATTCAAAAGCTGGGGGCATTGTTCGGGTTTCATTTGCTACTACAAGGTGCAAATAATCTCAAAGAATCTTCAGAACACTTCCAAGAATGATTACTTTCCAATATAATTAAACTGGAAACATAATTAACCTGGTATGTTATATTACAGGAAATTCATTTTCTCTGACATCAGAGGATGTCTCTATCTCTGTGCTTTGTCTTTGAATCAAGACATTAGCAACTACATCAGTAAATCTGATTCCTCAGAAGCTACAAGGCAGGTGTAGACAAACTCTGAATATCTATTCCTGTAGTAGGAGCACTTCCTCCTTCGTAAGACTTACAATTTATCACTGCATGATAGCAACCTTTTATTTTGTCTTCTTCACTGGATTTTAAACTCTCTGAGGGCAAGAATGTGGTTATTGCTATTCTGAATTGCCCACATATAGTACAAACAATTCATGTTTACTGAAATAAGAGGTTTTATTGTTGTTAAATGCATTCCTAAATAATAAGTTCAATATTTTTCTCTAAAGTTTGAGGTTAGATACACCTATATCATCTTCAGAGTTTTATTAATTGGATATCTTTTTTTCTTGAAAATTTATGTTACCTTGCATCTAATTCAATACTGATAAATTTTAAGGAGGTTAGGTAGGACTCTGTCTGAGCTGGAAGGGTAACTTTGACAAGACAGGACTTAATCTACCCCAGAGACTACACCCTACCTCAGCAAGATGCTAACCCCCTACCAGTTTCTATTTTCTCTTCTCAAAAATAACAAACCTCACCTCCCCAGGGTATACAATCCCTGACAGTCTGTAAATCAGCAGGTATAAATTCTGCTCCTAATTTCTAATTACTGGGTCCACATCTCAACAAGACAGATCAGGTTTTATTGATATTGCCTTTATTTAGTAAGTGAAGTATTCATCTGTAAATGTAGACTATTACAGTTCAGAATATAATTTAAGTTGCTTTGTACATCACTTAAAATTATTTTTAGTATTATTCTATGATTTACTAACTGGGTATGTAGTATCACTCACATTAATAATTTTTGATTTTGTGCCTATTTTTCAAGAAAATTCATTTCTGCTAGAAGGAAACAAGGATAGCAGGTTGCAGAATGGAAACACTGTTGGATCCTGAGTTCTTATCCTTTTTTTCAGCACAGTCCCTATTACTAATGTATATTATTACTTGAAGTATGTCAGAAAAGGAGACAAACAGTCAGAGGCAGGAATTCTGCCCTAATTCACTGTGCCTAGCCAGCAAAATGTAACGCAAAATTATTCAGGGGAAAAATACAATTTTCTGTCATCTCTGTCATACACTGATAACAAAGCTACAGGCTAATATGTTTTGATATTTTTGTCACTCATTTATCATGTGACCTTTCATGCTATCATTAATACAGCTGAGGGACAGAGCAGATACACTGAAATAAGGGCATGAGGAAGTCAGATGGCTTCTTTAACAACCAACGGTCAGTCACAGCAATTTATGCTTTCTCCAGTCTAGCCCCGACTCAAGAAGAAGAATTGTTATTAAAATTTGATATTACTGTCTAGGTTCTGCCACCTAGAATTTGCAACTTTTAGCAATGATGGGAATACTGGAGGGTTAATAAATTTCTCTTTGAATTATGATATTAATACAATGCAATGTGTCTGTTCAGAGATTCAGACCATATATATGAAAAAATACATCCTAGACATTTGAGCATTGACTATTAGTCATACTCTGATTTGGTAAATCTAGGGAGCACATTACAATATTATTGCTGAAATTGCTCTGCATGTGCTCAGAAAAAAAACACAAAATCTTGTTTTTAACGTATAGATAGACCAAAATAATTTGTGGTACTGGAGATAGTGGTATGGGGACTTGAAAGTTTAATTCATCTTGTGTTTTCTTTGATGATAGATGATACCTGTTTTAAATTTGCATGCAGCCTAACACCATTTCTGACAATAGTCTGGTTTTTATGTTGCCCACAGAGGCTGGACTGTTAAAATTCCAATATAAAACTAATTTATACTTGACATTAATGAGTTAAGAAATGTTTTATATGGTACATCAGGGCAGGGAAAGAACTTTACAGGGTTATACTAAAATCAAATTATGTCTGAATACTTCCATTATGTACAAAAATGAAAAATCCTTCCCCAGTCTTAGCTGTGTTAATATAAAATTCTGCTTTTAATGTTTATGTGAAAGCAAGCATTTTACTTTCTTTTATAGTATATGGACACAGGATAATTTAAAGCCAAAGTCTTAAATTTTTAAAGTATGCACAGCTCTTAAAGGTTATAAAAATTATAGGGTTTGTTATAAAAATTATTGGTATTATTCTTAACTTATTAAACAACAACGAAAATAATGATTCTGTCATTATTACTTTGAAGAATATATTTTAAATACAAATAAATCAGGCTATGACCTTTCCACTAGGGAACAAAAAAACCAAGTAAGGGTGACAGTTTTATATAGCAGAATTGCTA
Source organism: Dipodomys spectabilis (assembly GCF_019054845.1). Taxonomy (NCBI): domain Eukaryota; kingdom Metazoa; phylum Chordata; class Mammalia; order Rodentia; family Heteromyidae; genus Dipodomys; species Dipodomys spectabilis. Next base: position 1,625,050 of record NW_024870740.1, read on the forward strand.
AGTTGGTCCCAAAGAGACTGTGAACATGGATAGTGAATTCCTAAATCTTATTATAATACATATTATATACATTAAACCACATTTTTAGTATCAAAATCAGTACTTATTTGCTAATTGGCTTAAACCAATAGCTTGATTTTTTAAATTAATTTTGCTTTAAACTTTACTTATTTTATGTTACAGAAAAAATAATATAAACTTCCTACTTATAATCCATTTTGTAAGGAGAAATTATATGTTTATATTTTATTGGAAACACATTTTACTTGCAGTTTGAAATTTATCAACAATATTTTATTGCAGGTATAATTTAAACATATATGCATCTGTGAAGATTATATTTGCAACAAATGCAGAGTATTTTAGTAAAATTATTGATGTATCCATATTAATGAAGAATTTCAGAAATATTAATTATATAATTAATCTGATTCCATGGCTTCTAACATACTTCTTTAACAAATAGGAAATATGGAATATAATTGCATAAAAATTAGAGCATTTGGTTATTACAAGATGATACATGAAATAAATATATTTTAATATAACGTTCAAGGCTCACTGTGTATCCTTTCATTATACCATACTCAAGCAAGGATTTGCTAAGACGAACTTTCATATGAGTTCTCTATCAAGAGAAAATAACTTTGGCCTGGGCGAGGAGCTGCAGTTGGCAGGTCAGAGCGGATTCAGTATATGACTGGTTCATCCTCTGAATCCCATGAGCAGATTATTCACCAAAGTGATTTTACACAACTCTGTTTTTCATTTATATCACAGGAGGGTGAGAAAATGGTTATGAGCAAAAGTGGAATAGGTTGGGAAAAAGAAAATGAATAAGAAGGTCTTCCTTCTCAGAAGGCAAATATCCTGAATATGAAGCAAAGACATACAAAGAAATTTGTATTAGGTCAGTCCAGAAGGGAATTCTAAATGGCTTAGGGTCTCAGGGATGCAAACTTAATTCACAAATGCTTCTTTAATTACCATTTAAAGCAGTTCATGAAATAGACTGTCATTAGCATAATTTCAAGTTTATTTTTTCTTTCATATGAATCTTATCAAATAAAATGTACTGATTATGTGGATTTTTAAAATTAAATATTGTATGTATGTATGTATGTATGTACATATGTGTGTGTACTTCTTTTTCTTTCTGTTGGAGATATAACACTGAAGTAGGGGAAAATCTAAATAGAAAAAGATCCTAAGTTAGTCTTCTATACACAGCAGCAGTAGAAAAATGTGTTCTGCTTTTATTGTGATTGCAATATGATATTGTTATAAAGCTATGAAATTAAGGTTTTATTTTTTTTTCAATTCTAGGATAGTATGCTTAGCAGAAAACCATGATTTCAAGTCTGGTATTTCTGTTTGCATGTAAATAAAGCCGGAGTCACAAACAAAGCCTGCAACCTCACATACTTGCCTTCAGTGGTAAAGGATGGAAAGCCTGCCTGCTACCAATCAGCAAGTGGTTGCTATGGTGACAAGGTCAGGAAATATGCCTTTTCCCCAGTTGTCCAAGGCTTATACATGTCACTTTTGAAACTATGAATTTTATATACAGGTCAGGAGATGCATACCAAAGAAATAAACAGTGAACTGGACCATAATGACAACTAACGTTCAAATGTCCTTGGAATTTTCTTTTTTAAATACCTAGAAAAATACGTTCTGTTTTTTTAAATGGTCTGGATTTTGATTGCAATAAATGTATATGTATGTACATATACATATATGCATATATTTGAATATTTTTCAATCTAGTGAAATTTTATGGGACACAAATTATGTCTTAATACTTTCAGCATGTACCAATGACTTATTTCCAAAAGTATTGTTGTCTGTGAACCTATTTTAAATGAAAACATATAAAAAGATAATAACATGAAACTTGAAAATGCAGTAAAAATGACTCTATGGAGTTATAATTGTTCTATTTAGCTCTATATGAAGCTAAAGTACTCTCTTTAGGATAAAGATGTCTATGTTCACAATGTCATATTTGTGGGTTTTTAAATTATATTATTTAAAAGCATATTGTGAATTAGCTAATAATGAATGAAAATAATTTTCTTTAAGAACCAATGATTAATTGTTGCACAAATTAGTTACAAATCTCTCAAAATAGTGCTTGACAGTATTAAAGCAAATCAAGAAAATTTCATATTTTCTTAAGCATTCTCTTATTTTTAAGGCTTTTTGTTCTGATAATATCTTACTGATATTATATTATTACTAAAGTAATATTTATATTAAAAATCCTGTGTCAATGTTGAATTTTAATTTATAGAAATGATTATTTCACCAAATATATATATATATATATATATTCCATTTCATGAAGGCTAGAAAAAGTATATCAAGTGAAATGATAGAATATTATTTATAAAATAAATAGTTATAATGGAAATTGCTTTACTGTATAAATATACATCTTTGCATTTA